>NC_053394.1:6577232-6891232 GCF_905171765.1 Bufo bufo | reverse complement strand
TAGTAGGGGGTATCACTAAGGAAAAATAGAACTATGAAGTCTGGGTTCCTATGTTCTGGTAGCTGATTACTATATGCGGTATTCATCTTCTCTGTCTCAGTATCTGGTGGTTTGTGAATCTCCCGGATCTCCCAGGTTGTGATTTCTCCTCGCCGCCTGCAGCTGGATGCGCTCCGTGTGTGGATCTATTTTTAGCTCTGGCGGAGGCAGCGGCACCGGGATTCAGTCTAATAATAGATGATTCTGCAGTTGTAAAGTGCACAGAGGGGATTTGCGCATCCACAGCTGCAAGATGCAACGCCCAGCACCCGGGATAAGAGGGACGGAGCCTGTGCAGGTGCCGAAGACTCTGCAGAGGGAGACGAGATCAAAGATGGCAGATACTCTACTTTATAGAGGGAATATGTTGTTTTGTGCTGTGACATTAGGGATGAGATAAAAAAACATCATTCATCATTAGCAAGTGCTTGGGAAATACAGCAAGCATACAGGAGAGAAGTGGTACTGTGCACTGTATATACAGAATAAGAGCAGATACTGAGGATTACACCAAGTATACAGGACAGGAGAAGTGGTACTGTGCAGTGTATATATATACAGAATAAGAGCAGATACAGAGGATTACATCCAGTATACAGGACAGGAGAAGTGGTACTGTGCACTGTATATACAGAATAAGAGCAGATACTGAGGATTACACCCGGTATACAGGACAGGAGAAGTGGTACTGTGCAGTGTATATATATACAGAATAAAAGCAGATACTGAGGATTACACCCAGTATACAGGACAGGAGAAGTGGTACTATGCAGTGTATATACACAGAATAAGAGCAGATACTGAGGATTACACCCGGTATACAGGACAGGAGAAGTGGTACTGTGCAGTGTATATATATATACAGAATAAGAGCAGATACTGAGGATTACACCCAGTATACAGGACAGGAGAAGTGGTACTGTGCGGTGTATATATATATACAGAATAGGAGCAGATACTGAGGATTACACCCAGTATACAGGACAGGAGAAGTGGTACTGTGCAGTGTATATATATACAGAATAAGAGCAGATAAGAGCAGATACAGAGGATTACATCCAGTATACAGGACAGGAGAAGTGGTACTGTGCAGTGTATATATATACAGAATAAGGGCAGATACTGAGGATTACACCCAGTATACAGGACAGGAGAAGTGGTACTGTGCAGTGTATATATATATATATACAGAATAGGAGCAGATACTGAGGATTACACCCAGTATACAGGACAGGAGAAGTGGTACTGTGCAGTGTATATATATATATACAGAATAGGAGCAGATACTGAGGATTACACCCAGTATACAGGACAGGAGAAGTGGTACTGTGCAGTGTATATATATATATATACAGAATAGGAGCAGATACTGAGGATTACACCCAGTATACAGGACAGGAGAAGTGGTACTGTGACCTGAATATCCATTGTAGGAAGGCGCAAGGCTCTGTCGTTGACAGAAGCTATGTGTCACCGCGGTTCCTGGCCTCGGTGAAGTTTGAGCCGGTGTTTTCAGGTGTCAGCGGCAGCTAATGCTGATTGACACTTTGCTATTTTAGTATGGCTGTATAGCTGATCCGGGACGGCTCTTACTGGGAGTAGTCAAAGTGCTGGGTGGGTGACTACTCCCCACGTTCCAGGCCAGGTCTTGTCTGGCCTATAATAAATCCAGCCAGCAGTGTCAGCTGTGAGTGATTGCCTCTCGCTGGTGTGGTAACTGAGCCCTGTGCTGGGCTGAAAAGCTGATACCTGTGTGTTGGGCGAGTAGGCCCCCTAAAGCCTGCATTTGGACGGCTGGAGGCAGAACCGCGACAAGGCGACATTTTTTTTGTTATGCACGAACTTTCTACTTGGTGTGAACAAAAAACAACACTGCAAAGAGTGATTTTGTTTGAACTTATGTGTGAATAAACACGGACATTTGAATTACGAACTTGTACTTTGTCTCTGTACTGCACCCGCTTATCCCAACTACCAGAGCGAATCCCCGCTCCATATATACAGTGTAATAACAGCTGCCGAGGACACAAAAATCTCTAGGTGGTGGCAGCATCATGTCTGGAGGAGTCCAGGCGCCGCTTATCACCTGCCTAATACCATCCCTACAGTGAAGCATGGTGGTGGCAGCATCATGTCTGGAGGAGACCAGGCGCCGCTCATCACCTGCCCAATACCATCCTTACAGTGAAGCATGGTGGTGGCAGCATCATGTCTGAAGGAGACCAGGCGCCGCTCATCACCTACCCAATACCCCCCCTACAGTGAAGAATGGTGGTGGCAGCATCATGTCTGGAGGAGACCAGGCGCCGCTCATCACCTGCCCAATACCATCCCTACAGTGAAGCATGGTGGTGGCATCATCATGTCTGGAGGAGTCCAGGCGCCGCTTATCACCTGCCTAATACCATCCCTACAGTGAAGCATGGTGGTGGCAGCATCATGTCTGGAGGAGACCAGGCGCCGCTCATCACCTGCCCAATACCATCCTTACAGTGAAGCATGGTGGTGGCAGCATCATGTCTGAAGGAGACCAGGCGCCGCTCATCACCTACCCAATACCCCCCCTACAGTGAAGAATGGTGGTGGCAGCATCATGTCTGGAGGAGACCAGGCGCCGCTCATCACCTGCCCAATACCATCCCTACAGTGAAGCATGGTGGTGGCATCATCATGTCTGGAGGAGACCAGGCGCCGCTCATCTCCTGCCCAATACTATCCCTACAGTGAAGCATGGTGGTGGCAGCATCATGTCTGGAGGAGACCAGGCGCCGCTCATCTCCTGCCCAATACCATCCCTACAGTGAAGCATGGTGGGGGCATCATCATGTCTGGAGGAGAGCAGGCGCCGCTCATCACCTGCCTAATACCATCCTTACAGTGAAGCATGGTGGGGGCAGCATCATGTCTGGAGGAGACCAGGCGCCGCTCATCACCTGCCCAATACCATCCCTACAGTGAGGCATGGCGGTGGCAGCATCATGTCTGAAGGAGACCAGGCGCCGCTCATCACCTACCCAATACCCCCCCTACAGTGAAGAATGGTGGGGGCAGCATCATGTCTGGATAATACCAGGCGCCGCTCATCACCTGCCCAATACCATCCCTACAGTAAAGCATGGTGGGGGCAGCATCATGTCTGGAGGAGACCAGGCGCCGCTCATCACCTGCCCAATACAATCCCTACAGTGAAGCATGGTGGTGGCAGCATCATGTCTGGAGGAGACCAGGCGCCGCTCATCACCTGCCCAATACCATCCCTACAGTGAAGCATGGTGGCAGCATCATGTCTGGAGGAGACCAGGCGCCGCTCATCACCTGCCCAATACCATCCCTACAGTGAAGCATGGTGGTGGCAGCATCATGTCTGGAGGAGACCAGGCGCCGCTCATCACCTGCCTAATATCATCCCTACAGTGAAGCATGGTGGTGGCAGCATCATGTCTGGAGGAGACCAGGCGCCGCTCATCACCTGCCCAATACCATCCCTACAGTGAAGCATGGTGGGGGCAGCATCATGTCTGGAGGAGACCAGGCGCCGCTCATCACCTGCCTAATACCATCCCTACAGTGAAGCATGGTGGTGGCAGCATCATGTCTGGAGGAGACCAGGCGCCGCTCATCACCTGCCCAATATCATCCCTACAGTAAAGCATGGTGGGGGCAGCATCATGTCTGGAGGAGACCAGGCGCCGCTCATCACCTGCCTAATACCATCCCTACAGTGAAGCATGTTGGGGCAGCATCATATCTGGAGGAGACCAGGCGCCGCTCATCACCTGCCTACTACCATCCCTACAGTGAAGCATGGTGGGGGCATCATCATGTCTGGAGGAGACCAGGCGCCGCTGATCACCTGCCCAATACCATCCCTACAGTGAAGCATGGTGGCAGCATCATGTCTGGGGGAGACCAGGCGCCGCTCATCACCTGCCCAATACCATCCCTACAGTGAAGCATGGTGGGGGCAGCATCATGTCTGGGGAAGACCAGGCGCCGCTCATCACCTGCCCAATACCATCCCTACAGTGAAGCATGGTGGGGGCAGCATCATGTCTGGAGGAGACCAGGTGCCGCTCATCACCTGCCTAATACCATCCCTACAGTGAAGCATGGTGGGGGCAGCATCATGTCTGGAGGAGACCAGGCGCCGCTCATCACCTGCCTAATACCATCCCTACAGTGAAGCATGGTGGGGGCAGCATCATGTCTGGAGGAGACCAGGCGCCGCTCATCACCTGCCTAATACCATCCCTACAGTGAAGCATGGTGGGGGCAGCATCATGTCTGGAGGAAACCAGGCGCCGCTCATCACCTGCCTACTACCATCCCTACAGTGAAGCATGGTGGGGGCAGCATCATGTCTGGGGGAGACCAGGTGCCGCTCATCACCTGCCCAATACCATCCCTACAGTGAAGCATGGTGGGGGCAGCATCATGTCTGGAGGAGACCAGGCGCCGCTCATCACCTGCCCAATACCATCCGTACAGTGAAGCATGGTGGGGGCAGCATCATGTCTGGAAAATACCAGGCGCCGCTCATCACCTGCCCAATACCATCCCTACAGTGAAGCATGGTGGAGGCAGCATCATGTCTGGAGGAGACCAGGCGCCGCTCATCACCTGCCCAATACCATTCCTACAGTGAAGCATGGTGGGGGCAGCATTATGTCTGGAGGAGACCAGGCGCCGCTCATCTCCTGCCTAATACCAACCCTACAGTGAAGCATGGTGGGGGCAGCATCATGTCTGGAGGAGACCAGGCGCCGCTCATCACCTGCCCAATACAATCCCTACAGTGAAGCATGGTGGGGGCAGCATCATGTCTGGAGGAGACCAGGCGCCGCTCATCTTCTGCCCAATACCATCCCTACAGTGAAGCATGGTAGTGGCAGCATCATGTCTGGAGGAGACCAGGCGCCGCTCATCTTCTGCCCAATACCATCCCTACAGTGAAGAATGGTGGTGGCAGTATCATGTCTGGAGAATACCAGGTGCCGCTTATCACCTGCCCAATACCATCCTTACAGTGAAGCAGGGTGGTGGCAGCATCATGTCTGGAGGAAACCAGGCGCCGCTCATCACCTGCCCAATACCACCCGTACAGTGAAGCATGGTGGGGCAGCATCATGTCTGGATAATACCAGGCGCCGCTTATCACCTGCCCAATACCATCCTTACAGTAAAGCATGGTGGGGGCAGCATCATGTCTGGTGGAGACCAGGCGCCGCTCATCACCTGCCCAATACCATCCCTACAGTGAAGCATGGTGGAGGCAGCATCATGTCTGGAGGAGACCAGGCGCCGCTCATCACCTGCCCAATACCATTCCTACAGTGAAGCATATTGGGGGCAGCATCATGTCTGGAGGAGACCAGGCGCCGCTCATCACCTGCCCAATACCATTCCTACAGTGAAGCATGGTGGGGGCAGCATCATGTCTGGAGGAGACCAGGCGCCGCTCATCACCTGCCCATTACCATCCCTACAGTGAAGCATGGTGGAGGCAGTATCATGTCTGGAGGAGACCAGGCGCCGCTCATCTCCTGCCCAATACCATCCCTACAGTGAAGCATGGTGGTGGCAGCATCATGTCTGGAGGAGACCAGGCGCCGCTCATCACCTGCCCAATACCTACTTTACAGTGACGCATGGTGGTGGCAGCATCATGACTGGAGGAGACCAGGCGCCGCTCATCACCTGCCCAATACCATCCCTACAGTGAAGCATGGTGGGGGCAGCATCATGTCTGGAGGAGACCAGGCGCCGCTCATCACCTGCCTAATACCATCCCTACAGTGAAGCATGGTGGTGGCAGCATTATGTCTGGAGGAGACCAGGCGCCGCTTATCTCCTGCCCAATACCATCCGTACAGTGAAGCATGGTGGTGGCAACATTATGTCTGGAGGAGATCAGGCGCCGCTCATCACCTGCCCAATACCATCCCTACAGTGAAGCATGGTGGGGCAAGCATCATGTCTGGAGGAGACCAGGTGCCGCTCATCACCTGCCCAATACCATCCGTACAGTGAAGCATGGTGGGGGCAGCATCATGTCTGGAGGAGACCAGGCGCCGCTCATCACCTGCCCAATACCATCCCTACAGTGAAGCATAGTGGGGGCAGCATCATGTCTGGAGGAGACCAGGCGCCGCTCATCACCTGCCCAATACCATCCGTACAGTGAAGCATGGTGGAGGCAGCATCATGTCTGGAGGAGACCAGGCGCCGCTCATCACCTGCCCAATACCATCCCTACAGTGAAGCATGGTGGGGGCAGCATCATGTCTGGAGGAAACCAGGCGCCGCTCATCACCTGCCCAATACCATCCCTACAGTGAAGCATGGTGGGGGCAGCATCATGTCTGGAGGAGACCAGGCGCCGCTTATCACCTGCCCAATACATCCCTACAGTGAAGCATGGTGGTGGCAGCATCATGTCTGGAGGAGACCAGGCGCCGCTCATCACCTGCCCAATACCATCCCTACAGTGAAGCATGGTGGTGGCAGCATCATGTCTGGAGGAAACCAGGCGCCGCTCATCACCTGCCCTATACCATCCCTACAGTGAAGCATGGTGGGGGCAGCATCATGTCTGGAGGAGTCCAGGCGCCGCTCATCACCTGCCCAATACCATCTCTACAGTGAAGCATGGTGGGGGCAGCATCATGTCTGGAGGAGACCAGGCGCCGCTCATCACCTGCCCAATACCATCCCTACAGTGAAGCATGGTGGGGGCAGCATCATGTCTGGAGGAGGCCAGGCGCCGCTCATCACCTGCCCAATACCATCCCTACAGTGAAGCATGGTGGTGGCAGCATCATGTCTGGAGGAGACCAGGCGCCGCTCATCACCTGCCCAATACCATCCGTACAGTGAAGCATGGTGGGGGCAGCATCATGTCTGGAAGATACCAGTCGCCGCTCATCACCTGCCCAATACCATCCCTACAGTGAAGCATGGTGGGGGCAGCATCATGTCTGGAGGAGACCAGGCGCCGCTTATCACCTGCCCAATACATCCCTACAGTGAAGCATGGTGGTGGCAGCATCATGTCTGGAGGAGACCAGGCGCCGCTCATCACCTGCCCAATACCATCCCTACAGTGAAGCATGGTGGTGGCAGCATCATGTCTGGAGGAAACCAGGCGCCGCTCATCACCTGCCCTATACCATCCCTACAGTGAAGCATGGTGGGGGCAGCATCATGTCTGGAGGAGTCCAGGCGCCGCTCATCACCTGCCCAATACCATCTCTACAGTGAAGCATGGTGGGGGCAGCATCATGTCTGGAGGAGACCAGGCGCCGCTCATCACCTGCCCAATACCATCCCTACAGTGAAGCATGGTGGGGGCAGCATCATGTCTGGAGGAGGCCAGGCGCCGCTCATCACCTGCCCAATACCATCCCTACAGTGAAGCATGGTGGTGGCAGCATCATGTCTGGAGGAGACCAGGCGCCGCTCATCACCTGCCCAATACCATCCGTACAGTGAAGCATGGTGGGGGCAGCATCATGTCTGGAAGATACCAGTCGCCGCTCATCACCTGACCAATACCATCCCTACAGTGAAGCATGGTGGTGGCAGCATCATGTCTGGAGGAGACCAGGCGCCGCTCATCACCTGCCCATTACCATCCCTACAGTGAAGCATGGTGGGGGCAGCATCATGTCTGGAGGAGACCAGGCGCCGCTCATCACCTGCCCAATACCATCCCTACAGTGAAGCATGGTGGTGGCAGCATCATGTCTGGAGGAGACCAGGCGCCGCTCATCACCTGCCCAATACCATCCCTACAGTGAAGCATAGTGGGGGCAGCATCATGTCTGGAGGAGACCAGGCGCCGCTCATCACCTGCCCAATGCCCTCCGTACAGTGAAGCATTGTGGTGGCAGCATCATGTCTGGAGGAGACCAGGCGCCGCTCATCACCTGCCCAATGCCATCCCTACAGTGAAGCATGGTGGGGGCAGCATCATGTCTGGAGGAGACCAGGCGCCGCTCATCACCTGCCCAATACCATCCCTACAGTGAAGCATGGTGGGGGCAGCATCATGTCTGGAGGAGACCAGGCGCCGCTCATCACCTGCCCAATGCCATCCCTACAGTGAAGCATGGTGGGGGCAGCATCATGTCTGGAGGAGACCAGGCGCCGCTCATCACCTGCCCAATACCATCCCTACAGTGAAGCATGGTGGTGGCAGTATCATGTCTGGAGGAGACCAGGCGCCGCTCATCTCCTGCCCAATACCATCCCTACAGTGAAGCATGGTGGGGGCAGCATCATGTCTGGAGGAGACCAGGCGCCGCTCATCACCTGCCCAATACCATCCCTACAGTGAAGCATGGTGGTGGCAGTATCATGTCTGGAGGAGACCAGGCGCCGCTCATCTCCTGCCCAATACCATCCCTACAGTGAAGCATGGTGGGGGCAGCATCATGTCTGGAGGAGACCAGGCGCCGCTCATCACCTGCCCAATACCATCCCTACAGTGAAGCATGGTGGCAGCATCATGTCTGGAGGAGACCAGGCGCCGCTCATCACCTGCCCAATGCCATCCCTACAGTGAAGCATGGTGGGGGCAGCATCATGTCTGGAGGAGACCAGGCGCCGCTCATCTCCTGCCCAATACCATCCCTACAGTGAAGTATGGTGGTGGCAGTATCATGTCTGGAGGAGACCAGGCGCCGCTCATCTCCTGCCCAATACCATCCCTACAGTGAAGTATGGTGGGGGCAGAATCATGTCTGGAGGAGACCAGGCGCCGCTCATCTCCTGCCCAATACCATCCCTACAGTGAAGTATGGTGGTGGCAGTATCATGTCTGGAGGAGACCAGGCGCCGCTCATCTCCTGCCCAATACCATCCCTACAGTGAAGTATGGTGGGGGCAGCATCATGCTGGGGGGGACAGGGAGACCGGTCAGGGTGGAGGGAAAGCTGAATGGAGCAAAGTCCAGAGATATTCTTAATAAAAACCTGATTCAGAGCTCTGGACCTCCGACTGGACATATTACTGTGAGGGGGGCACAACTGGGCATATTACTGTGAGGGGTGAAAGCTGGGCATATTACTGTGAGGAGGCACAACTGGGCATAATACTGTGAGGGGGGCACAGCTGGACATATTACTGTGAGAGGGGCCACAACTGGGCATATTACTGTGAGGGGGGCACAGCTGGGCATATTACTATGAGGGGGCACAACTGTTCATAATACTGTGAGGGGGCACAACTGTTCATATTACTGTGAGGGGGCACAACTGTTCATAATACTGTTAGAGGGCACAACTGGGCATATTACTGTGAGAGGGCACAACTGGGCATATTAGTCTGAGTGGGCACAACTGGGCATATTACTGTGAGAGGGCACAACTGAGCATATTACTGTGAGGGGGGCACAACTGGGTATATTACTGTTAGGGGGGCACAACTGAGCATATTACTGTGAGGGGGGCACAACTGGGCATATTACTGTGAGGGGGCACAACTGGGCATATTACTGCGAGAGATGCACAACTGGGTATATTACTGTGAGGGTCAAAACTGGGCATATTACTGTGAGAGGGCCCAACTGGGTATATTACTGTGAGGGGGGCACAACTGGACATATTACTGTGAGGGGGCCACAACTGGGTATATTACTGTGAGGGGGGCACAACTGGGCATATTACTGTGAGGGGGCCACAACTGGGCATATTACTGTGAGGGGGCACAACTGGGCATATTACTGCGAGAGATGCACAACTGGGTATATTACTGTGAGGGTCAAAACTGGGCATATTACTGTGAGAGGGCCCAACTGGGTATATTACTGTGAGGGGGGCACAACTGGACATATTACTGTGAGGGGGCCACAACTGGGTATATTACTGTGAGGGGGGCACAACTGGGCATATTACTGTGAGGGGGCCACAACTGGGCATATTACTGTGATTCCAATTGAATCTAATGCAAAGAGCTGAAGGACCTTGGTGACGTCACAGTCATGTGATCAGTGCTGAAGGCAGTGCTTGAGGACCTGCGATGATGTCACCATCATGTGACCAGTGCAGGAGAGGACGGTGCTCAGCAGTGAAGAGGATAAGTCCCGGGGAAGAGGCGGAGGTGAGGTCTGTACGTGAGGAGAGGGAAGTGAAGGGAGAGGCAGAGCAATGCTGGGAGTTGTGGTTATTTAAAGAGGCCCTTTCATGGGTCCGGACTTTGCTAACTAAGTAGCAGGACATGTAGAGCGTCGCCCAGGGATCTCCCTGCACTTACTATTATATCTGGGAGCCGCTGCGTTCTCCAGCTGTGGCCCCCGTTACCGTCTCCCGCACTGTATGCCAATCACTACTATCGGAACAGCAGGGAGGAGACATCAGCTTCTCTCCCTGGGCGTTCCTTCTCCCTGGCTGTAGCGCTGTCCAATCACAGAGCAGAGCGTCACAGCCAGGGAGAAGGAACACCCAGATATAATAGTAAGTGCAGGGAGATCCCTGGGGGCCACTCCGTTCACCTGCTGTGGCCCCTGTTACCGTCTCCCGCGCTGTATGCTAATCACTACTATCGGAACACCAGGGAGGAGACATCAGCTTCTCTCCCTGGGCGTTCCTTCTCCCTGGCTGTAGCGCTGTCCAATCACAGAGCGTCACAGCCAGGGAGAAAAAAACCTCACCTTCAACCTGTGCTGCTGTATAGCAAGTACAGCAAAATCCGGTGTGGGGGGGTGGGGGGTGACTTAGAGAACTGGGGCTTGGGCCCCGGATCTTTTGAGACCCTAACACCAGTGCGACCCCCCCTCCCCTGTATTTAACTCATTGGTGGCCAATGCGGCCAGCCCACCTCTCTCCCCCCACTGTTTTTAACTCATTGGTGGCCAGTGCGGCCGGCCCCCCCTCCCTCCCCCCCTGTTTTTAACTCATTGGTGGCCAGTGCGGCCGGCCCCCCCTCCCTCCCCCCCTAATTAAAATGACCGACCCCCCCATCATTGGTGGCAGCGGAGAGTTCCGCAATTTTAGAAGCATTATACTTACCTGCAATGTCTGTGACCGGCCGGGCGCTCCTCCTACTGGTAAGTGACAGGTCTGTGCTAGAAGCAATGCGCCGCACAGACCTGTCACTTACCAGTAGGAGGAGCGCCCGGCCGGTCACAGACATCGCAGGTAAGTATAATGCTTCTAAAATTGCTAAGTAACCATGGCAGCCAGGAATGCAGTAGCGTCCTGGTTGCCATGGTTACCGATCGGAGTCCCAGTGATTAAACTGGGACTCCGATCGGAACTCTCCGCTGCCACCAATGATGGGGGGGTCGGTCATTTTAATTAGGGGGGGGAGGGAGGGGGGGCCGGCCGCACTGGCCACCAATGAGTTAAAAACAGGGGGGGGGCGGCCGCACTGGCCACCAATGAGTTAAAAATAGGGGGGGAGGGAGGGTGGCCGGCCGCACTGGCCAGCAATGAGTTAAATATAGGGGGGGGGGGGGGGCTGGCCGCACTGGCCACCAATGAGTTCAAAACAGGGGGGGGGGCCAGCCGCACTGGCCACCAATGAGTTCAAAACAGGGGGGGGGGGGGGCGGCTGCACTGACCACCAATGAGTTAAATACAGGGGAGGGAGGGGGGGGTCTGCCCCCTGTAAGAGATCAGGTGCTGCCAGGCAGCAGGGGGCAGTCATGTACATTGTTCTTTTAGTATATTCTAACTTGAAGCGTCCCCATCACTATGGGAACGCCTCAGTGTTAGAATATACTGTTGGATTTGAGTTTCACGATCTAACTCATAACCGACAGTATATTCTAACATAGAGGCGTTCCCATGGTGATGGGGACGCTTCAAGTTAAAATATATCATCGGATTGGAGAAAACTCTGATCCGATGGTATAAAAGGGACTCCTGACTTTACATTGAAAGTCAATGGGGGACGGATCCGTTTGCAATTGCACCATATTGTGTCAACGTCAAACGGATCCGTCCCCATTGACTTGCATTGTAATTCAGGACGGATCCGTTTGGCTCCGCTCGGCCAGGCGGACACCAAAACGCTGCAAGCTGCATTCAGGTGTCCGCCTGCTGAGCAGAACGGAGGCCAAACGGTGCCAAACTGATGCATTCTGAGCGGATCCGCATCCACTCAGAATGCATTGGGGCTGGACGGATCCGTTCAGGGCCGCCTGTGAGAGCCTTCAAACGGAACTCACAAGCGGAACCCCGAACGCAAGTGTGAAAGTAGCCTAAAGTGGCTGAAGACTTATGTTTACAAATGTTTAGTTGTTGTTGTTGTTGTGTCCTGAGGGGCCGAAGACTTTTGTTCATGTGTTATTTTAGTTTCTCCTTTTCAATAGTTTAGGAAAGATTTCTAAACCTTTTGTTCTCACTTTGTCACTGAGGATTTTCCAGATGGATTCACATTGTGCAATAATCAGGCGTATTATCGGGAATGCTCGTTCCCGAAAGTCCGCCCGTGCAGCCAATCACACAATGAACCTGTTGTTCAGGCACATCCATTATTGTTTCTGGGCAGCCGATCGTGTCGTCTAAACAGTGACCTACTGCCAGGGGTGCACCACCAATGAGGCCAGGTAAGGTGATCGCCTCAGGCAACACCAGGTAGGGGCAAGAGGTGGGGTAGGGTTGCCACCTCTACGGGAATGACCCGGACAGTCTAGGTTTGTAATCCTGTGCCAGGGTACAAGCCTTTCTCAGACCCGGGCACAGCAATGCTAGCCCAGGGCGGCGCCGACTTCAGACATGACCACCCTCCCTCTCTTCTGTTCGGGTTTGGCTTTAAGAAAAGGAGGCAACCCTAGGGGGGGAGGGCAGCCGAAGGGAAGGGGTTAGGTTAAGAAATTGGCATTGGGGAGAGGGGGGCGCTGTTTCAGTTTTCACCCCAGGCAGCAGAAAGGCTAGGTGCACCCCTGTCTACTGCGCAGAAACAATGCAGCTGTATGAGGATGAGCGATGGCAGTAGTGACCCCTGGTCCTCATACTGTGGAGGAGATCGCTGCCTGTAAATGCCACTGAAGGAGCAGCCGACCACTGTGAAGGAGCCGCCGACCACTGTGAAGGAGCCGCCGACCACTGTGAAGGAGCAGCCGACCACTGTGAAGGAGCAGCCGACCGCTGTGAAGGAGCCGCCGACCACAGTGAAGGAGCTGCCGACCACTGTAAAGGAGCAGCCGACCACTGTGAAGGAGCAGCCGACCACTGTGAAGGAGCCGCCAACCAGGGCCGTCTTTAACAAAAGGCAAAAGGGGCAGCTGCCCCGGGCCCAGTTGCTCCTGGGGGGCCCAAGGCAGCTGCCTCTTGAGCCCTGCTAGCCACTGCCCCGGGTGTCAGGCTGTCAGCTACACAGGGGGTGCTGCCATGCCATGCCTGCCAGCACTCCAGGCAGCGTACTGTGAGAGCTGTGATTCTCTAGGACCTTAGATGACATCATCACCATGTGACCAGTAACCTAGCAATATTACTGGTCACATGGCTATGAGGTCATCAATGTCCTTTCTACCAGGAGTGTTGCTGTAGAAGTTTGCCTTAACTGTGGAGCTTTGTTTGTGAAGATTACATCAGAAAAAGGTGACAGGGGCTGTTATTCTAATATACTGTAAACTACTGTATAGTGGGGGCCTGTATAGTGTGGGGGGCTGTATACTGTGGGGGCCTGTATACTGTGGGGGGCTGTATACTGTATACTGTGGGTGCTGTATATTGTGGAGTGCTATACTGCTGTACTGTACAGTGTGGGGGGCTGTATAGTGTGGGGGGCTGTATCGTGTATAGTTTGGGGTGCTGTATAGTGTGGGGGGCTGTATACTGTGGGGGCCTGTATACTGTGGGGGGCTGTATACTGTATACTGTGGGTGCTGTATATTGTGGAGTGCTATACTGCTGTACTGTACAGTGTGGGGGGCTGTATAGTGTGGGGGGCTGTATCGTGTATAGTTTGGGGTGCTATACTGTTCTACTGTATACTGTGAGGTGTTGTATACTGTGGGCTGCTATACTGCTCTACTATATACTGTGGGGTACTGTATAGTGTGTGGTGCTATACTGCATACTGTGTGGTGCTGTATACTATAGGGTGCTATACTGCATACTGTGGGCTGCTGTATACTATAGGGTGCTATACTGCATACTGTGGGTTGCTGTATACTATAGGGTGCTATACTGCATACTGTGGGGTGCTGTATACTATAGGGTGCTATACTGCATACTGTGGGGTGCTAGGGTGCACTGTAACACTAGGGTGAGCCGAGCCCTGGTCTGCTTCCTGCAGAGCGGTGCCCACTTTCAGCCTGAGCCCAGCTGCCCAGAGCACTGACCCTGAGCCGCTGGAGTCTTCAGAACTGGAAGTATTTATATCACTGGACTCTACCAGATGTGTGGATTTTTGTGTGTGTTGTGGTGGAGGGCGTGATTGCCTAAGGTGTGGGAAGGCGGGATCCAGGGGGCCAAGTAAATTTTTGCCCAGAGTCCAATCAATATTAAATATGGCCCTGCCGCCAACCTCTGTGAAGGAGCAGCCGACCTCTGTAAAGGAGCCGCCGACCACTGTGAAGGAGCAGCCGACCGCTGTGAAGGAGCCGCCGACCACTGTGAAGGAGCAGCCGACCACTGTGAAGGAGCCGCCGACCACTGTGAAGGAGCCGCCGACCACTGTGAAGGAGCCGCCGACCACTGTGAAGGAACGCTTCCTCATGCCCCCTCTCTTCCGGGTCACTTGTCGCAGCCAATTATCTCACCCTGATCTGTGCAACCTCCGCTAATTCCTCAGTGAGCTAAACATAGCCCCGCCGGACGTCACTCCGCGCTGACCGCCAGCACTTTCCACGGATGGTCCTGGGGATTCCTGCAGCCAGGTGCACACTGTATATAAGGACCTATCCCTCTATAGGGGAGACCCAGGGCATCATGGGAGGTGGCGAATTTTACCCGTCCGGCTGTCACCCAGCTTTCTCCAGACCCTGACTGGATCAGTAGAAGGAGTGAGCTGCAATTTTCCCAATATGTCAGTCTTCACTGCAGTTATTGCATTCTATTCATGAACCAGGAAAGCATGGATGAACAGAAGGAGGAGACTGCGCAGCATCCAGGTGGCCTATGAGGGTCCGGGGTGTTATCCGAATGTATATGCGGCAGCTGCAGGGTTCTCGGGCCGGTGACATATATACAGAGAGCACTGTATAAGTGACGGGCGCCCCCCTCCCCCCACACGAGGAGCATGAAGGGTTATTAGGACGGCATCAGTAATAACCTGTATACCTCCCGAAGTGACCCGGCCTGCGCTTTATGCAGCGTTTTCTTGCTGCGTCCTCCTGCAACTTGCGTTAAACCGAATGTTCCGCTATTACTCGGCTCCATCTACGTAGATAATCACCAAAAAACACAATGTCGCCGCAGCTGATTGTCAGAGACGTGCGCCAAATTTACTAGCCCCTTCCCCAACAGTAACAATCCAAATCGATACAAGTCCTGACAATGTCACCCAGCTTTCCTAGAAACAGATATCAAACACTGCATTCCTGGACGGCCACCCACACGGCAGCACTTTCCGCTCAGCTCTCACCCAGCTTTCCTAGAAACAGATATCAAACACTGCATTCCTGGCCGGCCAGCCACACGGCAGCACTTTCCGCTCAGCTCTCACCCAGCTTTCCTAGAAACAGATATCAAACACTGCATTCCTGGACGGCCACCCACACGGCAGCACTTTCCGCTCAGCTCTCACCCAGCTTTCCTAGAAACAGATATCAAACACTGCATTCCTGGCCGGCCAGCCACACGGCAGCACTTTCCGCTCAGCTCTCACCCAGCTTTCCCGGTGGGAAGATTTTTACATTTCTAAGCACCCATTATAAATGACCCCCACTGCCTGCTACAAGTGGCATGATGGCGCCGACTGATAACTGGGGGGGCACTCACCCAGTCCCGGGGGAAGGCTGCTCAGCTCCTCGCACAGGTAGTAGTCCTCAGGGTTGATGAAGGGCATGTGCTGGAGCATGGTCTGCTTGGGGATGAGATATAAAACCTCCGCAATCTCGCCGTCTTCGATGATGGACATTCGCTTGACCGCGTTTGTGGGTTTGTTCCTGGCGGGCGCCACATCCTTGCTGTGTCCAGAAGAACAGAGTCTCCCGAGGGCGTTCAGACTCCGGGGAAAAGATGGCATCATGTATAGGAGAGGAGAAGCCCGCAGACCCGTGCCCGCCCTGGCACCTCACATGGGTCAGTCTATACAGAGAGCAGCGTGTGCGGACGGCGCCATTCTTCCGGATCCACCGCCAGGAGCAGAAGATAGACCTACCGCCTCCTCCGTGCCCACCGCCGGCTCTGTCAGACCTGCCTCCTTGGTGAAGGAGATTAAGATGAGATAGGGATTACCAGCAGGAGATTACAGGCCGGGTCACATGACCCCGCTGACCACAGCATTGCGGCGTTACAATGGAGCCGCTCCCACGTCTCTGTCCTGTCCAAGGGGCTTGAGGGTCGGGACCCATGAGATTAAAGATCGCCAAGAATCCGGGTGTAAGTAAAACGAAGTAAGAGGATTACTCCCAAACGTCTTAAAAAATGATATCCCTGAAGTCGGGGATTTATACGTGGAACGGAGACATCTGCGCCGATAATCCGCCTGGCGCTGCCCTGGACCGCGGCGAGCAAAAAGTAATTAGAAAACGTCATTAAGGAGCCACTGGTGACTAATCCCGGCCGGGTGCGAACGTGCAGGTGGAGCAGACTGCGGTGAACAAGCCGACAGCGCAAGATCGGAGCGCGGATGGCACTAAAGACTGCTCCATCTGCATATGTGTGAGGAGGGGCTTCTGATCCGGGCTGGCGTCTGCTTATCCTGCGGTTAGAAGGGTTTTCCGAGATTTTTATACTGATGACCAATCCTCAGAATAGATCATTGGTATCTGATCGGTGGTGGTCCGACACCCGGGACCCCCACCGATCAGCTGTTTAAGAAGGACCGGATCTCGTGTGAGCCCCGCAGCCTTCTCCGTGCACACCAAGCACAGCGCCGTACATTGCCTAGTGGCCGTGCTTGGTCGCTGATCGGCGGGGATCCTGGGTGTCGGACCCCCCACTGATCAGACACTGATGACCTATCCAGAGGATAACCCCCTTTAATACATAGCAGCAGCAGACGTTATACGGCAGAATATAATTCGGCGGTCTCGCCTCTGCTGTGTGTAGCGCCCCAGTAAGATGCTCAAAAGAACGTAGATTTCAGTTGTAATTTTTACGTTTTTTTAGTACAGATAACGGTAAGTCTGTAGGGTTGATGAGGCCACGCCCCCGCTCGCCCACACATGCCACACCCACTTTTTAAACACGTGCAGAGCGCAGCGTAAACAGCGCAAAAAGTCACACATTTTTGCACAAAAGTGGCCTTTTTCTTCTAAATGCTATTTTTCTGCTATGGAAAAGTTTTTCGGTAAGCCACATTTGCAAAAATTCTTTCCCATTCTCCACATTTCTGCTTGCTGCCAGTGAATGCAAACAAAAGAAGCTACAAACCGAGATCTGACAGTTCTGGTAGTTAGCTGACTTTTTGTTACCAAGTATCCAGTCTAGACAATCACTGGTGACTGACGGTTACAATGTATCCAGTCTAGACAATCACTGGTGACTGACGGTTACAATGTATCCAGTCTAGACAATCACTGGTGACTGACGGTTACAATGTATCCAAGTCTAGACAATCACTGGTGACTGCCGGTTACAATGTATCCAGTCTAGACAATCACTGGTGACTGCCGGTTACAATGTATCCAGTCTAGACAATCACTGGTGACTGACGGTTACAATGTATCCAGTCTAGACAATCACTGGAGACTGACGGTTACAATGTATCCAGTCTAGACAATCGCTGGTGACTGACGGTTACAATGTATCCAGTCTAGACAATCACTGGTGACTGATGGTTACAATGTATCCAGTCTAGACAATCACTGGTGACTGACGGTTACAATGTATCCAGTCTAGACAATCACTGGTGACTGACGGTTACAATGTATCCAGTCTAGACAATCACTGGTGACTGACGGTTACAATGTATCCAGTCTAGACAATCACTGGTGACTGATGGTTACAATGTATCCAGTCTAGACAATCACTGGTGACTGACGGTTACAATGTATCCAAGTCTAGACAATCACTGGTGACTGACGGTTACAATGTATCCAGTCTAGACAATCACTGGTGACTGACGGTTACAATGTATCCAGTCTAGACAATCACTGGTGACTGACGGTTACAATGTATCCAGTCTAGACAATCACTGGTGACTGACGGTTACAATGTATCCATTCTAGACAATCACTGGTGACTGACGGTTACAATGTATCCAAGTCTAGACAATCACTGGTGACTGACGGCTACAATGTATCCAGTCTAGACAATCACTGGTGACTGACGGTTACAATGTATCCAGTCTAGACAATCACTGGTGACTGACGGTTACAATGTATCCAGTCTAGACAATCACTGGTGACTGAAGGTTAAAATGTATCCAGTCTAGACAATCACTGGAGACTGACGGTTACAATGTATCCAGTCTAGACAATCACTGGTGACTGATGGTTACAATCACTGGTGACTGACGGTTACAATGTATCCAGTCTAGACAATCACTGGTGACTGACGGTTACAATGTATCCAGTCTAGTCAATCACTGGTGACTGATGGTTACAATGTATCCAGTCTAGACAATCACTGGTGACTGACGGTTACAATGTATCCAGTCTAGACAATCACTGGTGACTGACGGTTACAATGTATCCAGTCTAGACAATCACTGGTGACTGATGGTTACAATCACTGGTGACTGACGGTTACAATGTATCCATTCTAGACAATCACTGGTGACTGATGGTTACAATGTATCCAGTCTAGACAATCACTGGTGACTGACGGTTACAATGTATCCAAGTCTAGACAATCACTGGTGACTGATGGTTACAATGTATCCATTCTAGACAATCACAGGTGACTGATGGTTACAATGTATCCAGTCTAGACAATCACTGGTGACTGATGGTTACAATGTATCCAGTCTAGACAATCACTGGTGACTGACGGTTACAATGTATCCAAGTCTAGACAATCACGGGTGACTGACGGTTACAATGTATCCAGTCTAGACAATCACTGGTGACTGACGGTTACAATGTATCCAGTCTAGACAATCACTGGTGACTGATGGTTACAATGTATCCAGTCTAGACAATCACTGGTGACTGACGGTTACAATGTATCCATTCTAGACAATCACTGGTGACTGACGGTTACAATGTATCCAGTCTAGACAATCACTGGTGACTGATGGTTACAATGTATCCAAGTCTAGACAATCACTGGTGACTGACGGTTACAATGTATCCAGTCTAGACAATCACTGGTGACTGATGGTTACAATGTATCCAGTCTAGACAATCACTGGTGACTGACGGTTACAATGTATCCAGTCTAGACAATCACTGGTGACTGACGGTTACAATGTATCCAGTCTAGACAATCACTGGTGACTGAAGGTTACAATGTATCCAGTCTAGACAATCACTGGTGACTGACGGTTAAAATGTATCCAGTCTAGACAATCACTGGAGACTGACGGTTACAATGTATCCAGTCTAGACAATCACTGGTGACTGATGGTTACAATCACTGGTGACTGACGGTTACAATGTATCCAGTCTAGACAATCACTGGTGACTGATGGTTACAATGTATCCAGTCTAGACAATCACTGGTGACTGACGGTTACAATGTATCCAGTCTAGACAATCACTGGTGACTGACGGTTACAATGTATCCAGTCTAGACAATCACTGGTGACTGACGGTTACAATGTATCCAGTCTAGACAATCACTGGTGACTGACGGTTACAATGTATCCAAGTCTAGACAATCACTGGTGACTGATGGTTACAATGTATCCATTCTAGACAATCACAGGTGACTGATGGTTACAATGTATCCAGTCTAGACAATCACTGGTGACTGACGGTTACAATGTATCCAGTCTAGACAATCACTGGTGACTGACGGTTACAATGTATCCAGTCTAGACAATCACTGGTGACTGACGGTTACAATGTATCCAGTCTAGACAATCACTGGTGACTGACGGTTACAATGTATCCAGTCTAGACAATCACTGGTGACTGACGGTTACAATGTATCCAAGTCTAGACAATCACTGGTGACTGATGGTTACAATGTATCCATTCTAGACAATCACAGGTGACTGATGGTTACAATGTATCCAGTCTAGACAATCACTGGTGACTGATGGTTACAATGTATCCAGTCTAGACAATCACTGGTGACTGACGGTTACAATGTATCCAAGTCTAGACAATCACGGGTGACTGACGGTTACAATGTATCCAGTCTAGACAATCACTGGTGACTGACGGTTACAATGTATCCAGTCTAGACAATCACTGGTGACTGATGGTTACAATGTATCCAGTCTAGACAATCACTGGTGACTGACGGTTACAATGTATCCATTCTAGACAATCACTGGTGACTGACGGTTACAATGTATCCAGTCTAGACAATCACTGGTGACTGACGGTTACAATGTATCCAAGTCTAGACAATCACTGGTGACTGATGGTTACAATGTATCCAGTCTAGACAATCACTGGTGACTGATGGTTACAATGTATCCAGTCTAGACAATCACTGGTGACTGACGGTTACAATGTATCCAGTCTAGACAATCACTGGTGACTGACGGTTACAATGTATCCAGTCTAGACAATCACTGGTGACTGAAGGTTACAATGTATCCAGTCTAGACAATCACTGGTGACTGACGGTTAAAATGTATCCAGTCTAGACAATCACTGGTGACTGACGGTTACAATGTATCCAGTCTAGACAATCACTGGTGACTGATGGTTACAATCACTGGTGACTGACGGTTACAATGTATCCAGTCTAGACAATCACTGGTGACTGACGGTTACAATGTATCCAGTCTAGTCAATCACTGGTGACTGATGGTTACAATGTATCCAGTCTAGACAATCACTGGTGACTGACGGTTACAATGTATCCAGTCTAGACAATCACTGGTGACTGACGGTTACAATGTATCCAGTCTAGACAATCACTGGTGACTGATGGTTACAATCACTGGTGACTGACGGTTACAATGTATCCATTCTAGACAATCACTGGTGACTGATGGTTACAATGTATCCAGTCTAGACAATCACTGGTGACTGACGGTTACAATGTATCCAAGTCTAGACAATCACTGGTGACTGATGGTTACAATGTATCCATTCTAGACAATCACAGGTGACTGATGGTTACAATGTATCCAGTCTAGACAATCACTGGTGACTGATGGTTACAATGTATCCAGTCTAGACAATCACTGGTGACTGACGGTTACAATGTATCCAGTCTAGACAATCACTGGTGACTGATGGTTACAATGTATCCAGTCTAGACAATCACTGGTGACTGACGGTTACAATGTATCCAGGATGTTTACTTCACAGAGAATTGTGGAGACTGGCTACATTCTAACGAACCCTCAGCAGGGAGAAATATTAGGGGAGTCATTTAATAAGACCGGCGTATCCTCCTGTGCTGGTGGAGGAAAAGGCTCGGCGTAACTTTGGCGCTTGTTTCTGCTGGTTGTGTGACATGGTTTAAACTCTGCCGGCTCCCTTGCTGCCATAAAGATAACGGTAAATGAGACGTGCCGGCCGTCCCGCCTTCTTTCCCGGCCACACGCCATTTTTTCCTGCCGCCTCAGAAAAGTGGCGTGAATGGGGAAAACCCCTTTGCGAAAAAATCCGTGCCTAAAATACGCCAAAAAGTGGCAAATTTTTCTTCATAAATGACCTCCTAGGTTCTTATAGGATTTCAGTCTCTGGATGTAACCAGGAATGTTCCCATTTAGGGTCCATTCAAGCATCCGCAAATTGTGGATCCGCAAAACACGGACACCGGTCATGTGCATTCTGTATTTTGCGGACCGCACATGGCCGGCACTATAAAATAAATGCCTTTTCTTGTCTGTGTTTGTGGACAGGAACAGGACATGTTCTATATTTTTGCGGGGCCGCGGAACGGAAGTGCGGATGCGGACAGCACACTGTGAGCTGTCCGCATCTTTTGCGGCTGCATTGAAAACGAATGCGGAGCCATTTTGCGGACGTGTGAATGGGCCCTTACTGACAGCAAGCAGTTATGGCGGTATTCAGGAAACACCAGTTCATGATGGGAGGACTGGGAGAACTGGGATTAATGCAAAAAAAACATATGAAACAGCGGCTCAACAATTGCGCACAATCACGTGCAGATAAACTCAGGATTAAAAACTGAACTGAACCCGTCACATCTGAATGAAAAATGACAACATCCAGATATCTGCTGGGACTTGTAGTCCGACAATCAGTGTAGAACCACAACTCCCAGCGCTACAGCGCACGTTTCACCGCATGCATGCGCTAGGATGGGGGGTGCAGTCACTGCACAATTAGGGGGTGTCACCCCTCTGCTTCGCCTCCGCTGGAACTGATTGATCTTTCTAAATTTGGCGGCCAGACGTACGGGTGACCAAGAGGGCAGATTGCGGTGGCGGCAGCAGGGTGGGGCCGTATTCCAATCAGCTCCGCAATGCAGGAGGATGACAGAACAGGAACAAGACATCAACGCATATTTAAAGGGCAAGTGCTCACCCAGCTTTCCCAGGATCCAGAACGGCAACAGTAACGACGCAGCTCTGCTCTGCATCACTAGATAGCTCTGAACGTGATAGACGCCATACTGGTTGTCACCCAACTTTCCCAGAGACAGAAAAATATGTCAATAAAGGGCGAATCCGGATTTATGGGGATTTTTCTTAATCTCTTAATACGTCTTAATACTCTGAGACTCCGCTCACCAGAGACGCCGCATCATAAAACGCAGATTCTAGAGAACCCCCGGAAACCGGAGCCGTGGGAGCCAGCGAGGCGGCCGGCGATCTACGACTTGTATGTAACGCTAGGAGGTCGGGGGAAGGCGGGAGGAATATCCCAGAAATGTGAGGAGGCAGAGACCGGAAAATACATCAGATTTATAATAACGCTATAAAACGTAAAATACAGAAAAGCCACTAAATGGTGTAAAGATCAAGCAGAGCTGAGTGTGTCACTGGTATTACATAGGACTGCAGGTGACATCTACTACAATATCTGTACTAAGAGAGTTATCACTGTGTTTTCTGTGGTGTTACATAGGACTGCAGGTAGCATGAACTACATTATCTGTACTCAGAGAGCTGTCACTGTGTTATCTGTGGTGTTACATAGGACTGCAGGTGACATCTACTACATCATCTGTACTCAGAGAGTTATCACTGTGTTATCTGTGGTGTTACATAGGACTGCAGGTGACATCTACTACATTATCTGTACTAAGAGAGTTATCACTGTGTTTTCTGTGGTGTTACATAGGACTGCAGGTAGCATGAACTACATTATCTGTACTCAGAGAGCTGTCACTGTGTTATCTGTGGTGTTACATAGGACTGCAGGTGACATCTACTACAATATCTGTACTCAGAAAGTTATCACTGTGTTATCTGTGGTGTTACATAGGACTGCAGGTGACATCTACTACATTATCTGTACTAAGAGAGTTATCACTGTGTTTTCTGTGGTGTTACATAGGACTGCAGGTAGCATGTACTACATTATCTGTACTCAGAAAGTTATCACTGTGTTATCTGTGGTGTTACATAGGACTGCAGGTGACATCTACTACATTATCTGTACTCAGAGAGTTATCACTGTGTTATCTGTGGTGTTACATAGGACTGCAGGTGACATCTACTACATTATCTGTACTCAGACAGTTATCACTGTGTTATCTGTGGTGTTACATAGGACTGCAGGTAACATCCACTACATTATCTGTACTCAGAGAGTTATCACTGTGTTATCTGTGGTGTTACATAGGACTGCAGGGGACATCTACTACATTATCTGTACTAAGAGAGTTATCACTGTGTTTTCTGTGGTGTTACATAGGACTGCAGGTAGCATGTACTACATTATCTGTACTCAGAGAGCTGTCACTGTGTTATCTGTGGTGTTACATAGGACTGCAGGTGACATCTACTACAATATCTGTACTCAGAAAGTTATCACTGTGTTATCTGTAGTGTTACATAGGACTGCAGGTGACATCTACTACATTATCTGTACTAAGAGAGTTATCACTGTGTTATCTGTGGTGTTACATAGGACTGCAGGTAGCATGTACTACATTATCTGTACTCAGAAAGTTATCACTGTGTTATCTGTGGTGTTACATAGGACTGCAGGTGACATCTACTACATTATCTGTACTCAGAGAGTTATCACTGTGTTATCTGTGGTGTTACATAGGACTGCAGGTGACATCTACTACATTATCTGTACTCAGACAGTTATCACTGTGTTATCTGTGGTGTTACATAGGACTGCAGGTAACATCCACTACATTATCTGTACTCAGATAGTTATCACTGTGTTATCTGTGGTGTTACATAGGACTGCAGGGGACATCTACTACATTATCTGTACTCAGAAAGTTTTCACTGTGTTATCTGTGGTGTTACATAGGACTGCAGGGGACATCTACTACATTATCTGTACTCAGAGAGTTATTACTGTGTTATCTGTGGTGTTACATAGGACTGCAGGTGACATCTACTACATTATCTGTACTCAGAGAGTTATCACTGTGTTATCTGTGGTGTTACATAGGACTGCAGGTAACATCCACTACATTATCTGTACTCAGAGAGTTATCACTGTGTTATCTGTGGTGTTACATAGGACTGCGGGTGACATCTGCTACAATATCTGTACTAAGAGAGTTATCGCTGTGTTATCTGTGGTGTTACATAGGACTGCAGGTGACATCTACTACATTATCTGTACACAGAGAGTTATCGCTGTGTTATCTGTGGTGTTACATAGGACTGCAGGTGACATCTACTACATTATCTGTACTCAGAGAGTTATCGCTGTGTTATCTGTGGTGTTACATAGGACTGCGGGTGACATCTACTACATTATCTGTACTCAGAGAGCTATCAATGTGTTATCTGTGGTGTTACATAGGACTGCAGGTGACATCTACTACAATATCTGTACTAAGAGAGTTATCGCTGTGTTATCTGTGGTGTTACATAGGACTGCAGGTGACATCTACTACATTATCTGTACTCAGAAAGTTATCACTGTGTTATCCGTGGTGTTACATAGGACTGCAAGTGACATCTACTACATTATCTGTACTCAGAAAGTTATCACTGTGTTATCTGTGGTGTTACATAGGACTGCAGGTGACATCTACTACATTATCTGTACTCAGAAAGTTATCACTGTGTTATCTGTGGTGTTACATAGGACTGCAGGTGACATCTACTACATTATCTGTACTCAGAAAGTTATCACTGTGTTATCTGTGGTGTTACATAGGACTGCAGGTGACATCTACTACAATATCTGGACTAAGAGAGTTATCACTGTGTTATCTGTGGTGTGACATAGGACTGCAGGTGACATCTACTACATTATCTGTTCTCAGAGAGTTATCACTGTGTTATCTGTGGTGTTACATAGGACTGCAGGTGACATCTACTACATTATCTGCACTCAGAGAGGTATCACTGTGTTATCTGTGGTGTTACATAGGACTGCAGGTGACATCTGCTACATTATCTGTACTCAGAAAGTTATCACTGTGTTATCTGTGGTGTTACATAGGACTGCAGGTGACATCTACTACATTATCTGTACTCAGAAAAATATCACTGTATTATATGTGGTGTTACATAGGACTGCAGGTGAAATCTATTACATTACCTGTACTCAGACAGTTATGAATGTGTTATCTGTGGATTTACATAGGACTGCAGGTGACATCTACTACATTATCTGTACTCAGACAGTTATCACTGTGTTATCTGTGGTGTTACATAGGACTGCAGGTGACATATACTACATTATCTGTACTAAGAGAGTTATCATTGTGTGATCTGTGGTGTTACATAGGACTGCAGGGGACATCTACTACATTATCTGTACTCAGAGAGTTATCACTGTGTTATCGGTGGTGTTACATAGGACTGCAGGTGGCATCTACTACATTATATGTACTCAGAGAGCTATTACTGTGTTATATGTGCTGTTACATAGGACTGCAAGTGACATCTACTACAATATCTGTACCCAGAGAGTTATCACTGTGTTATCTGTGGTGTTACATAGGACTGCAGGTGATATCTACTACATTATCTGTACTCAGAGAGTTATCACTGTGTTATCTGAGGTGTTACATAGGACTGCAGGTGACATCTACTACATTATCTGTACTCAGAGAGCTGTCACTGTGTTATCTGAGGTGTTACATAGGACTGCAGGTAACATCCACTACATTATCTGTACTCAGAGAGTTATCACTGTGTTATCTGTGGTGTTACATAGGACTGCGGGTGACATCTACTACAATATCTGTACTAAGAGAGTTATCGCTGTGTTATCTGTGGTGTTACATAGGACTGCAGGTGACATCTACTACATTATCTGTACACAGAGAGTTATCGCTGTGTTATCTGTGGTGTTACATAGGACTGCAGGTGACATCTACTACATTATCTGTACTCAGAGAGTTATCGCTGTGTTATCTGTGGTGTTACATAGGACTGCGGGTGACATCTACTACATTATCTGTACTCAGAGAGCTATCAATGTGTTATCTGTGGTGTTACATAGGACTGCAGGTGACATCTACTACAATATCTGTACTAAGAGAGTTATCGCTGTGTTATCTGTGGTGTTACATAGGACTGCAGGTGACATCTACTACATTATCTGTACACAGAGAGTTATCGCTGTGTTATCTGTGGTGTTACATAGGACTGCAGGTGACATCTACTACATTATCTGTACTCAGAGAGCTATCAATGTGTTATCTGTGGTGTTACATAGGACTGCAGGTGACATCTACTACAATATCTGTACTAAGAGAGTTATCGCTGTGTTATCTGTGGTGTTACATAGGACTGCAGGTGACATCTACTACATTATCTGTACTCAGAAAGTTATCACTGTGTTATCCGTGGTGTTACATAGGACTGCAAGTGACATCTACTACATTATCTGTACTCAGAAAGTTATCACTGTGTTATCTGTGGTGTTACATAGGACTGCAGGTGACATCTACTACATTATCTGTACTCAGAGAGTTATCACTGTGTTATCTGAGGTGTTACATAGGACTGCAGGTGATATCTACAAAAGATTCTCTGTGACATTATCAGCTCTGCTACATCTGTATCCGCAGCAGTTGGTCTGGTCTTCCCGGACCCCTCTCCCGGACCCCACCCCTGACATTGAGCCTCTTACCATTCACTCCGAAGCAGGCAGTGATCTTCTGGGCATACTGGCAGAGCCCGTTGAGCTGCTGCCCGTCCTGCAGCTGGTAGTACTCCGCCATGGCTGCTGTCGGCTGCACGCTGCGCTCTCCTCGCTCTGTCTGGAGTCGCCTTCAGTTTTCCTTCTCGTCTTTGGGATCATTAATAATTGACGGATAAATCTGCTGAGTCTTCAACCCTCCGAGGCCGGCGACTGACACATGAAGGAGGCTCAATCCCAGCGCCGCCTGTCGCCCCCTGCCATCATAGGGACTGGGAGCGTGGCCTTGAGGGACTCGGGCCCCGGGACCCTGTGATTGATCAGGGAGAGGACGCAGCTCTGACAACCCGCAGCCGCCCGGACACAGATGGAGCAGACTTAATTACATCACTTGGAGATCACTTAGAGACGGTCAGAAAGTCAAGTGGACGCCGCAGTGAAGAGGCTGTAAAACGTCAGGCGGAGACGCCCCCTGTCAGATAGCGCCAAAGACAGAAACTGTACCCACAAAACCGCACTGAAAACTGCGCCAATGTACGTAAAACCGCCCATCACTGTGCCGTGAGTAACATCACAACTCCCATCAGATCCTGAAGGTCTGCAGGCGTCACAGCATGCTGGGGCTTATAGTTCCCCATGAAAGACGATGCTCGTCAACAACGGCACAAAGCTGCAAGATAATTGGTGATGGGGCCCCACAGTGACGTCCTGCAGGTGGGGCCCCGGGAGGAGGACACTGATCAGACACGTGTGTGACTGTTCACCTCATTATTATATGACACACGTATGAGACACAATGGTCACCCCAATATATGACACATGTATGAGACACGCTGGTCACCCCAATATATGACACACGTATGAGACACGCTGGTCACCCCAATATATGACACACGTATAAGACACAACGGTCACCCCAATATATGACACACGTATGAGACACGCCGGTCACCCCAATATATGACACACGTATGAGACACAATGGTCACCCCAATATATGACACACGTATGAGACACAATGGTCACCCCAATATATGACACACGTATGAGACACTCCGGTCACCCTATGATATGACACACGTATGAGACACGCTGGTCACCCCAATATATGACACACGTATGAGACACAACGGTCACCCCAATATATGACACACGTATGAGACACGCCGGTCACCCTATGATATGACACACGTATGAGACACAACGGTCACCCCATGATATGACACACGTATGAGACACGCCGGTCAACCCAATATATGACACACGTATGAGACACGCCGGTCACCCCAATATATGACACACGTATGAGACACAACAGTCACCCCAATATATGACACATGTATGAGACACAACGGTCACCCTATGATATGACACACGTATGAGACACGCCGGTCACCCCAATATATGACACACGTATGAGACACAATGGTCACCCCAATATATGACACACGTATGAGACACTCCGGTCACCCTATGATATGACACACGTATGAGACACGCTGGTCACCCCAATATATGACACACGTATGAGACACGCCGGTCACCCCAATATATGACACACGTATGAGACACAACGGTCACCCCAATATATGACACACGTATGAGACACGCCGGTCACCCTATGATATGACACATGTATGAGACACAACGGTCACCCTATGATATGACACACGTATGAGACACAACGGTCACCCTATGATATGACACACGTATGAGACACGCCGGTCACCCCAATATATGACACACGTATGAGACACAATGGTCACCCCAATATATGACACACGTATGAGACACAACGGTCACCCCATGATATGACACACGTATGAGACACGCCGGTCAACCCAATATATGACACACGTATGAGACACAACGGTCACCCCAATATATGACACACGTATGAGACACAACAGTCACCCCAATATATGACACATGTATGAGACACAACGGTCACCCTATGATATGACACACGTATGAGACAAAACGGTCACCCCAATATATGACACACGTATGAGACAAAACGGTCACCCCAATATATGACACACGTATGAGACACAACAGTCACCCCAATATATGACACACAACGGTCACCCCAATATATGACACACGTATGAGACACAACGGTCACCCCAATATATGACACACGTATGAGACACAACGGTCACCCCATGATATGACACACGTATGAGACACGCCGGTCAACCCAATATATGACACACGTATGAGACACAACGGTCACCCCAATATATGACACACGTATGAGACACAACAGTCACCCCAATATATGACACATGTATGAGACACAACGGTCACCCTATGATATGACACACGTATGAGACAAAACGGTCACCCCAATATATGACACACGTATGAGACAAAACGGTCACCCCAATATATGACACACGTATGAGACACAACAGTCACCCCAATATATGACACACAACGGTCACCCCAATATATGACACACGTATGAGACACAACGGTCACCCCAATATATGACACACGTATGAGACACAACGGTCACCCTATGATATGACACACGTATGAGACACAACGGTCACCCCATGATATGACACACGTATGAGACACGCCGGTCAACCCAATATATGACACACGTTTGAGACACGCCGGTCTCCCCAATATATGACACACGTATGAGACACACCGGTCACCCTATGATATGAAACACATATGAGACACACCGGTCACCCCAATATATGACACACGTATGAGACACAACAGTCACCCCATAATATGACACATGTATGAGACACGCCGGTCACCCTATGATATGAAACACATATGAGACACAACGGTTACCCCAATATAAGACACACGTATGAGACACGCCGGTCACCCCATAATATGACACACGTATGAGACACAACAGTCACCCCAATATATGACACATGTACTGCACACGTCAGGTCTCTGGCAATGAAATAGTCACTATATGAATGCTCAGCAAAACCTGGATGCTCCGCTGCGCCCCGCGCTTCCGGGCAGCGGCATTAAAGACTCTGATCTTATTGATCCGCAGCGTCTGGAGATCTTCTCATTACTGGGGGGGGGGGGGGGGGGGGGGCAAGAATATCTCTGAATGGAGGACGAGCTTATGTTAAAGGGCCGGCGCAGTCCTAGAAATCATCTCTACTGTACAATGACCAGGCAGTGTGTCACCTGTGTATAAGCAGATACTGATCTTTATATATGTTCATTTTCTGATTGTAGAGAGATGGGCGGCCATCTTGTCTGCTGACAACAGCATTTAGAGATTTTCTTTTCAGCAGCCACATGGACCATAGGAACCTGTAGACTGAAGGTGATCCATTGACTTCCATAGGAGTGTGTAGTGGGCATACTCTGTGACATGTGCAGAAGTCATTGTGCAGGGAGGGAGAAGAAGTGGCACATCTCCATCACTCAGTGACTTCTATAGGAGAACAATTTGGGCATAATCTGTGACCTCTGCAGAGGCAATTGTGCAGGGAGGGGAAGGAGAAGGTGAGCTGTATATATCACCTATTGTCTTTTCAAGAGATTGTTGTGGGCATGCTCTGTGACCTGCGCTGGGTCATTGTTCAGGGAGGGGAAGAAGGTGAGCTGTATATATCACCTATTGTCTTTTCTAGGAGAATGTTGTGGGCATCCTCTGTGACCTGCGCTGGGTCATTGTGCAGGGAGGGGAAGGAGAAGGTGAGCTGTATATATAACCTATTGTCTTTTCTAGGAGAATGTTGTGGGCAGGCTCTGTGACCTGCGCTGGGTCATTGTGCAGGGAGGGGAAGGAGAAGGTTAGCTGTATATATCACCTGTTGTCTTTTATAGGAGAATGTTGTGGGCATGCTCTGTGACCTGCACTGGGTCATTGTCCAGGGAGGGGAAGAAGGTGAGCTGTATATATCACCTGTTGTCTTTTCTAGGAGAATGTTGTGGGCAGGCTCTGTGACCTGCGCTGGGTCATTGTGCAGGGAGGGGAAGGAGAAGGTGAGCTGTATATATCACCTATTGTCTTTTCTAGGAGAATGTTGTGGGCAGGCTCTGTGACCTGCGCTGGGTCATTGTGCAGGGAGGGGAAGGAGAAGGTGAGCTGTATATATAACCTATTGTCTTTTCTAGGAGAATGTTGTGGGCATGCTCTGTGACCTGCACTGGGTCATTGTGCAGGGAGGGGAAGGAGAAGGTGAGCTGTATATATCACCTTTTGTCTTTTCTAGGAGAATGTTGTGGGCAGGCTCTGTGACCTGCGCTGGGTCATTGTGCAGGGAGGGGAAGGAGAAGGTGAGCTGTATATATCACCTATTGTCTTTTCTAGGAGAATGTTGTGGGCAGGCTCTGTGACCTGCGCTGGGTCATTGTGCAGGGAGGGGAAGGAGAAGGTGAGCTGTATATATCACCTTTTGTCTTTTCTAGGAGAATGTTGTGGGCAGGCTCTGTGGCCTGCGCTGGGTCATTGTGCAGGGAGGGGAAGGAGAAGGTGAGCTGTATATATCACCTTTTGTCTTTTCTAGGAGAATGTTGTGGGCAGGCTCTGTGACCTGCGCTGGGTCATTGTGCAGGGAGGGGAAGGAGAAGGTGAGCTGTATATATCACCTATTGTTTTTTCTAGGAGAATGTTGTGGGCAGGCTCTGTGACCTGCGCTGGGTCATTGTGCAGGGAGGGGAAGGAGAAGGTAAGCTGTATATATAACCTATTGTCTTTTCTAGGAGAATGTTGTGGGAATGCTCTGTGACCTGCACTGGGTCATTGTGCAGGGAGGTGAAGGAGAAGGTGAGCTGTATATATCACCTATTGTCTTTTCTAGGAGAATGTTGTGGGCAGGCTTTGTGACCTGCGCTGGGTCATTGTGCAGGGAGGGGAAGGAGAAGGTGAGCTGTATATCTCATCTTTTGTCTTTTCTAGGAGAATGTTGTGGGCAGGCTCTGTGACCTGCGCTGGGTCATTGTGCAGGGAGGGGAAGGAGAAGGTGAGCTGTATATATCACCTTTTGTCTTTTCTAGGAGAATGTTGTGGGCAGGCTCTGTGACCTGCGCTGGGTCATTGTGCAGGGAGGGGAAGGAGAAGGTGAGCTGTATATATCACCTTTTGTCTTTTCTAGGAGAATGTTGTGGGCATGCTCTGTGACCTGCGCTGGGTCATTGTGCAGGGAGGGGAAGGAGAAGGTGAGCTGTATATATCACCCTTTGTCTTTTCTAGGAGAATGTTGTGGGCAGGCTCTGTGACCTGCACTGGGTCATTGTGCAGGGAGGGGAAGGAGAAGGTGAGCTGTATATATCACTTATTGTCTTTTCTAGGAGAATGTTGTGGGCAGGCTCTGTGACCTGCACTGGGTCATTGTGCAGGGAGGGGTAGATGTAGGCTCTGTACATCACCTAGGAGCAGGCATAGATTAGCACAAGTTTTTTCACCATTTGTTGAAACTTCCTGGCCACACCCACTCATGCTAAGCCCCGCCTATTTTCCTCACCACTTGGTGAGGGGCAAGAAGGGAAGCAAATCATTGCACAAATATGACACACACTGTAATTTATGCCCAAAAAAAGGAGCAAATCACTTGATAAGATCTCTGTTTGATGTCAGTGACTGGAGACATTCTTGCTTACAATGAGACCTAATCATTCTCATTCCTGAGGGTTTGATACAATGTATCCAGTCTGGGCAATCCTCTGTCAGGTAAACACATCAGCAGCATAAATCCCTCCTGTCCTGAAAGTTTGTTACAATGTGTCAGTGGATCGCCTAGGCTGGATACAATTGTAACAAACCCTCATCTGTGAGACTGTCAGGATATGTTCTCTGCCAGTCCAGCAGGGGCAGCTCTTGTGCACAGGGGGCGGTATTATAATCAGTAGGGGCCATTCACTGTGAGTACATCCATGCTGTGTCTTTAGTGACAAATATCTGTGTGTTCCGTAAATCTGTCGCTGCAGCCGTTGTGTCGCCCTCATGGTGACCGCTGATCTTTACCCTTCTCCAGTGATCAGCGGCGCCGGGAGGACATTCAGTGACTGAGGTGACATCACTCTGTCCATGCAGTGTCCTGCAATCCTCAGTATAAGGCCTCTTGCACACGAACGTTTTTTTTTTCCATTTACGTTCCGTTTTTTGCGTTCGGTATACAGACCATACACGGAACCATTCATTTCAATGGATCCGCAAAAAAACGGAAGGTACTCCGTATGCCTTCCGTTTCCGTATTTCCGTTCGGTTCATAGATAGAACATGTCCTATTATTGTCCGCATAACGGACAAGGATAGGACTGTTCTATCAGGGGCCAGATGTTTCATTCCACAAAAAACGGAATGCACACGGACATCATCCGTGTTTTTTGCGGATCCGTTTTTTGCATACCGCAAAATAGTAAATAAGCCATACGGTCGTGTGCAAGAGGCCTAACAAGGTTCAGTCTCATCAGAAATAGACGAGGATGAAAGAAATACGAGCACAGATATGAGGGGTGGATACGGGTCACACAGGACGATCAATGACCGACCCCTCGGAATCCGCCTGAAATTCCTCCCGTCAGAGAGCGACCACCAGAAAATGCTGCAGACGGGGGGTGTATAGCATCCATAGGGTCAGGAATGCCTCCATCTTGTACTAAACCTCTACAAATGATTGGATACAATTGTAACAAACACCCAGCTGAGAGCAGGGCTATATTACAGGTTTACTGCCTCTGAATATGTAAGGGCGTCTTCACACGCGGCAGATTTTCGGTTCCATTCCCCGGATTGTTTCAGGGACCCTAAGCCTCCGTTCACACCTGAGAGTAACAGCCGGATAACGCCACCAACTGGCGGATCGCATCTCCGGAAAACGGCTGTATCTCCTTCAGATCCGATTGCAGTCAATGGAGATCCGTCAGTTTGCGGTATTTTACCCGGTTATGTCGTACACGGTGAATTCCGGTGTGTCGTTATTTACTGACGGCAAGCAGAGATCTTGAAAATAGCGAGAACTTTCCAGTATACGATATGACACTTCATGAGACATCCCCACAACCGGCCATGAACGTCTGATAGATGTGAGTCCGCAGCTATGGGGGGCTCCCATAGGAGTGACTGGAGGGAACTGCGGACATGTGCCCCTCTACCTGGATGCGGAGGTGGCCGCTGCCTTTCAGGGAGAGTTGGGGGACCCCCATTCTCCACATCGGTCCCCAAGATGGGACTCGCATCTATTAGGCACTATATGCCATAAATGTGTAAGATGGGAATACCCCTTTAAGCTTCATTTTCCTAAAACCAGTGTCCCCCCCGCCACCCTCTACCGTACGGGCGTCTGCACATCACCCAAACAGGCGGTCACCTGCTTGTATCATGTATATTACAGACACATAATATGACCCGATGATATTTTGGGGGTGACCTGAGCGCTTGCTGGAGGGGGGGGGGGGGGCCGGTTACAGATTTTATATTGGGGCCCAGGTCATTGCAGGGTTAAAGTGTGCAATTGGGTTAAATCCTGGGGTGAATCATCCTGTGCGCAGTGAGTGAGTCACATACAGGGGACAGACGACCCCCACTCATTAATTAGACAAGATTCTATTACTGAACCTGGGAGTGACCAGCAGGGGGCAGCAATCACTGGTCTCTATGATGCTACATTGTAACAACACCGCTGCACCAAATCACCTCTCAGAACATCAACCTGCAGCGCAGCCGTCACCTCCAGAGCCAGGCGCAGGGAATGGGCGCCATGTCCCTTTAAATTACAGTCAGTATTCAGATTCACATCTTATAAACAACCAAACTAAATGCCGCTGAATTCAGCCGGCTGGTCATTCAGAGGCCTGGGAAAGCTGGGTGCCCTCCTTCATGACACCAAACTGATTAGAACCCAGCTTTCCCAGAGCCCTGAGTTTCACATCTGCCTGATTATGGAGCAATATAATAAGGGATGTGGAGAAACAGCAGATAAAACCCACCCAGCTTTCCCGGGAACAGCCCAAAGGGGCTTATAGTTACAGAGTTGGAAATGTTGCAATTATTGGACGTTGCTTACAACCTTGCGCCCTATAGGGACCAACTGAGGTACTGCTGTGACCCCAACTTTACCATGATTGACAATCCACTCCATTGCGATAAACTGAAAATGTAGAGTAAAAAACGGATATGTCCTGATATTGATGCAACTTGTTATACATGCTGACATCACACCACGGCTGCCAAAACCGTACGCCAATAAATGCCCCAAAAAACGAAGCAGGTCAGTAATAAACGTTACCTGTTTTACGGCTCATCCTAGCCACGCCCCTTTCTCCCAACAAAATTATAATAGTAACAAAACTATGTAAATAATAGATTACTAAAAGTAACAATGTAACAATAAAATAATAATAATGCACAGTAGAGTCCCATTATTCTGACCACTTCCTACTTTCGAGGTCAGCAGCACGCAGCTCCTGAAGGAAGTCCCGTGTGCTGAGCTGGCTTGGTGGGTATATACAGCTGCAAGAAAAAGTATGTGAACCCTTTGCAATGATATGGATTTCTGCACAAATTAGTCATAAAATGTGATCTGATCTTCATCTAAGTCACAACAATAGACAATCACAGTCGGCTTAATCTAATAACACACAAAGAGTTAAATGTTGGTGTGTTCAATAAAAACATGGTAACATTTAACTCTTTGTGTGTTATTAGTTTAAGCAGACTGCGATTGTCTATTGTTGTGACTTAGATGAAGATCAGATCACATTTTATGACCAATTCTGTCTGCACACATATCCCTCGGTGGTATATACGGGGTGTGATAGGCTGTCTGCCCACATATCCCTCGGTGGGTATATACGGGGTGTGATAGGCTGTCTGCACACATATCCCTCGGTGGGTATATACGGGGTGTGATAGGCTGTCTGCACACATATCCCTCGGTGGGTATATACGGGGTGTGATAGGCTGTCTGCACACATATCCCTCGGTGGTATATACGGGGTGTGATAGGCTGTCTGCACACATATCCCTCGTGGTATATACGGGGTGTGATAGGCTGTCTGCACACATATCCCTCGGTGGGTATATAAGGTGTGTGATAGGCTGTCTGCACACATATCCCTCGGTGGTATATAAGGGGTGTGATAGGCTGTCTGCACACATATCCCTCGGTGGTATATAAGGGGTGTGATAGGCTGTCTGCACACATATCCCTCGGTGGTATATACGGGGTGTGATAGGCTGTCTGCACACATATCCCTCGGTGGGTATATAAGGTGTGATAGGCTGTCTGCACACATATCCCTCGGTGGTATATACGGGGTGTGATAGGCTGTCTGCCCACATATCCCTCGGTGGGTATATACGGGGTGTGATAGGCTGTCTGCACACATATCCCTCGGTGGGTATATACGGGGTGTGATAGGCTGTCTGCACACATATCCCTCGGTGGGTATATACGGGGTGTGATAGGCTGTCTGCACACATATCCCTCGGTGGTATATACGGGGTGTGATAGGCTGTCTGCACACATATCCCTCGTGGTATATACGGGGTGTGATAGGCTGTCTGCACACATATCCCTCGGTGGGTATATAAGGTGTGTGATAGGCTGTCTGCACACATATCCCTCGGTGGTATATAAGGGGTGTGATAGGCTGTCTGCACACATATCCCTCGGTGGTATATAAGGGGTGTGATAGGCTGTCTGCACACATATCCCTCGGTGGTATATACGGGGTGTGATAGGCTGTCTGCACACATATCCCTCGGTGGGTATATAAGGTGTGATAGGCTGTCCGCACACATATCCCTCGGTGGTATATACGGGGTGTGATAGGCTGTCTGCACACATATCCCTCGGTGGTATATACGGGGTGTGATAGGCTGTCTGCACACATATCCCCCTTGGTGGGTATATACGGGGTGTGATAGGCTGTCTGCACACATATCCCTCGGTGGTATGTAAGGGGTGTGATAGGCTGTCTGCACACATATCCCTCGGTGGTATATACGGGGTGTGATAGGCTGTCCGCACACATATCCCTCGGTGGTATATACGGGGTGTGATAGGCTGTCTGCACACATATCCCCCTTGGTGGGTATGTAAGGGGTGTGATAAGCTGTCTGCACACATATCCCTCGGTGGTATATACGGGGTGTGATAGGCTGTCTGCACACATATCCCTCGGTGGTATATACAAGGTGTGATAGGCTGTCTGCACACATATCCCCCTTGGTGGGTATATAAGGGGTGTGATAGGCTGTCTGCACACATATCCCTCGGTGGTATATACGGGGTGTGATAGGCTGTCTGTACACATATCCCTCGGTGGGTATATAAGGTGTGTGATAGGCTATCTGCACACATATCCCTTGGTGGTATATACGGGGTGTGATAGGCTGTCTGCACACATATCCCTTGGTGGTATATACGGGGTGTGATAGGCTGTCTGCACACATATCCCTCACTGCTCTTATGGATAAAAGGGGCAATTTATCAGAGCGGCAGGAAGGGATAATGATTGGCCTCTGGGCCCCAGGTGGCGGTATTTCTCTGCTGATGTGGTGATAGTATCGTGAGTGGACGAATGGCACCATTGTGAATAAGTGATGTGGAAACTGCAGAGCACCACGTGCCTTTGATGTGAGAGGAGAACGTCACTACAAAGGTGCGCAAGGGTGGGGTGACACGCTTCAGTGGAGCAACCGACCGCCAAAATTGACCAGGAGGTGATCAGAGGAGTGTCTAACACAACAGCTCAGAAAACTATTGTTGAGCGAACTTCTGTTTTAAGTTCGGCGTCTAAAGTTCGGCTTCCGGTTAGCGGAGGATCCCGATATGGATTCCGAATTCCGTTGTGGTCCGTGGTAGCGGAATCAATAATCGGCCATTATTGATTCCGCTACCACGGACCACAACGGAATTCGGAATCCATATCGGGATCCTCCGCTAACCGGAAGCCGAACTTTAGACGCCGAACTTAAAACAGAAGTTTGCTCAACACTACAGAAAATCCTACTGCGTATAGGGCTCCGGAGCTGGCGGACGGTCACTGCCCCTCTGATAACCGAGCTGCATCGGCAGAAAAGGCTTCAGTTTCTGCGGCAGTATCGGAACTGGACTCCGCTGATTGGTAAAGGGTTGTCTTCTCCGATGAGTCAGGTTTTCTGCTTCATGGAAAGGATGGACGATGGCGTGTCCAGAGAGAAACATCAGAGAACAAACCCATTGCAGCCATTGCTGGAAGAACACAAGCTGGTGGGGCTAGCGAAATGGTCGGGGGAAGGTTTTCCTGGAATTTTCTGGGTCACTCATCCAATTTGGGAATGAATCCCTCCTTGCAGATCACGTACACCCATACATGCTGATTGTCTCCTCTGGGTTGGATGGAATCTTCCAACAAGACAATGTGACAAGTCATGGCTAGAAATGTCCGACATTGGTGGGAAGAGCATGAGCAAGACTTCCAATTACTACTCTGGCCGCCTAATTCCCCAGACTAGAACTCAGTTGATCATCTGTGGAACCACCTCGATGGTCGTGTTCGCTGTATGGCTCCCCCCATGCACCCTCCAGCAGCTGTGGGACCACCTCGATGGTCGTGTTTTCTGTATGGATCCCCCCCATGCACCCTCCAGCAGCTGTGGGACCACCTCGATGGTCGTGTTCGCTATATGGCTCCCCCCCCATGCACCCTCTAGCAGCTGTGGGACCACCTCGATGGTCGTGTTCGCTGTATGGCTCCCCCCCATGCACCCTCCAGCAGCTGTGGGACCACCTCGATGGTCGTGTTCGCTGTATGGTTCTCCCCCCCATGCACCTTCTAGCAGCTGTGGGACCACCTCGATGGTTGGGTTCGCTGTATGGATCCCCCCCATGCACCCTCCAGCAGCTGTGGGACCACCTCGATGGTCGTGTTCGCTGTATGGCTCCCCCCCATGCACCATCCATCAGCTGTGGGACCACCTCGATGGTCGTGTTCGCTGTATGGCTCCCCCCCATGCACCCTCCATCAGCTGTGGGACCACCTCGATGGTCGTGTTTTCTGTATGGATCCTCCCCATGCACCCTCCAGCAGCTGTGGGACCACCTCGATGGTCGTGTTCGCTGTATGGCTCCCCCCCCCCCCCCCATGCACCCTCCAGCAGCTGTGGGACCACCTCGATGGTCGTGTTCGCTATATGGACCCCCCCCATGCACCCTCCAGCAGCTGTGGGACCACCTCGATGGTCGTGTTCGCTGTATGGATCCCCCTCATGCACCCTCTAGCAGCTGTGGGACCACCTCGAAGGTCGTGTTTTCTGTATGGCTCCCCCCCCCATGCACCCTCTAGCAGCTGTGGGACCACCTCGATAGTTGGGTTCGCTGTATGGACCCCCCCCCCCATGCACCCTCCAGCAGCTGTGGGACCACCTCGATGGTCGTGTTCGCTGTATGGCTCCCCCCCCATGCACCATCCATCAGCTGTGGGACCACCTCGATGGTCGTGTTCGCTGTATGGCTCCCCCTCATGCACCCTCCAGCAGCTGTGGGACCACCTCGATGGTCTTGTTCGCTGTATGGCTCCCCCTCATGCACCCTCCAGCAGCTGTGGGACCACCTCGATGGTCTTGTTCGCTGTATGGCTCCCCCCCATGCACCCTCCAGCAGCTGTGGGACCACCTCGAAGGTCGTGTTTTCTGTATGGCTCGCCCCCCCATGCACCCTCCAGCAGCTGTGGGACCACCTCGATGGTCGTGTTCGCTGTATGGCTCCCCCCCATGCACCATCCATCAGCTGTGGGACCACCTCGATGGTCGTGTTCGCTGTATGGCTCCCCCTCATGCACCCTCCAGCAGCTGTGGGACCACCTCGATGGTCTTGTTCGCTGTATGGCTCCCCCCCATGCACCCTCCAGCAGCTGTGGGACCACCTCGATGGTTGTGTTTGCTCTATGGATCCCCCCACGCCCCCTCCAGCAGCTGTGAGATGCTCTGCAGTCAGCATGACTCCAGATACCTGTGACAACCTCCCAGGACCTTATGGAGTCACTCCGGGCCCCTCCATCTGCTGTCCGTGCTGCACACGGCGGTTACTCTGGAGATTAGCTGCTGGTCGGAATAATAGGACTCCACTGTGTGGAATAACAATGTAACAATATAATAATAGAATAACATAATAATAAAATAACAGTGTAACAATATAATAATAGAATGACAATGTAACAATCACATAATACTGTAATAATTATGGTATGATCTGGTGATTTTACGTTCGGAGGATTGGCGCAGTGAGCAGAGATTAGCGGCCGCGCCTCTCCGATGGCATTTTGTGGCCTCATCATTCCCCAGGATTAGAACAATGAAGCGGGGGGATAAATTATAGAGGACACTGAGCAGCTACATGACTAGCGGGGTGAGTAATGCTGCAGCCGCCGAGCCAACAGTCAGTCATGTGGAAGAGATGTTCTGCAGGAAACCTCAATCAGAGCAGAAATCCTGCAGGTTCAGGGCTCCTGGGGGCCCGGGTTATGATAAGCACTTTTGTTTTGTGGTACAGTAAAGGTCCCTTAATCTAAAACCTGATTGTCCAAAAATTCCACAAGTACAGTGCTTGTCAAAAATAGTTGCAAAAGTCCCTTACATAACAGCTGATAAACATGGCGGCAAACAGGTGATTGGGTATTTAAAGTGACAGTGCACCCCTAATGACCACAGGCTCTGTAATCATCATCTGGAACAGGTGTCATTTTGCTAATAGTTCAGCTTTTTTATGCAGTGTACAAAAAAAATAATGGAAACCATCAACAAGTTGTTGATGATTGATCCAACTCTTTCTGTTTCTTTTCAGTATATAATCCTCAATCATTGAACCAAATTGGAATAAGGCTGCAATCACATTTGGCTGTGGATTTCTAATAGATTTTGTGGTCTGATCTGAGGTCTGCAGGGATCTGAGGGAGGGGGTGCTCCTGAATTTATGGGTCTAATCTGAGGTCTGCGGGGATCTGAGGGAGGGGGTGCTCCTGAATTTTTGGGTCTGATCTGAGGTCTGCGGGGATCTGAGGGAGGGGGTGCTCCTGAATTTATGGGTCTGATCTGAGGTCTGCAGGGTCTGAGAGAGGGGGTGCTCCTGAATTTTTGGGTCTGATCTGAGGTCTGCAGGGATCTGAGGGAGGGGGTGCTCCTGAATTAAGGGGTCTGATCTTATGTCTGCAGGGTCTGAGGGAGGGGGTGTTCCTGAATTAAGGGGTCTGATCTGAGGTCTGCAGGGATCTGAGGGAGGGGGTGCTCCTGAATTAAGGGGTCTGATCTTATGTCTGCAGGGTCTGAGGGAGGGGGTGTTCCTGAATTAAGGGGTCTGATCTGAGGTCTGCAGGGATCTGAGGGAGGGGGTGCTCCTGAATTTATGGGTCTGATCTGAGGTCTGCGGGGATCTGAGGGAGGGGGTGCTCCTGAATTTTTGGGTCTGATCTGAGGTCTGCAGGGATATGAGGGAGGGGGTGCTCCTGAATTTTTGGGTCTGATCTGAGGTCTGCAGGGATCTGAGGGAGGGGGTGCTCCTGAATTTTTGGGTCTGATCTGAGGTCTGCAGGGGTCTGAGGGAGGGGGTGCTCCTGAATTTATGGGTCTGATCTGAGGTCTGCAGGGATCTGAGGGAGGGGGTGCTCCTGAATTTTTGGGTCTGATCTGAGGTCTGCAGGGATCTGAGGGAGGGGGTGTTCCTGAATAAAGGGGTCTGATCTGAGGTCTGCAGGGTCTGAGGGAGGGGGTGCTCCTGAAATTATGGGTCTGATCTGAGGTCTGCAGGGATCTGAGGGAGGGGGTGCTCCTGAATTAAGGGGTCTGATCTGAGGTCTGCAGGGGTCTGAGGGAGGGGGTGCTCCTGAATTTTTGGGTCTGATCTGATGTCTGCAGGGATCTGAGGGAGGGGGTGCTCCTGAATTAAGGGGTCTGATCTTATGTCTGCAGGGGTCTGAGGGAGGGGGTGCTCCTGAATTTTTGGGTCTGATCTGAGGTCTGCAGGGGTCTGAGGGAGGGGGTGTTCCTGAATTAAGGGGTCTGATCTGAGGTCTGCAGGGTCTGAGGGAGGGGGTGCTCCTGAATTTTTGGGTCTGATCTGAGGTCTGCAGGGGTCTGAGGGAGGGGGTGCTCCTGAATTTATGGGTCTGATCTGAGGTCTGCAGGGATCTGAGGGAAGAGGATTTAGGGGCCACATTAATTTTGGGGTCTGATCTGAGGTCTGCAGAGATATGATGAATTAGGGGGCCACATGAATTTAGGGTCTGGTCTGAGATCCCCTTTAAGGGATGGTGGGGTAGTGGTTAAGGGAGCCACATTAATTTGAGGTCTGATCTGAGGTCTGCATTTAAAGTAAAGAGGTCATAGGGGGCCACATGAACTTGTAGTCTGTATAAATCTGGGGTCTTGTCTTGGGTTTTTTATGAGTGTGGGGCTAATCTGGGGTCTGTGATCATTTTGGGGACTGGTCCCATCATTTTCTAGTTCTGTAGCCGTGTCCTTCGGCTCTTTTATTTTAGCAGTACAGTAATTGGGGGGCATAAGGCGGCACTGTCAGTTCGTGCCCATCGCCGCCTTTCCAGACTTCTGCACCGCCTCCTAATCCTCTGTGCCGCCTCTCGCTCTCCCTCCACCCCCCCTCCTCTTGCTGTAAGATCTTGCGCGTGCGCACAGGGCTCTGCCTGATGCGCCCGTGCGGACTTCTCAATTTGGCTTCCTAAAGTGAAGTGCGCATGCGCCAGCACTTCGCTTAACCCGGGTATGACCTGCACTCTGGCGCCAGCCTCTCAGAGCCCTGTGCGCACGCGCAATATCTTACAGCAGGAGGAGGGGGAGGGAGGGAGAGCGAGAGGCGGCACAGAGGATTAGGAGGCGGTGCAGAAGTCTGGAAAGGCGGCGCTGGGCACGAACGGCGGTGGGTGCGGCCGGCACCTTGCATCCCTTGACATCCCCCTGGGCACCTTATTTCTTTGAGTGACAGGTTAGTAAAACCTGTTTTTTAGCAAAATAAGGCTACGGATCACATTTAGAAGCCCACATTAGGAATCCTGATGAGGCCCTGAACATCAGCATATGTTTAGCTGACAGGGGTGAAACCTGGTGACAGAATCCCTTTAAGTTTTTATAATAGCAATTTGCATCTACTCCAGAATGTTATGAAGAGTGATCAGATGAATTGCATAGTCCGTCTTTGCCATGAAAATTAACTTCATCCCAAAAAAACCTTCCTACTGCATTTCATTGCTGTCATTAAAGGACCTGCTGAGATCATTTCAGTAATCGTCTTGTTAACTCAGGTGAGAATGTTGACGAGCACAAGGCTGGAGATCATTATGTCAGGCTGATTGGGTTAAAATGGCAGACTTGACATGTTAAAAGGAGGGTGATGCTTGAAATCATTGTTCTTCCATTGTTAACCATGGTGACCTGCAAAGAAACGCGTGCAGCCATCATTGCGTTGCATAAAAATGGCTTCACAGGCAAGGATATTGTGGCTACTAAGATTGCACCTCAATCAACAATTTATAGGATCATCAAGAACTTCAAGGAAAGAGGTTCAATTCTTGTTAAGAAGGCTTCAGGGCGTCCAAGAAAGTCCAGCAAGCGCAAGGATCGTCTCCTAAAGAGGATTCAGCTGCGGGATCGGAGTGCCACCAGTGCAGAGCTTGCTCAGGAATGGCAGCAGGCAGGTGTGAGCGCATCTGCACGCACAGTGAGGCCAAGACTTTTGGAAGATGGCCTGGTGTCAAGAAAGGCAACAAAGAAGCCACTTCTCTCCAAAAAAAACCATCAGGGACAGATTGATCTTCTGCAGAAAGTCTGGTGAATGGACTGCTGAGGACTGGGGCAAAGTCATATTCTCCGATGAAGCCTCTTTCCGATTGTTTGGGGCATCTGGAGAAAGGCTTGTCCGGAGAAGAAAAGGTGAGCGCTACCATCAGTCCTGTGTCATGCCAACAGTAAAGCATCCTGAGACCATTCATGTGTGGGGTTGCTTCTCATCCAAGGGAGTGGGCTCACTCACAATTTTGCCCAAAAACACAGCCATGAATAAAGAATGGCACCAAAACACCCTCCAACGGCAACTTCTTCCAACAATCCAACAACAGTTTGGTGAAGAACAATGCATTTTCCAGCACGATGGAGCACCGTGCCATAAGGCAAAAGTGATAACTAAGTGGCTCGGGGACCAAAACGTTGACATTTTGGGTCCATGGCCTGGAAACTCCCCAGATCTTAATCCCATTGAGAACTTGTGGTCAATCCTCAAGAGGCGGGTGGACAAACAAAAACCCACTAATTCTGACAAACTCCAAGAAGTGATTATGACAGAATGGGTTGCTATCAGTCAGGAATTGGCCAGAAGTTGATTGAGAGCATGCCCAGTCGGATTGCAGAGGTCCTGAAAAAGAAGGGCCAACACTGCAAATACTGACTCTTTGCATAAATGTCATGTAATTGTCGATAAAAGCCTTTGAAACGTATGAAGTGCGTGTAATTATATTTCACTACATCACAGAAACAACTGAAACTAAGATCTAAAAGCAGTTTAGCAGCAAACTTTGTGAAAACTAATATTTGTGTCATTCTCAAAACTTTTGGCCACGACTGTACATAGGAGGCAGTTATTATAGTAGTTATATTCTTGTACATAGGAGCAGTATTATAGTTATATTCTTGTACATAGGAGGCAGTATTATAGCAGTTATATTCTTGTACATAGGAGCAGTATTATAGTAGTTATATTCTTGTACATAGCAGTATTATGGTAGTTATATTCTTGTACATAGGAGCAGTATTATAGTAGATATATTCTTGTACATAGGAGGCAGTATTATAGTAGTTATATTCTTGTACATAGGAGGCAGTATTATAGTAGTTATATTCTTGTACATAGGAGCAGTATTATAGTAGTTATATTCTTGTACATAAGAGCAGTATTATAGTAGTTATATTCTTGTACATAGGAGGCAGTATTATAGTAGTTATATTCTTGTACATAGGAGCAGTATTATAGTAGTTATATCCTTGTACATAGGAGGCAGTATTATAGTAGTTATATTCTTGTACATAGGAGCAGTATTATAGTAGTTATATTCTTATACATAGGAGGCAGTATTATAGTAGTTATATTCTTGTACATAGGAGCAGTATTATAGTAGTTATATTCTTGTACATAGGAGCAGTATTATAGTACTTATATTCTTGTACATAGGAGCAGTATTATAGTAGTTATATTCTTGTACATAGGAGCAGTATTATAGTAGTTATATCCTTGTACATAGGAGGCAGTATTATAGTAGTTATATTCTTGTACATAGGAGCAGTATTATAGTAGTTATATTCTTATACATAGGAGGCAGTATTATAGTAGTTATATTCTTGTACATAGGAGCAGTATTATAGTAGTTATATTCTTGTACATAGGAGCAGTATTATAGTACTTATATTCTTGTACATAGGAGCAGTATTATAGTACTTATATTCTTGTACATAGGAGCAGTATTATAGTAGTTATATTCTTGTACATAGGAGCAGTATTATAGTAGTTATATCCCTGTACATAGGAGCAGTATTATAGTAGTTATATTCTTGTACATAGGAGCAGTATTATAGTAGTTATATTCTTGTACATAGGAGCAGTATTATAGTAGTTATATTCTTGTACATAGGAGCAGTATTATAGTACTTATATTCTTGTACATAGGAGCAGTATTATAGTAGTTATATTCTTGTACATAGGAGCAGTATTATAGTAGTTATATTCTTGTACATAGGAGCAGTATTATAGTAGTTATATTCTTGTACATAGGAGCAGTATTATAGTAGTTATATTCTTGTACATAGGAGCAGTATTATAGTAGTTATATTCTTGTACATAGCAGTATTATAGTAGTTATATTCTTGAACATAGGAGCAGTATTATAGTAGTTATATTCTTGTACATAGGAGCAGTATTATAGTAGTTATATTCTTGTACATAGGAGCAGTATTATAGTAGTTATATTCTTGTACATAGGAGCAGTATTATAGTAGTTATATTCTTGTACATAGGAGCAGTATTATAGTAGTTATATTCTTGTACATAGGAGGCAGTATTATAGTTGTTATATTCTTGTACATAGGAGCAGTATTATAGTAGTTATATTCTTGTACATAGGAGCAGTATTATAGTAGTTATATCCTTGTACATAGGAGCAGTATTATAGTAGTTATATTCTTGTACATAGGAGGCAGTATTATAGTAGATATATTCTTGTACATAGGAGGCAGTATTATAGTAGTTATATTCTTGTACATAGGAGCAGTATTATAGTAGTTATATTCTTGTACACAGGAGCAGTATTATAGTAGTTATATTCTTGTACATAGGAGCAGTATTATAGTAGTTATATCCTTGTACTGTACATAGGAGCAGTATTATAGTATTTTATGACTGTAGGTAGGGACATACAGTGAGCCCTAAGGCTGGAACTCAGCCCGCTTGCAATACAAGTCCTAGGTAGCTAGACCGCATCTGTTCGATGGTCCCTACGCTATTTTAGTGCAGAGACGGACTAACAAACAGAGAGAGACAAACACAATACCAGAGTCATATGTAAATAGGTCAGAACCAGACAAGCTACGCAGCACCAAATGAGAGCCAGAAAGTGATCAGAAGAAAAGCCGGGGTCAGAGGAACCAGCCATCCAATATGCACAGGAACCAGGAACGCAGCTAGTGAGTCAGACACTATCGCTGGCACATGGCCAGGAAGGTATAAATAGAGCGCTGAGTCCCTGGATCAGAACCTGCTAAGTCCTTGACTTGGCGCTCCATTAGTCAGAACACAGCACACAGTAATAGAGCAGCAGAACACCCCCTGCAGGTAGAAACAGAGCATTGCATCCTGTTATTAAGGCCTCATGCACTCGGCCATTGTCCGGCCGTGGCCGTATTGCGGGCCGCAAACAGCGGGTCTGCAAACACGGACACCAGCAGTGTGCTCCCTGCATCACGGATGTGGACCCATTCACTTGAATGGGCCCACAATCTGGAGCTCCGGTGCGGAATGGAGGCATGGAACCCCACGGAAGCACTACCGTGGTGTTTCTGTCCGTGCCTCAGCACCGCAAAAATATAGAACATGTTCTATTTTTTTACAGTACGGACGGGTCACAGACCCATTCAAGTTGAATGTGTCTCGATCCGTCCCGGACGCCGCACGGAAATGTATTTCTAAGGGCTCATGCACATGAACGTATTTTATTTCTGTGTCCGTTCCGTTTTTTTTATGGACCATATGTGAAACCATTCATTTCAATGGGCCGCAAAAAAAACGGAAGTTACTCCGTGTGCATTCCGTTTTAGTATGTTCGTATTTCCGTTCCGCAAAAAAAAAATGTTATGTTTATTAGAAAGCCATACAAGTTCCCCTAGAACAAAATTCGGACCCAAGGAATGTTTCCTGTTGGCTTGTTGACACTGGATGCTTTGAGTTTATTCCAGGCTCTAACTGTGCACAGATCCTTCATGATGGCGCCCATAGCAGGAGTCTCTGAACTAGACTCTGTCCAGAATCTACAGACAAACTGTTCTCCCCTATCAGAGACAATGGGCTCCGGTATCCCGTGCAATTGGAGAATATTATCAATAAAAAAATTGCTAGTTTGTTAGCATCAGGACGGTCCTTTAGTGGAACCAGGTGACACATCTTGGAGAATCTGTCAATGACTACCCAGATAACAGTCCTTCCCTGAGAGGGGGAAGATCTGTAATAAAGTCCATAATGTGGGTCCAGGGTCTCTGTGGACTGGACAAGGGACAAAGCAGACCCGCAGGACATCTCCTGGGTACCTTGGCCTTGCTCAAACATCACATACCGAGACAAAGGCAACCATATCTTGTGACCAAGTAGGCCACCAGTAAGCTCTGGAGACCAGATGTTTAGTCCCAGCAACTCCCGGATGATCTGCAAGTACCGAGCAATGAGACTCCTCCAAAACTTTAAGATGGAGGCACCATTTACCAAAGGGAAGATCACTGGGAGCTAAATCCTGATCAGGATTAACAGCAGCAATGACGATACCAGGAGGAAGAATGTTTATTATCAATAGACTCACAGGTCCCAAGACTACGTGACAAGACATCTGCTTTCACATTACCGGACCCAGGATGATACGTAACAATAAAACTAAACTGGGTGAAGAGCAAGGCCCAGCGTGCTTGTCTGGGGTCCAAGAGCCTAGCAGTGTCACCGAACACCGGGTTCTTACGATCAGTAAATACAATGACCTGATGATGGGTCCTTTCTAAGAAATGCCACCATTCCTTGAAGGCCCAATTGACAATGTCAACATTTTTCTCAGAAGAGGAGAATTTTCTAGAAAAGAATGCACATGGCTGGAGATTAGTCAGAGAAGACGACCCCTAATACAGCGCCCACTCCAACCTTGGTGACCTCTGGCTGGATGAGTCCAGGAGCACAACTGAAACTCTCTTTCAGGGTTTAAAAGCAGACAATGCATCCGAGGAGCAGTTCATCATATCTGCCCCTTTCCTGGTTAAATCTGTCAGCGGTTTGGAATTAATTGAAACATTTCTAGTAAACTTTCTATAATAATTTTTAAACCCCAGAAACCTCTGAAGAGCCTTGAGGGAAATGGGTCTAGCCCAATCAACAATGGCTTGCACCTTGGCAGCGGGGTCCATATAAAAAGTTTCAGGAGTCAGTATGTAACCCAGGAAGGAAACGTCTCTAACACCAAAGACACATTTACTGAATTTTGCAAACAGTTGGTTTTCTGTATTTTTGTAAAACCTTCCTTACATGCACAATATAGGAAGCCCAAAAATACCCTCAAGATAGACAACAACAAAGAGACCCAGAAATTCATGAAGAACATTATTAATGAGGTTTTGGAACACTGCTGGGCCATTACACAGCCCAAAGGGAATCACTAGGTAATCAAAAATGCCGTCTTCTCTTCGTCCCCCTTCCGGATTCTAATCAAGTTGGAGGCTCCTCTGAGGTCAATCTAAGAAAACCACTGAGATCAAGGATAAGGAGAAGAGGATATTGGTTCCTGACACCGATACTATTTAATTAACTATAGTCAAAACAAGGGTGTAGTTCACCGTCTTTTTTCCTGATAAAAAAGAACCCACCCCCTATAGGGGGATACAGACGGCCGAATATGTCCCTTCTTTAGACTTTTTTGGTCCAGAAAGATCATAGATCTTGCCCTTAGGGAAAGATCCTTAATAAATTCAGGTAATGGACCTTCCTCTAATTTCAGACCAGCAAGCTGGATAGAAATGCAATGATTACAGCATCGGGGACCTCATTTTAGTAATTCCTCAGAATGAATGGAACCGACCTTCACTACCAAATCTGGAGTCTTATACTCAATAAATCCTCCAGCCAAAGAAGTTGTGTCCACCTCAGATACCAGAACTGGTTTAGGAAACCTAAGTAAATTGAATCCCAAAGCAACCCAAAGCTAAGCCAGAAATAGAGAGAGACTTATAGGCAATAAGCTGGAGACATCGCTGGAGACATCGCCTCCTCTAAGGACCTTGGGGTTGGATGACTAACAAACAGGTCCTTCAAAGCGTCTGAGAGGCCCAGTCTGAACTGTAACCGAAGGGCCGGATCATTCCAGCCAGACGCAGTACACCACCTGCGAAACTCGGAGCAGTACTCGACAGGCCGCCTGCCTTGACGCAAAGAGAGGAGCAGATTTTCAGCGTAGGCGGCCCTGTCAGGCTCATCCTACAAAAGGATTAGGTGGAAGTGCAAATGCCCACGCCTGGGGGTCACTGTGCAACAGAGACATGACGATATCGACTCTCTGTGCCTCGGTTCCCGAGGAGTGAGGTCTCAACTGGAAATACAGTGTGCAACTTTCCCTAGAAGACGCAAAAGAGGGAGCTTAAAGGGGTCCTCCGACAGCAGCAAGTGGCAGTAGATGCAGTTAATACAAGGCCCTTGCTGATGTACTGTGATTCTCCATGTTGCCTTCTTTGCTGGCTGGATTCATTTTTCCACCACATTACAGGGAGTGCAGAATTATTAGGCAAGTTGTATTTTTGAGGATTAATTTTATTATTGAACAACAACCATGTTCTCAATGAACCCAAAAAACTCATTAATATCAAAGCTGAATATTTTTGGAAGTAGTTTTTAGTTTGTTTTTAGTTTTAGCTATTTTAGGGGGATATCTGTGTGTGCAGGTGACTATTACTGTGCATAATTATTAGGCAACTTAACAAAAAACAAATATATACCCATTTCAATTATTTATTTTTACCAGTGAAACCAATATAACATCTCAACATTCACAAATATACATTTCTGACATTCAAAAACAAAACAAAAACAAATCAGTGACCAATATAGCCACCTTTCATGGCAAGGACACTCAAAAGCCTGCCATCCATGGATTCTGTCAGTGTTTTGATCTGTTCACCATCAACATTGCGTGCAGCAGCAACCACAGCCTCCCAGACACTGTTCAGAGAGGTGTACTGTTTTCCCTCCTTGTAAATCTCACATTTGATGATGGACCACAGGTTCTCAATGGGGTTCAGATCAGGTGAACAAGGAGGCCATGTCATTAGATTTTCTTCTTTTATACCCCTTCTTGCCAGCCACGCTGTGGAGTACTTGGACGCGTGTGATGGAGCATTGTCCTGCATGAAAATCATGTTTTTCTTGAAGGACTTCTTCCTGTACCACTGCTTGAAGAAGGTGTCTTCCAGAAACTGGCAGTAGGACTGGGAGTTGAGCTTGACTCCATCCTCAACCCGAAAAGGCCCCACAAGCTCATCTTTGATGATACCAGCCCAAACCAGTACTCCACCTCCACCTTGCTGGCGTCTGAGTCGGACTGGAGCTCTCTGCCCTTTACCAATCCAGCCACGGGCCCATCCATCTGGCCCATCAAGACTCACTCTCATTTCATCAGTCCATAAAACCTTAGAAAAATCAGTCTTGAGATATTTCTTGGCCCAGTCTTGACGTTTCAGCTTGTGTGTCTTGTTCAGTGGTGGTCGTCTTTCAGCCTTTCTTACCTTGGCCATGTCTCTGAGTATTGCACACCTTGTGCTTTTGGGCACTCCAGTGATGTTGCAGCTCTGAAATATGGCCAAACTGGTGGCAAGTGGCATCTTGGCAGGAAGTTGCCTAATAATTATGCACACCTAATATAGGGTGTTGATGTCATTAGACCACACCCCTTCTCATTACAGAGATGCACATCACCTAATATGCTTAATTGGTAGTAGGCTTTCGAGCCTATACAGCTTGGAGTAAGACAACATGCATAAAGAGGATGATGTGGTCAAAATACTCATTTGCCTAATAATTCTGCACGCAGTGTATACACGGCTCGTTTCCATGGTTACGACCACCCTGCAATCCATCAGCGGTGGTTGTGCTTGCAAACTATAGAAAAAAATCACTAGCCTATGTGGTCCTATAGTGTGCAAACATGGCCACCACTGATGGATTGCTGGGTGGTCGTAACCATGGAGACGAACCATGTATAATGTGATGGAAAAACGAATCTAGCCAGCAAAGAAACCAACATGGAGAATCACAATACATTAGTAAGTGCCTTGTATTATCTTCCTCTACATGATAAATACCACTTGCTGAAGAGAGAGGACCCCTTTAATCTTAGGCTCCATCAGGACAGGGTCACAGTTGGACCCTCTCTGCTAAATCCTGCACCAACTAAGCAATGCCCTCCCTCTGTGAGGGTAAAGCTGCCATGGCGCCCATAGTAGTGCAGGTACCAAGTCTTTCTTGGCCCAGTGATAATGTTATGACTGCAGGTAGGGACAGACAAAGGCAGTGCGGCCTAAAGCGAGTACCCAGCCCGCGTTCCCTACCTACTGGCAGTACAAGCCCTAGATAGCTAGACCCCAACTGTTCGACGGTCCCTACATTATTTAATTGCAGAGATGTACTAACAAACAAAGACAGACAAACACAATACCAGAGTTGTACATAAATGGGTCAGAACCAGAAAAGCTTCACACAGCACCAAATGAGAGACCGAGATTGATCAGAAGAGAAGCCGGAACCAGCCATCCAATATGCACAGGAACCAGGAACGCAGCAAGTGAGTCAGAGACTATCGCTGGCACGTGGCCAGGAAAAGCGCTGAGCCCCTGGATCAGAACCGGATAGGTCCATGACTTGGCGCTCCATTAGTCAGAGCACAGCACACAGTAATAGAGCAGCTGAGCAATCAGCCCACGGCTAGTCTCCTCCAGCTCACGCCCTCTGCAGAGCATTGCATCCTGTTACAAAGCATGCGGTAGCATCACCAGGGAGCGTGGCTCAGCAGCAGGTTTCTCCTGGCGTGGTCGCGCCGAAGCTGAGGATTGCACCGCTGGGGCCCGCACAGGTAAGTGTCTTTCATAGTAGTTATATTCTTGTACAGAGGAGCAATATTATAGTCAGGGGCGTCGCTAGGTTGAAGCATTTGGGGCCTGGGCCCCTGATGTTTTGTCCAAGGCCCAGAATGTCCTGCCAGCTAGATACAATTGTAAGTCCTTAGGACGGCAATACAACTGAATCTAATGTAGCGGAAGAGCTGAAGGACCTGTGATGACATCACAGGTCATGTGACCAGTAAAACAGGCAGTGGTTGAGAAGGACCTGCGATGATGTCACCATCATGTGACCAGTGCAGGAGAGGACGGCAGTGAGGAGGAGAAGTCCTGGGGGAAGAAGCTGTGGTTATTTATATGGAACTGAATGTTGGTGATGTCATTTACATGGGACTGTATGTTGAAGGCGGCTGTGGGAGGCAGTGATGTTATTTACATGAGACTGAATGTTACAGGGGTCTGAGGAAGGAACTGAGGTTATTTACATGGGACTGTATGTTGAGGGCGGCTGTGGAGGAGGTGATGCCATTTACATGGGACTGTAATTTGGAGGGGGCTGTAAATAGAGAGGGATATTATTTACATGGGACTGTATATTGGAGGGGGCTAAAGAGATGGTGTGATGTTATTTACATGGGACTCTATGGTGGAGGGGGGAAATAGTGTTATTTACATGGGACTGTATGTTGGAGGGGCTGAAGGGAGTGGAGTGATGTTATTTACATAGGACTGTATATTGGAGGGGGCAGGACAGATATTGTGATGTTATTTACATGGGACTGTATAGTGGAGGGAGGATTATAACTACGGGGGCACTGCAAATACAGGGGACATTATAGGCGTTCTTATTACTACTGGGGGCTCTATAGGAGGAACTTATAGATCTGCATTCTTTCTACTAAGGGGGGCCTTATTACTACTGAGGGGTCTGTAGAGAGCCTTATTACCACTGGGGCAACAATAGGGGGGCTTATTTGTACTGGTGACTCTGTGAGGGTATTATTAATACTGGAGGGCTCTTCTACTAATGGAGGAACTCTTGGGGAGCATTATCACCGTTGGGGGCAGTATTACTAATAAGGGCATTCTAGAAGAGAATAACTATTGGTGAGACTATGAGGCGCACTATTACTATGGGGGGCACTAATAGTATTTGGGAGTATTGGGGAGCACAGCGAGCAGGAGGATAACACTGTGGGGGCTCCAGGTTGGGGGATGATAGAAAAGTGAGGAAGCTGAGATGTCCGTGCGTCACACTCTGCAGAGACGAGGTGAGTCTGAGAGAAGATGTCCGGACCGAATGGAGAAGATGATGAGAAGATCTACATCAGAGGAGACGTCACCTGGAGGCGCTGGATGTGAGAGGTGTGTGCTGCTGTATGGCGAGTGCAGGAAAATGCGGTGGGATGGAGAGTAGGGGCTGGGGTGGCCATATTCATTGGGGCTTGGACCCCGGATATTTTGAGACCCTAACAACACCCCTGATCATAGTAGTTATATTCTTGTACATAGGAGCAGTATTATAGTAGTTATATTCTTGTACATAGGAGGCAGTATTATAGTAGTTATATTCTTGTACATAGGAGCAGTATTATAGTAGTTATATTCTTGTACATAGGAGGCAGTATTATAGTAGTTATATTCTTGTACATAGGAGCAGTATTATAGTAGTTATATTCTTGTACATAGGAGCAGTATTATAGTAGTTATATTCTTGTACATAGGAGCAGTATTATAGTAGTTATATTCCTGTACATAGGGGGCAGTATTATAGCAGTTATATTCTTGTACATAGGAGCAGTATTATAGCAGTTATATTCTTGTACATAGGAGGCAGTATTATAGTAGTTATATTCTTGTACATAGGAGGCAGTATTATAGTAGTTATATTCTTGTACATAGGAGCAGTATTATAGTAGTTATATTCTTGGAAATAGGAGGCAGTATTATAGTAGTTATATTCTTGTACATAGGGGCAGTATTATAGTAGTTATATTCTTGTACATAGGAGGCAGTATTATAGTAGTTATATTCTTGTACATAGGAGCAGTATTATAGTAGTTATATTCCTGTACATAGGGGGCAGTATTATAGCAGTTATATTCTTGTACATAGGAGCAGTATTATAGCAGTTATATTCTTGTACATAGGAGGCAGTATTATAGTAGTTATATTCTTGTACATAGGAGGCAGTATTATAGTAGTTATATTCTTGTACATAGGAGCAGTATTATAGTAGTTATATTCTTGTACATAGGGGCAGTATTATAGTAGTTATATTCTTGTACATAGGAGGCAGTATTATAGTAGTTATATTCTTGTACATAGGAGCAGTATTATAGTAGTTATATTCTTGTATATAGAAGCAGTATTATAGTAGTTATATTCCTGTACATAGCAGGCAGTATTATATTAGTTATATTCTTGTACATAGGAGGCAGTATTATAGTAGGTATATTTCTGTACATAGGAGCAGTATTATAGTAGTTATATTCTTGTACATAGGAGCAGTATTATAGTAGTTATATTCCTGTACATAGGGGGCAGTATTATAGTAGTTATATTCTTGTACATAGGGGGCAGTATTATAGTAGTTATATTCTTGTACATAGGAGCAGTATTATAGTAGTTATATTCTTGTACATAGGAGCAGTATTATAGTAGTTATATTCTTGTATATAGGAGCAGTATTATAGTAGTTATATTCCTGTACATAGCAGGCAGTATTATAGTAGTTATATTCTTGTACATAGGAGGCAGTATTATAGTAGTTATATTCTTGTACATAGGAGCAGTATTATAGTAGTTATATTCTTATACATAGGAGCAGTATTATAGTAGTTATATTCCTGTACATAGGAGCAGTATTATAGTAGTTATATTCTTGTACATAGGAGCAGTATTATAGTAGTTATATTCTTATACATAGGAGCAGTATTATAGTAGTTATATTCTTGTACATAGGAGCAGTATTATTGTAGTTATATTCTTGTACATAGGAGCAGTATTATAGTAGTTATATTCTTGTACATAGGAGGCAGTATTATAGTAGTTATATTCCTGTACATAGGAGCAGTATTATAGTAGTTATATTCTTGTACATAGGAGCAGTATTATAGTAGTTATATTCTTATACATAGGAGCAGTATTATAGTAGTTATATTCCTGTACATAGGAGCAGTATTATAGTAGTTATATTCTTGTACATAGGAGCAGTATTATAGTAGTTATATTCTTGTACATAGGAGGCAGTATTATAGTAGTTATATTCCTGTACATAGGAGCAGTATTATAGTAGTTATATTCTTGTACATAGGAGCAGTATTATAGTAGTTATAGTCTTGTACATAGGAGCAGTATTATAGTAGTTATATTCTTGTACATAGGAGCAGTATTATAGTAGTTATATTCCTGTACATAGGAGCAGTATTATAGTAGTTATATTCTTGTACATAGGAGCAGTATTATAGTAGTTATATTCTTGTATATAGGAGCAGTATTATAGTAGTTATATTCCTGTACATAGCAGGCAGTATTATAGTAGTTATATTCTTGTACATAGGAGGCAGTATTATAGTAGTTATATTCTTGTACATAGGAGCAGTATTATAGTAGTTATATTCTTATACATAGGAGCAGTATTATAGTAGTTATATTCCTGTACATAGGAGCAGTATTATAGTAGTTATATTCTTGTACATAGGAGCAGTATTATAGTAGTTATATTCTTATACATAGGAGCAGTATTATAGTAGTTATATTCCTGTACATAGGGGGCAGCATGATAGTAGTTATATTCTTGTACATAGGAGCAGTATTATAGTAGTTATATTCTTGTACATAGGAGCAGTATTATAGTAGTTATATTCTTGTACATAGGAGGCAGTATTATAGTAGTTATATTCTTGTACATAGGAGCAGTATTATAGTAGTTATATTCTTGTACATAGGAGCAGTATTATAGTAGTTATATTCTTGCACATAGGAGCAGTATTATAGTAGTTATATTCTTGTACATAGGAGCAGTATTAGAGTAGTTATATTCTTGTACATAGGAGCAGTATTATAGTAGTTATATTCTTGTATATAGAAGCAGTATTATAGCAGTTATATTCTTGTACATAGGAGGCAGTTGTATTAGTTATAGCCTTCCATATAGAAATGTTGCTGCCCCCGTCATGTGTAAATTGTTAGTGGAGTTGCTCTTTTCTATGCTCCTCCATCCACTATAATCGCCTGAGTCTCTTCCTCTCCCGCCATGTAACATTGCAGTGATATAAATAATAGTGAATATTGGAGTCATTGCTGAGTTATTTTTCCACACAGCGTCTCACTTTCTGCTGAACATTTGTACTAAAAGAAAGGAGGGAGGATTAAAGGGGAACCCCTTCCAACCCAGAACATTATTAAGATTGCAGAGGGGCTGGAACTAGAAGAGATTATGAAAAAGTCTCAAGGTACAGAAAGCTGCTGAGCTGTGTATCTAATCCTATCCTGTGTGATACAGTCTGCTGAGCTGTGTATCTAATCCTATCCTGTGTGATACTGTCTGCTGAGCTGTATCTAATCCTATCCTGTGTGATACTGTCTGCTGAGCTGTGTATCTAATCCTGTCATGTGTGATACAGTCTGCTGAGCTGTGTATCTAATCCTACCCTGTGTTATACTGTCTGCTGAGCTGTGTATCTAATCCTGTCATGTGTGATACAGTCTGCTGAGCTGTGTATCCAATCCTATCCTGTGTGATACTGTCTGCTGAGCTGTGTATCTAATCCTATCATGTGCGATACTGTCTGCTGAGCTGTGTATCTAATCCTGTCATGTGTGATACAGTCTGCTGAGCTGTGTATCTAATCCTATCCTGTGTGATACTGCCTGCTGAGCCGTGTATCTAATCCTATCCTGTGTGATACTGTCTGCTGAGCTGTGTATCTAATCCTATCCTGTGTGATACTGCCTGCTGACCTGATGTATCTAATCCTATCCTGTGTGATACTGCCTGCTGAGCAGTGTATCTAATTCTGCCATGTGTGATACTGTCTGCTGAGCTGTGTATCTAATCCTGCCATGTGTGATACTGTCTGCTGAGCTGTGTATCTAATCCTGCCATGTGTGATACTGTCTGCTGAGCTGTGTATCTAATTCTGCCATGTGTGATACTGTCTGCTGAGCTGTGTATCTAATCCTATCCTGTGTGATACTGTCTGCTGAGCTGTGTATCTAATCCTGCCATGTGTGATACAGTCTGCTGAGCTGTGTATCTAATCCTATCCTGTGTGATACTGTCTGCTGAGCTGTGTATCTAATCCTATCCTGTGTGATACTGTCTGCTGAGCTGTGTATCTAATCCTATCCTGTGTGATACTGTCTGCTGAGCTGTGTATCTAATCCTATCCTGTGTGATACTGTCTGCTGAGCTGTGTATCTAATCCTATCCTGTGTGATACTGTCTGCTGAGCTGTGTATCTAATCCTGCCATGTGTGATACAGTCTGCTGAGCTGTGTATCTAATCCTATACTGTGTGATACAGTCTTCTGAGCCACTGTATCTAATCCTATCCTGTGTGATACAGTCTGCTGAGCTGTGTATCTAATCCTGCCATGTGTGATACAGTCTGCTGAGCTGTGTATCTAATCCTATCCTGTGTGATACTGTCTGCTGAGCTGTGTATCTAATCCTATCCTGTGTGATACTGTCTGCTGAGCTGTGTATCTAATCCTATCCTGTGTGATACAGTCTGCTGAGCTGTGTATCTAATCCTGCCATGTGTGATACAGTCTGCTGAGCTGTGTATCTAATCCTATCCTGTGTGATACTGTCTGCTGAGCTGTGTATCTAATCCTATCCTGTGTGATATTGTCTGCTGAGCTGTGTATCTAATCCTATCCTGTGTGATACGGTCTGTGACACTGAACACTGTGGGGGTCATTTATTTAACAGGTCCTTTCTACCACAATCTGCGTCTTCTCCCCGCTGATGCCAGGTCTAAATAAGTGGGGGTGACATGGGCGGAGAAGGGAACGGCCGGCGCGTCCGTCTCATTTACCGTTTTCTATGGCTGTTTTAGGCGTAGAAAATGGTCTAAATGTAAGACAGCTCGGAAGCAGTGGTAGATCTGACATTTAGAAGCGGCGGTGGATCTGTCGACGTTACGGAGAGGCCGGCGCCTGGTAATAACCCCAGCAGATCCACCGCCAGGTTTGGGGCTTATTAAGACCGGCATCTAATAAATGACCCCCGATGCGCCAGGTCCAGGGATGATCATTGTGCTGCTTTCATCTCAAGTTTTTATGAAGGTGAAAACCTTGACATTGACATGGCCTGAGCAGCGCCCTCTTTCTGACGGCACGGGAACGGCAGGTAAGCGGATGTGGTAACACTGTATCCAGTGCGCAATCATTCTTCATTATTGATACGTTCACCGCCGAAGCTTCGCCAGAGCCGCTTCTATTACCAGGGAGGACGGGCACAGCTGGATGTTCATTATTAGACGGGTTAAGCAAAGCGTAATCTCTGCATAAATAACAGTTCTGCAACTTTCTGCATCAATCTCTGCCTGCTGTCAGTGAATAAAAACACTCTAGTTTACATTCAGAGACTAAACCTGTTCTCAGCTGAGGGTTTGTTGCAATTGTATCCATTGTTGACAATGCTCTGTGTGCTGAACGCAGCAGAAGTTTGCTACAATGTATCAGCATTGTCTAGACCAGCGTAGAGCTATGCTTCCCGGCAGCGATGATCAGAAAATACATAAATGATTGTCCTTTACTGGGTAATGGGCGCCATCCACAGCCGCTGCAGCCAGGACAGGGTTAATGCAGGTAGTGTTGCTGTTTTCCAGCAGTTTCACCCCAGGGTGCAGGACTATAATTCCCATCAGATAACTTCCTGACTCCATGCAGGAGGCCCAGGTAACTTAATGACAGGCTGCGGAGTATGGAGCAGGACGCGGCCTGTCCTCCGGGTGTTTTTCCACAGTCGGCCGTTTATTGCAGTCTCAGGGTGTGTTTGGAGGCAGGGTGTGGATGACTGGCAGGATCCCGCCAATCCCTTCAAGGAACGTGGGCCAAACAGCCGACACCAGGAGATGACGGCAAAGGCGGAGACCTCGTATAATGGCACCTTATAATCTACGGTACATTGTACGCTGTAATAAAGAGTGGGCCTCTATATACCATATACTCCAGTGTACACTGCCTCTATATACAGTACCTCCTATGCCATATACTCCAGTGTACACTGCCTCTATATACAGTACCTCCTATACCATATACTCCAGTGTACACTGCCTCTATATACAGTACCTCCTATACCATATACTCCAGTGTACACTGCCTCTATATACAGTACCTCCTATGCCATATACTCCAGTGTACACTGCCTCTATATACAGTACCTCCTATACCATATACTCCAGTGTACACTGCCTCTATATACAGTACCTCCTATACCATATACTCCAGTGTACACTGCCTCTATATACAGTACCTCCTATACCATATACTCCAGTGTACACTGCCTCTATATACCGTACCTCCAATACCATATACTCCAGTGTACACTGCCTCTATATACAGTACCTCATATACCATATACTCCAGTGTACACTGCCTCTATATACAGTACCTCCTATACCATATACTCTAGTGTACACTGCCTCTATATACAGTACCTCCTATACCATATACTCCAGTGTACACTGCCTCTATATACAGTACCTCCTATACCATATACTCCAGTGTACACTGCCTCTATATACAGTACCTCCTATACCATATACTCCAGTGTACACTGCCTCTATATACCGTACCTCCAATACCATATACTCCAGTGTACACTGCCTCTATATACAGTACCTCATATACCATATACTCCAGTGTACACTGCCTCTATATACAGTACCTCCTATACCATATACTCTAGTGTACACTGCCTCTATATACAGTACCTCCTATACCATATACTCCAGTGTACACTGCCTCTATATACCGTACCTCCAATACCATATACTCCAGTGTACACTGCCTCTATATACAGTACCTCCTATACCATATACTCCAGTGTACACTGCCTCTATATACAGTACCTCCTATACCATATACTCTAGTGTACACTGCCTCTATATACAGTACCTCCTATACCATATACTCTAGTGTACACTGCCTCTATATACAGTACCTCCTATACCATATACTCCAGTGTACACTGCCTCTATATACAGTACCTCCTATACCATACACTCCAGTGTACACTGCCTCTATATACAGTACCTCCTATACCATATACTCCAGTGTACACTGCCTCTATATACAGTACCTCCTATACCATACACTCCAGTGTACACTGCCTCTATATACAGTACCTCCTATACCATATACTCCAGTGTACACTGCCTCTATATACAGTACCTCCTATACCATATACTCCAGTGTACACTGCCTCTATATACAGTACCTCCTATACCATATACTCCAGTGTACACTGCCTCTATATACAGTACCTCCTATACCATATACTCCAGTGTACACTGCCTCTATATACAGTACCTCCTATACCATATACTCCAGTGTACACTGCCTCTATATACAGTACCTCCAATACCATATACTCCAGTGTACACTGCCTCTATATACAGTACCTCCTATACCATATACTCCAGTGTACACTGCCTCTATATACAGTACCTCCTATACCATATACTCCAGTGTACACTGCCTCTATATACAGTACCTCCTATGCCATATACTCCAGTGTACACTGCCTCTATATACAGTACCTCCTATGCCATATACTCCAGTGTACACTGCCTCTATATACAGTACCTCCTATACCATATACTCCAGTGTACACTGCCTCTATATACAGTACCTCCTATACCATACACTCCAGTGTACACTGCCTCTATATACAGTACCTCCTATACCATACACTCCAGTGTACACTGCCTCTATATACAGTACCTCCTATACCATATACTCCAGTGTACACTGCCTCTATATACAGTACCTCCTATACCATATACTCCAGTGTACACTGCCTCTATATACAGTACCTCCTATACCATATACTCCAGTGTACACTGCCTCTATATACAGTACCTCCTATACCATATACTCCAGTGTACACTGCCTCTATATACAGTACCTCCTATACCATATACTCCAGTGTACACTGCCTCTATATACAGTACCTCCAATACCATATACTCCAGTGTACACTGCCTCTATATACAGTACCTCCTATACCATATACTCCAGTGTACACTGCCTCTATATACAGTACCTCCTATACCATATACTCCAGTGTACACTGCCTCTATATACAGTACCTCCTATACCATATACTCCAGTGTACACTGCCTCTATATACAGTACCTCCAATACCATATACTCCAGTGTACACTGCCTCTATATACAGTACCTCATATACCATATACTCCAGTGTACACTGCCTCTATATACAGTACCTCCTATGCCATATACTCCAGTGTACACTGCCTCTATATACAGTACCTCCAATACCATACACCCCAGTGTACACTGCCTCTATATACAGTACCTCCAATACCATATACTCCAGTGTACACTGCCTCTATATACAGTACCTCATATGCCATATACTCCAGTGTACACTGCCTCTATATACAGTACCTCCTATGCCATATACTCCAGTGTACACTGCCTCTATATACAGTACCTCCAATACCATATACTCCAGTGTACACTGCCTCTATATACAGTACCTCCTATGCCATATACTCCAGTGTACACTGCCTCTATATACAGTACCTCCAATACCATATACTCCAGTGTACACTGCCTCTATATACAGTACCTCCTATGCCATATACTCCAGTGTACACTGCCTCTATATACAGTACCTCCAATACCATATACTCCAGTGTACACTGCCTCTATATACAGTACCTCCAATACCATATACTCCAGTGTACACTGCCTCTATATACAGTACCTCCAATACCATATACTCCAGTGTACACTGCCTCTATATACAGTACCTCCTATACCATATACTCCAGTGTACACTGCCTCTATATACAGTACCTCCTATACCATATACTCCAGTGTACACTGCGTCTATATACAGTACCTCCTATACCATATACTCCAGTGTACACTGCCTCTATATACAGTACCTCCTATACCATATACTCCAGTGTACACTGCCTCTATATACAGTACCTCCTATACCATATACTCCAGTGTACACTGCCTCTATATACAGTACCTCCTATACCATATACTCCAGTGTACACTGCGTCTATATACAGTACCTCCAATACCATATACTCCAGTGTACACTGCCTCTATATACAGTACCTCCTATACCATACACTCCAGTGTACACTGCCTCTATATACAGTACCTCCTATACCATATACTCCAGTGTACACTGCCTCTATATACAGTACCTCCTATACCATATACTCCAGTGTACACTGCCTCTATATACAGTACCTCCTATACCATATACTCCAGTGTACACTGCCTCTATATACAGTACCTCCTATACCATATACTCCAGTGTACACTGCCTCTATATACAGTACCTCCTATACCATATACTCCAGTGTACACTGCCTCTATATACAGTACCTCCTATACCATACACTCCAGTGTACACTGCCTCTATATACAGTACCTCCTATACCATATACTCCAGTGTACACTGCCTCTATATACAGTACCTCCTATACCATACACTCCAGTGTACACTGCCTCTATATACAGTACCTCCTATACCATATACTCCAGTGTACACTGCCTCTATATACAGTACCTCCTATACCATATACTCCAGTGTACACTGCCTCTATATACAGTACCTCCTATACCATATACTCCAGTGTACACTGCCTCTATATACAGTACCTCCTATACCATATACTCCAGTGTACACTGCCTCTATATACAGTACCTCCAATACCATATACTCCAGTGTACACTGCCTCTATATACAGTACCTCCTATACCATATACTCCAGTGTACACTGCCTCTATATACAGTACCTCCTATACCATATACTCCAGTGTACACTGCCTCTATATACAGTACCTCCTATACCATATACTCCAGTGTACACTGCCTCTATATACAGTACCTCCAATACCATATACTCCAGTGTACACTGCCTCTATATACAGTACCTCATATACCATATACTCCAGTGTACACTGCCTCTATATACAGTACCTCCTATGCCATATACTCCAGTGTACACTGCCTCTATATACAGTACCTCCAATACCATACACTCCAGTGTACACTGCCTCTATATACAGTACCTCCAATACCATATACTCCAGTGTACACTGCCTCTATATACAGTACCTCATATACCATATACTCCAGTGTACACTGCCTCTATATACAGTACCTCCTATGCCATATACTCCAGTGTACACTGCCTCTATATACAGTACCTCCAATACCATATACTCCAGTGTACACTGCCTCTATATACAGTACCTCCTATGCCATATACTCCAGTGTACACTGCCTCTATATACACTACCTCCAATACCATATACTCCAGTGTACACTGCCTCTATATACAGTACCTCCAATACCATATACTCCAGTGTACACTGCCTCTATATACAGTACCTCCAATACCATATACTCCAGTGTACACTGCCTCTATATACAGTACCTCCAATACCATATACTCCAGTGTACACTGCCTCTATATACAGTACCTCCAATACCATATACTCCAGTGTACACTGCCTCTATATACAGTACCTCCTATACCATATACTCCAGTGTACACTGCCTCTATATACAGTACCTCCTATACCATATACTCCAGTGTACACTGCGTCTATATACAGTACCTCCTATACGATATACTCCAGTGTACACTGCCTCTATATACAATACCTCCTATACCATATACTCCAGTGTACACTGCGTCTATATACAGTACCTCCTATACCATATACTCCAGTGTACACTGCCTGTATATACAGTACCTCCTATACCATATACTCCAGTGTACACTGCCTCTATATTCAGTACATCCTATACCATATACTCCAGTGTACACTGCCTCTATATACAGTACCTCCTATACCATAAACTCCAGTGTACACTGCGTCTATATACAGTACCTCCTATACCATATACTCCAGTGTACACTGCCTCTATATACAGTACCTCCTATGCCATATACTACAGTGTACACTGCCTCTATATACAATACCTCCTATACCATATACTCCAGTGTACACTGCGTCTATATACAGTACCTCCTATACCATATACTCCAGTGTACACTGCCTGTATATACAGTACCTCCTATACCATATACTCCAGTGTACACTGCCTCTATATACAGTACCTCCTATACCATATACTACAGTGTACACTGCCTCTATATACAGTACCTCCTATACCATATACTCCAGTGTACACTGCCTCTATATACAGTACCTCCTATACCATATACTCCAGTGTACACTGCCTCTATATACAGTACCTCCTATACCATATACTCCAGTGTACACTGCCTCTATATACAGTACCTCCTATACCATATACTCCAGTGTACACTGCCTCTATATACAGTACCTCCTATACCATATACTCCAGTGTACACTGCCTCTATATACAGTACCTCCTATACCATACACTCCAGTGTGCACTGCCTCTATATACAGTACCTCCTATACCATATACTCCAGTGTACACTGCCTCTATATACAGTACCTCCAATACCATATACTCCAGTGTACACTGCGTCTATATACAGTACCTCCTATACCATATACTGTAGTGTACACTGCCTCTATATACAGTACCTCCTATACCATACACTCCAGTGTACACTGCGTCTATATACAGTACCTCCTATACCATATACTCCAGTGTACACTGCCTCTATATACAGTACCTCCTATACCATATACTGTAGTGTACACTGCCTCTATATACAGTACCTCCTATACCATACACTCCAGTGTACACTGCATCTATATACAGTACCTCCTATACCATATACTCCAGTGTACACTGCCTCTATATACAGTACCTCCTATACCATACACTCCAGTGTACACTGCCTCTATATACAGTACCTCCTATACCATATACTCCAGTGTACACTGCCTCTATATACAGTACCTCCTATGTTATATACTCCAGTGTACACTGCCTCTGTATACAGTACCTCCTATACCATACACTCCAGTGTACACTGCCTCTATATACAGTACCTCCTATACCATATACTCCAGTGTACACTGCCTCTATATACAGTACCTCCTATACCATATACTCCAGTGTACACTGCCTCTATATACTCTATATACCTCCCCCTATACTCCAGTGTACAGCGCCAGCTCCTGGGCACCAGCTTTTCCCGTGAATTCTCTGTTATTTAGGGCAGACCCTGCATTCAGCTGCCGGAGTTCCTGGTATTGTTGATGGAGCTGAGATTAGTTTTTATCCGATCATTCGCTCCAATATTCACCTCGAGCAGCGACGACAATTCTGGGAAATGCTGCGGAGGCTGCAGATCGGATCTCCACCTCGTGGTGCTGACTCCTCCGCTGTGTCCATACTTGGCCAGAATGTTTTTGGAGTTAGTTCACATTCTGCTCCCTTCAGAAAGATCTTCGCAGGTCTTCTGCCATATTTACCTTTTAAGTGACACAATGCAGTTCCGGTAATGCTGGGATCTTACTGCCACGCTCCTGTCCACACCGTGCATATCGCTGTGCCCCTGTGCCCTGCAGCGGTCTCTCTGGAGGACCCAGCACATCCCCAAATTACACAGTCCATTCATTTCAGTGGAACTGTGTAACGCTTCATTTCTCCTGTGGGGGCGCTGCAGGGAATTAATCAGTTGCTGCACCTGATCATTGAGGGCCCTGCAACGGAAAATCCTCAGAGCTGCACATTTTTTCGACACCTTTAGAGATTCACCAAAGTTGAGCGCCCCTTTAAGGATGCAAAATCCTGTTACTTTAAAACATGGTGCAGACTTTGGGGCAGATATTTCAAGCAGTTTTTGCCACTTAGTCGCAAATTATTATTAATTATTACATTTCACTTCTCTCGCTGCTTTTCAAAAGTTGTGAAAAATGGGGGGGGGGGCATCGCACAGGGGGCATTGCAGAGGGGCATCGCAGAGGGGGCATCGCAGAGGGGCATCGCAGAGGGGGCATCACAGATGGGGCATCACAGAGGGGCATCGCAGAGGGGGAAACCCAGAGGGGGCATCACAGATGGGGCATCACAGAGGGGGAAACCCAGAGGGGGCATGACCTCATGCAGCCCAACAGAAGATATGTCACATTTATTAAGAGGCCTGTACTTCTTTATAAATCGGGTGCATTTTACACCAACTGACTTCCCACTAAGGGCTTGTTCACACCGTGTTTTGCGGTCTGCAGATTGCGGATCTGTAAAACACGGATGCCGCCCGTGTGCCTTCCGCAATTTGTAGAACGGACGGCCCTTTATAGAAATGCCTATTCTTGTCAAGACAAGAATAGGACATGACTCATAATTTTTGCGGGGCCACAGAACGGAGCAACGGATGCGGACAGCAAGCGGAGGGCTATTTACATCTTTTGCGGTCCCATTGAAGTGAATGGGTCCGCACCCGAGCAGCAAAAAATGCGGTTCGGATGCGGAGCCCTAAGACTGTATTATAGCTAACCCTTTTGTGTTTCAAATCTTCATCATTATCAAGATCTCTGCTTGCTGTGAAGGAGAATACTCTAGTTTCCATTCAGAGGCTGAAAAGCTGTCCTGATCTGGTCCTGCACAGAGTTGATTGGTTTGTTACAATGTATTTACAACCTCTCTCCTGGGTTTGTTACAATGTATCAGTGCAGGTGAGAGCTCTGAGCCTGGAGTCCTGCACAGGAGCGGTGTTGCTGCTTTGTGCCGCTCACAGAGGATGAAGCTCTGCTCGTACAAAGTGCAAAGGTTCAAATCCAATAAATGCAACACGTTAAATAGCAGTTAAATGCACATTTCTCGTATTTGTCACCAGAGACACCCCCCCCCCCCCCCCCCCGACCGCAGGAGGAATGCGGAATTTCCACAAAAACATTCACAAACGCAAATACGAGGAGACTAAGTACACATCCTATAGAAAACGAGCCGCCGAGAACGCAGCCGCGCCATTCACTTCACTGGGGCCTTGCCATCCGTGACTCCTTATAGACTCCAATAAAGATGTCTTCTACCACCGACCTCGTCCTTGAGACGTCGTCTTCTGTGAATTTTATTCTTCCAGTTTATAGTTATATCTGATCCTGGGAAAGCTGGATGACGAGCAGTATGGCTGTCCCAGCTCTCACAGTGGCGGCCACCCAGCTTTCCCAGACCCCTGAAGGGCACATGTAGATACGTCGACCCCCAACTGCTGAAATACTCCGTGACGGCCAATGTGCAATCACAGCCGACGACAGGTTATTCCTAGAGCCCTGTACAGCAAATCTGCCTGCGCAGGCGCCTCCCCTCCCCCCTCCCCCATCATTACCTACCTATAGAAAGTATACATTCAGGATGATGGAAAAGCTGAATGATAATCTAAGGAATTAGAAGCTCCCCCTATAGGGTGACATCAGAAGTGAGTGATATCATACCTACTGTAAGCCCAAAAAAGTGCACTTATGGCCTTTGGTGCACCGTATGGCGGCATTTTATGGAAATATTTCCCTCTAGAAGCAAAGCTATTTACGCCCCCACATCAGTTGGCGGTATACGGAGGTACAGCATGGGCCCCCAGACCACTATAGGCGCCATACAACATGAGGCCTTATAGTATCTGGGTACTGGTCACATGGCCCATACGTGTACATGCGGCATGGGCCCACAGACCACTATAGGCGCCATACATGTGGCCTTATAGTATCCGGGTACTGGTCACATGGCCCATACGTGTACATGCGGTATTATAACCATTGTACTAGTATACAGCTACACCGTACAATGCAGTTAACAGGGATCCAGAAATAAACACTTTCAGTTGTAATTCCGCCGCCATCGCCGCGGCCGCCGCTTTATGGAATGATATTTGTCATTCTTCCTGCTTCTTGAGATTAGGAAAAGGCATTCCTTCAGCACGGATCACGCACAATGCCCCCGCGTTTCCTTCCTGTGTTTTATTGCGCCCTGCGATGTGTCTGATGAAGCTGACGGATGGCGGCAGGTGTTTGGGGGGAAATTAAGCAACAAGTGAGGAGACACCTAATTCTTAATGATGAGACGTGATAATGGCTCTGCTCCCATTAGAAACGTAAGAGGGAAATGAAGGGAATGGTTGATGCAACGGCACCAGAAGTGCAAGCTCCTGGGCCAAGAATGTGTTTTAGGCTCCATGTACACAACCATATTTTTTGCCGGCATCTGATCCGCATCCATATATATATATATATATGTTCCGCAGCTCTGCAAAAAGATAGAACATGTGCTAATGTTGTCCGTATTTCTACAGTAGCGTGGAACAGGAAAACGCGGGGTGCACGACGCGGACGGGGCATGAGGCCTTATGTGCGATCTAACAGATCATAGAACTATCTAAATGAGAGGCGCAATAGGCTGCACTACCAGGTCTGACCACCAGGTGATGATTACAATGTACACTATTCAGGGCAGTATTTATATACACCAGACCTGCAATAAGCCCCAACCTTACCCCTCCCCCTATGCTGGTCACACTCCCAGTACTAACCTCTAGACAGCCCTGTGTTCTCCTCCCCGAGCTCATAGTAATGGTCAGACCGTGCCCACACTAGAGCCAGCAGCATACATGGCACTGCCACCTTACAGCTATTCCCTCCTTGTAGTAGTGCGGGCAGCAGCGCCAGGGCAGTACTGACATCAGCACGGAGCTGCCCAAGTAACTTCCGGAGCCAATCAAGATTCACGGAAGTAAATCACTGAGGCTTCAAAAGCTAAATTATAAATAAGAAAATGGGGAAAAAATACAAATATAAAAATTAAATATAAATAATAAAAGTGGAAAAACATAGAAACCTAGAATGTGTCGGCAGATAAGAACCATTTGGCCCATCTAGTCTGCCCAATATACTGAGTACTATGGATAGCCCCGGCCCTATCTTATATGAAGGATGGCCTTATGCCTATCCCATGCATGCTTAACCTCCTCCACTGTATTTGCAGCTACCACTTCTGCAGGAAGGCTATTCCATGCATCCACTACTCTCTCAGTAAAGTAATACTTCCTGATATTACTTTTAACCCTTTGCCCCTCTAATTTAACACTATGTCCTCTTGTAGCAGTTTTTCTTCTTGTAAATATTCTCTCCTCTTTTACCTTGTTGATTCCCTTTATGTATTTAGCAGTTTCTATCATATCCCCTCTGTCTCGTCTTTCTTCCAAGCTATACATGTTAAGGTCCTTTAATCTTTCCTGGTAAGTTTTATCCTGCAATCCATGGAACAGTTTAGTAGCTTTTCTCTGAACTCTCTCCAAAGTATCAAAGTATAAATAATAAATGATAAATATGGAAAAATCTAAGAATCAAAAATATAAGTAATAAAAGTGAAAAAATATAAAAATAAATATCATAAATAATAAATTTTTAAAAATATAAATGCAAAAATAAAAAAATGTACATAATAAATGTGAAAAAAAATATAAATAAAAAATATAAATAATAAATCATAAATGTGGAAAAATATAAATATCCTAAAAATAAAATAAAAATAATAACTAATAAATGTGGAAAAATAAAAATATAAAAAATAAAATAAAATGTAAAATAACAAATGTGGAAAAAATATATAAAAATAAAATGTAAAACATAATAAATATGGAAAAATATAAATATAAAAATAAAAAAATGATTAAGAAGTAAAAAAATATATATAAATAAATATAACATACAAAAAGTCCATACTAAATAAAAATTATAAAGCTAAAATAAAATATGTGGAAAAAATACAAATATAAAATTGTAAATAATAAATCATAAATGTGGAAAAATATAAATATCATAAAAAATATAAACTAATAAATATGAAAAAAAACATAAAAAACTAATAAAATGTAAATATTCATAAAAAATAATAAATATGGAAAAATCTAAATATAAAAATGTTAAAAAATTAAATAAAAATAATATATATAAAAAATAAATATAACATACAAAAAGTCCATACTAAATAAAAATTATAAAATATAAATAGTGAAGGTGGAAAAAATATTATTCTAAAATTTAAACGTAAAATATTTAAGTGTAAATAGTAAATGTTAAAAAATATAAATCAAAAATGTAAACAATAAATAATAAAAACAATTTATAAATAATAAATATAAAAAAATAACTAAAATTTAAAAAAAAAAGCTACATAAAATTTTAAAGTAAAAACATAAAGCTAAAATATTTTTTCTTTTTATGCACTTATATAGCGCTACTATATTCCGCAGCGCTTTGCAGACATTAGCATCTAACTGTCCCCAATGGGGCTCACAATCTAAGGTCCCTATCAGGATGTCTTTGGAGTGTGGGAGAAACCGGAGAACACGGAGGAAACCCAGGCAAACACCAGGAGAACATACAAGCTCCATGCAGATGTTGTCCTTGGTCGGATTCGAACCTAGGACCCCAGCGCCGCAAGGCACCAGTCCTAACCACTGAGCCACCTATAAATAATATATAAAAATCTAAATATAAAAATAAAATCTAAATAGTAAAGGTTGAAAAAAATCTAAATATAAAAATGTAAACAATAATAAATATAAAACATAAACAATAAATATAAAAAGTACCTAATAAAATTTATAACACAAAATACATCATAAAATTAATATCTAAAGTAATTATAATTATAAAATATAAATAATAAACCAAAATAACAAATGGTAAATAATAAAAATATAAATATCATATTTTAAAAATTATAGAATTCTAGCTTTAACCGAAAGCAGAACAATCTCCGGTTCATACAATTCGATGTCTTTTCTCAAGCTGCTTCCGATCGTCTTCAAAAGTTTCTTTCCAGTCTGTGTAGTAATAGAGCAATATAGTCCCCTCACCCAATATCACTGTATGACCAGACAGATTTACTGCACAGGGGTCTAGAATACTGACCACACCTGTAACACCTGTAAGAGCGGCCATATTGGTAGCCACTCAGCTTTCCCAGAACTGGATATACAGTACAGACCAAAAGTTTGGACCCACCTTCTCATTCAAAGAGTTTTCTTTATTTTCATGACTATGAAGGCATCAAAACTATGAATTAACACATGTGGAATTATATACATAACAAACAAGTGTGAAACAACTGAAAATATGTCATATTCTAGGTTCTTCAAAGTAGCCACCTTTTGCTTTGATTACTGCTTTGCACACTCTTGGCATTCTCTTGATGAGCTTCAAGAGGTAGTCCCCTGAAATGGTCTTCACTTCACAGGTGTGCCCTGTCAGGTTTAATAAGTGGGATTTCTTGCCTTATAAATGGGGTTGGGACCATCAGTTGCGTTGAGGAGAAGTCAGGTGGATACACAGCTGATAGTCCTACTGAATAGACTGTTAGAATTTGTATTGTGGCAAGAAAAAAGCAGCTAAGTAAAGAAAAACGAGTGGCCATCATTACTTTAAGAAATAAAGGTCAGTCAGTCAGCCGAAAAATTGGGAAAACGTTGAAAGTAAGGGCTATTTGACCATGAAGGAGAGTGATGGGGTGCTGCGCCAGATGACCTGGCCTCCACAGTCACCGGACCTGAACCCAATCGAGATGGTTTGGGGTGAGCTGGACCGCAGAGTGAAGGCAAAAGGGCCAACAAGTGCTAAGCATCTCTGGGAACTCCTTCAAGACTGTTGGAAGACCATTTCAGGGGACTACCTCTTGAAGCTCATCAAGAGAATGCCAAGAGTGTGCAAAGCAGTAATCAAAGCAAAAGGTGGCTACTTTGAAGAACTTAGAATATGACATATTTTCAGTTGTTTCACACTTGTTTGTTATGTATATAATTCCACATGTGTTAATTCATAGTTTTGATGCCTTCATAGTCATGAAAATAAAGAAAACTCTTTGAATGAGAAGGTGTGTCCAAACTTTTGGTCTGTACTGTACATATATAAGAAGTGGCTATGCAGAAACTTTACCTAAGAAGAAGACGACTCAAGAAGGTGGACCTGAGAGCGGCAGGACCCCTGCTGGTCCGGTGCCCCCAGCCCACACCCAGCAGTAGCGCTCCCTTCTGTACACAGCTGGCAGCACAGCCTCCTATTGTTAATATACAGAAGCTCCAGGCAATAAAATGGGGCCACTTCCAAAAATAACATGAAAAGGCACCAGAAAGTTCAGAGCTGCAGCTTCACTGCCAAGGGAAACACACGGACATAAGCTCCACCCGTCACATATGACACGGATGTTACCTGTAAGGCCTCTTGCACATGAATGTTTTTTTTTTTACGTTTCCGTTCCGTTTTTTTACATTCAATGGATCCGCAAAAAAAAACGGAAGGTACTCCGTATGTCTTCCATTTCCGTATTTCCGTTTTGTATAAAGATAGAACATGTCTTATTATTGTCCGCATAATGGACAAGTATAGTACTGTTCTATCAGGGGCCGGCTGTTCCATTCAGCAAAAAACAGAATGCACACAGACGTCATCCATATTTTTTGCGGATCGCAAAATACTGAAAAAGCCATATAGTCGTGTGCAAGATGCCTAAGTAGGGGGCTCTGGAGCCATAGTCCCCTACCTCAACATACCTCACGCTTTTGGGTGAACTTTCATTACTGGTTCAACGATTATCTGTAATTTTTGCAAATTAAATGCCCCCATCTGACCGAAGCCATGTATACCAGGTAATCTGCTTAGAAGCCCCCAGAACCAGTCCTGTAAACAACGTCAGGAGGAGACACAAGACAAGAACAGGCTGCCCGGGACACAGAGCCTTCAGACCGGTGCTTATAACAGGGCAGGGGTGATATAAGATATCAGTCACATGTATGGATATAACAGGTACAAACAGCAGACAAATCACAGTTTATTGCAGTTATAACTGCGAAATCATCCCTAAATGCATTTGTCCTCCAAAACCTCCATGTGAAAAATCACCCTTGATATATAAGCACTGAAGATACATGACAAAGTAGAGATCATGAGGAGCACAGGGGTTTCAGCAATACTTGTAATACATCCACTTGAGAAACACTAGAATTAACATTTCCACAGCCTGAAATGGCTGATAACAGGGAGCAATAGACTGTATTCTCCTGTCCTACAGTCATCCTCTCCCCTGAAATGGCCGATAACAGGGGGCAATAGATTGTATTCTCCTGTCCTACAGTCATCCTTCCCCCTGAAATGGCTGATAACAGGGGGCAATAGATTGTATTCTCCTGTCCTACAGTCATCCTCTCCCCTGAAATGGCTGATAACAGGGGGCAATAGACTGTATTCTCCTGTCCTACAGTCATCCTCTCCCCTGAAATGGCTGATAACAGGGGGCAATAGACTGTATTCTCCTGTCCTACAGTCACCCTCTCCCCTGAAATGGCTGATAACAGGGGGCAATAGACTGTATTCTCCTGTCCTACAGTCATCCTCTCCCCTGAAATGGCTGATAACAGGGAGCAATAGACTGTATTCTCCTGTCCTACAGTCATCCTCTCCCCTGAAATGGCTGATAACAGGGGGCAATAGACTGTATTCTCCTGTCCTACAGTCATCCTCTCCCCTGAAATGGCTGATAACAGGGGGCAATAGACTGTATTCTCCTGTCCTACAGTCATCCTCTCCCCTGAAATGGCTGATAACAGGGGGCAATAGACTGTATTCTCCTGTCCTACAGTCATCCTCTCCCCTGAAATGGCTGATAACAGGGGGCAATAGATTGTATTCTCCTGTCCTACAGTCATCGTCTCCCCTGAAATGGCTGATAACAGGGAGCAATAGACTGTATTCTCCTGTCCTACAGTCATCCTCCCCCCTGAAATGGCTGATAACAGGGAGCAATAGACTGTATTCTCCTGTCCTACAGTCATCCTCTCCCCTGAAATGGCTGATAACAGGGGGCAATAGATTGTACTCTCCTGTCCTACAGTCATCCTCTCCCCTGAAATGGCTGATAACAGGGGGCAATAGACTGTATTCTCCTGTCCTACAGTCATCCTCTCCTCTGAAATGTCTGATAACAGGGGGCAATAGATTGTATTCTCCTGTCCTACAGTCATCCTCTCCCCTGAAATGGCTGATAACAGGGGGCAATAGACTGTATTCTCCTGTCCTACAGTCATCCTCTGCCCTGAAATGGCTGATAACAAGGGACAATAGACTGTATTCTCCTGTCCTACAGTCATCCTCTCCCCTGAAATGGCTGATAACAGGGGGCAATAGATTGTATTCTCCTGTCCTACAGTCATCCTCTCCCCTGAAATGGCTGATAACAGGGGCAATAGATTGTATTCTCCTGTCCTACAGTCATCCTCTCCCCTGAAATGGCTGATAACAGAGGGCAATAGACTGTATTCTCCTGTCCTACAGTCATCCTCTCCACTGAAATGGCTGATAACAGGGGGCAATAGACTGTATTCTCCTGTCCTACAGTCATCCTCTCCCCTGAAATGGCTGATAACAGGGAGCAATAGACTGTATTCTCCTGTCCTACAGTCATCCTCTCCCCTGAAATGGCTGATAACAGGGGGCAATAGATTGTATTCTCCTGTCCTACAGTCATCCTCTCCCCTGAAATGGCTGATAACAGGAGGCAATAGATTGTATTCTCCTGTCCTACAGTCATCCTCTCCCCTAAAATGGCTGATAACAGGAGGCAATAGATTGTATTCTCCTGTCCTACAGTCATCCTCTCCTCTGAAATGGCTGATAACAGGGGTCAATAGACTGTATTCTCCTGTCCTACAGTCATCCTCTCTCCTGAAATGGCTGATAACAGGGGGCAATAGACTGTATTCTCCTGTCCTACAGTCATCCTCTCCCCTGAAATGTCTGATAACAGGGAGCAATAGACTGTATTCTCCTGTCCTACAGTCATCCTCTCCCCTGACATGGCTGATAACAGGGGGCAATAGACTGTATTCTCCTGTCCTACAGTCATCGTCTCCCCTGAAATGGCTGATAACAGGGGGCAATAGACTGTATTCTCCTGTCCTACAGTCATCCTCTCCTCTGAAATGTCTGATAACAGGGGGCAATAGATTGTATTCTCCTGTCCTACAGTCATCCTCTCCCCTGAAATGGCTGATAACAGGGGGCAATAGACTGTATTCTCCTGTCCTACAGTCATCCTCTCCCCTGAAATGGCTGATAACAGGGGGCAATAGACTGTATTCTCCTGTCCTACAGTCATCCTCTCCCCTGAAATGGCTGATAACAGGGGGCAATAGACTGTATTCTCCTGTCCTACAGTCATCCTCTCCTCTGAAATGTCTGATAACAGGGGGCAATAGATTGTATTCTCCTGTCCTACAGTCATCCTCTCCCTTGAAATGGCTGATAACAGGGGGCAATAGACTGTATTCTCTTGTCCTACAGTCATCCTCTCCCCTGAAATGGCTGATAACAGGGGGCAATAGATTGTATTCTCCTGTCCTACAGTCATCCTCTCCCCTGAAATGGCTGATAACAGGGGGCAATAGACTGTATTCTCCTGTCCTACAGTCATCCTCTCCCCTGAAATGGCTGATAACAGGGAGCAATAGACTGTATTCTCCTGTCCTACAGTCATCCTCTCCCCTGAAATGGCTGATAACAGGGGGCAATAGATTGTATTCTCCTGTCCTACAGTCATCCTCTCCTCTAAAATGGCTGATAACAGGGGGCAATAGACTGTATTCTCCTGTCCTACAGTCATCCTCTCCCCTGAAATGGCTGATAACAGGAGGCAATAGACTGTATTCTCATGTCCTACAGTCATCCTCTCCCCTGAAATGGCTGATAACAGGGAGCAATAGACTGTATTCTCCTATCCTACAGTCATCCTCTCCCCTGAAATGGCTGATAACAGGGAGCAATAGATTGTATTCTCCTGTCCTACAGTCATCCTCTCCCCTGAAATATCTGATAACAGGGGCAATAGACTGTATTCTCATGTCCTACAGTCATCCTCTCCCCTGAAATGGCTGATAACAGGGGGCAATAGACTGTATTCTCCTGTCCTATAGTCATCCTCTCCCCTGAAATGGCTGATAACAGGGGGCAATAGACTGTATTCTCCTGTCCTACAGTCATCCTCTCCTCTGAAATGGCTGATAACAGGGGGCAATAGATTGTATTCTCCTGTCCTACAGTCATCCTCTCCCCTGAAATGGCTGATAACAGGAGGCAATAGACTGTATTCTCCTGTCCTACAGTCATCCTCTCCCCTGAAATGGCTGATAACAGGAGGCAATAGACTGTATTCTCCTGTCCTACAGTCATCCTCACCCCTGAAATGGCTGATAACTGGGGGCAATAGACTGTTTTCTCCTGTCCTACAATCATCCTCTCCCCTGAAATGGCTGATAACAGGGAGCAATAGACTGTATTCTCCTGTCCTACAGTCATCCTCTCCCCTGAAATGGCTGATAACAGTGGGCAATAGACTGTATTCTCCTGTCCTACAGTCATCGTCTCCCCTGAAATGGCTGATAACAGGAGGCAATAGACTGTATTCTCCTGTCCTACAGTCATCCTCTCCCCTGAAATGTCTGATAACAGGGGGCAATAGACTGTATTCTCCTGTCCTACAATCATCCTCTCCCCTGAAATGGCTGATAACAGGGGGCAATAGATTGTATTCTCCTGTCCTACAGTCATCCTCTCCCCTGAAATGGCTGATAACAGAGAGCAATAGACTGTATTCTCCTGTCCTACAGTCATCCTCTCCCCTGTAATGGCTGATAACAGGGGGCAATAGACTGTATTCTCCTGTCCTACAGTCATCCTCTCCCCTGAAATGGCTGATAACAGAGGGCAATAGATTGTATTCTACTGTCCTACAGTCATCCTCTCCCCTGAAATGGCTGATAACAGAGAGCAATAGACTGTATTCTCCTGTCCTACAGTCATCCTCTCTCCTGAAATGGCTGATAACAGGGGGCAATAGATTGTATTCTCCTGTCCTACAGTCATCCTCTCCCCTGAAATGGCTGATAACAGGGAGCAATAGACTGTATTCTCCTGTCCTACAGTCATCCTCTCCCCTGAAATGGCTGATAACAGGAGGCGATAGACTGTATTCTCCTGTCCTACAGTCATCCTCTCCACTGAAATGGCTGATAACAGGGGGCAATAGATTGTATTCTCCTGTCCTACAGTCATCCTCTCCCCTGAAATGGCTGATAACAGGAGGCAATAGACTGTATTCTTCTGTCCTACAGTCATCTTCTCCCCTGACATGTCTGATAACAGGGGGCAATAGACTGTATTCTCCTGTCCTACAGTCATCCTCTCCTCTGAAATGACTGATAACAGGGAGCAATAGACTGTATTCTCCTGTCCTACAGTCATCCTCTCCCCTGAAATGGCTGATAACAGGGATCAATAGACTGTATTCTCCTGTCCTACAGTCATCCTCTCCCCCGGCCTGATACGGCTGATAACAGGGGGCAATAGACTGTATTCTCCTGTCCTACAGTCATCTTCTCCCCTGAAATGGCTGATACCAGGGGGCAATAGACTGTATTCTCCTGTCCTACAGTCATCCTCTCCCTGAACTGGCTGATAACAGGGGGCAATAGACTGTATTCTCCTGTCCTACAGTCATCCTCTCCCCTGAAATGGCTGATAACAGGGAGCAATAGACTGTATTCTCCTGTCCTACAGTCATCCTCTCCCCTGAAATGGCTGATACCAGGGGGCAATAGACTGTATTCTCCTGTCCTACAGTCATCCTCTCCTCTGAAATGGCTGATACCAGGGGGCAATAGACTGTATTCTCCTGTCCTACAGTCATCCTCTCCCCTGAAATGGCTGATAACAGGGAGCAATAGACTGTATTCTCCTGTCCTACAGTCATCCTCTCCTCTGAAATGGCTGATAACAGGGGGCAATAGACTGTATTCTCCTGTCCTACAGTCATCCTCTCCCCTGAAATGGCTGATAACAGGGAGCAATAGACTGTATTCTCCTGTCCTACAGTCATCCTCTCCCCTGAAATGGCTGATAACAGGGAGCAATAGACTGTATTCTCCTGTCCTACAGTCATCCTCTCCCCTGAAATGGCTGATACCAGGGGGCAATAGACTGTATTCTCCTGTCCTACAGTCATCCTCTCCCCTGACATGGCTGATAACAGAGGGCAATAGATTGTATTTGCACAACACATGGTGAGAAGAGAGCCTGCAAGGTTAGCGTCCCTTTAAGGGATGGTCTGGCCATCATCCTCATCATTACACCTGTGGACACTGGGGCTGTCAGTCATCAGACCCCTGGAACCAGTCGTGGCTGCAGTGAGAGCAGTGCTGGGTCAGGACAGAGCACACCGGCAGCAGCCATACACCTGTGCCCAGCACAATGCAGCAGTCAGTGCTTGGAATAGAGGTGGTGGGAGAGGCAATGCTCTGCAACCCCTTACCCTGCTCTCCATATACACACTACTGCATCAGAATAACAGCAATGGGCACATTGCAATGATCTGCAGAGCCCTTTGCCCAGCCTGCTGGCTACATCCTGTTCTGCACAACTGTCCTCCAGTCACACCAGTCACCAGCAAGGTGAACGCCACTTACCTTTAGCAGACATGTTGGGGGAGGGGGTGATGGCTGGATGTGCAGAGGTGCCCCCTGCTCGTGGATGGATGGTGCACACACGGCCGGGATCCCCAGCACTGGAGGGTGGGTCTGCCCAGCCTGTCTCCTCCTGTGTGCCTGCCTAATATGACACTGAACCAGGAGGAGGAGAAGGGGGAGGAGGCTGCAGGAGGGGGAGATACAATGTATACATGTGATCTATACAAATAATACAAAGTACAAATGTGATACATACAAATGATACAATGTATCACTGCAGCTGCCAATCATCCCCACATGCACTGTACCCCTCCCTAGAGACACAGGATCACAGGCTTAGATACCACAACAGACAGTACTGCACACCATGAGATACAGAGACCCAGCAAACAGTATCACACATGATAGGATTAGATACAGACACAGCAGACGGTACCACACATGATAGGATTAGATACAGACACAGCAGACGGTACCACACATGATAGGATTAGATACAGACACAGCAGACAGTACCACACATGATAGGATTAGATACAGACACAGCAGACAGTACCACACATGATAGGATTAGATACAGACACAGCAGACAGTACCACACATGATAGGATTAGATACAGACACAGCAGACAGTACCACACATGATAGGATTAGATACAGACACAGTAGACAGTATCACACATGATAGGATTAGATACAGATACAGCAGACAGTATCACACATGATAGGATTAGATAAACAGCTCAGCAGACAGTATCACACATGATAGGATTAGATACAGACACAGCAGAAAGTACCACACATGAAACGATTAGATACAGACACAGCAGACAGTACCACACATGATAGGATTAGATACAGACACAGTAGACAGTATCACACATGATAGGATTAGATACAGCAGACAGTATCACACATTATAGTATTAGATACACAGCTCAGCAGGCGGAATCACACATGATAGGATTAGATATAGCAACTCAGCAGTTTCACACTCTATAGGAGTAGATACAGTGGCTCAACAGACAGTATCACATGATAGGATTAGATACATATATAGGATCAGACAGGTTAGACTTTACCTCCTTGATCCCTTGTGCCCCAATGAGCTAGATCATTCTCACAATATGGAGGCTGGTTGTAATACATTTGGAACTCTGATTACAATGTCATCATATGAGTGATGTCATCAGTAGGGGGCGTAGCTGTGAAAACCTCCCAGACATGATGTAGAGGTAGGTTGTCAGCAGAAATAAATCAGCACGGTGGCTCCGACTAAGGACAACACCTTCATGGAGTTTGTATGTTCTCCCCGTGTTTGCAAACGTCATCCTAATAGGGAACTTAGACTGTGAGCTCCTCTGAGGACAGCGAGTGCTGAGAATATCTGTACAGCGCTGTGGAATATGTCAGTGATATATAAGTGATGAGAATGTCTGTACAGCGCTGTGGAATATGTCAGTGATATATAGTGATGAGAATGTCTGTACAGCGCTGTGGAATATGTCAGTGATATATAAGGGATGGAAATGTCTGTACAGCGCTGTAGAATATGTCAGTGATATATAAGTGATGAGAATGTCTGTACAGCGCTGTGGAATATGTCAGTGATATATAAGTGATGAGAATGTCTGTACAGAGCTGTGGAATATGTCAGTGATATATAAGTGATGACAATGTCTGTACAGAGCTGTGGAATATGTCAGTGATATATAAGGGATGAGAATGTCTGTACAGCGCTGTGGAATATGTCAGTGATATATAAGGGATGAGAATGTCTGTACAGCGCTGTGGAATATGTCAGTGATATATAAGTGATAAGAATGTCTGTACAGCGCTGTGGAATATCTCAGTGATATATAAGTGATGAGAATGTCTGTACAGCGCTGTGGAATATGTCAGTGATATATAAGTGATGAGAATGTCTGTACAGCGCTGTGGAATATGTCAATGATATATAAGGGATGAGAATGTCTGTACAGCGCTGTGGAATATGTCAGTGATATATAAGTGATGAGAATGTCTGTACAGCGCTGTGGAATATGTCAGTGATATATAAGTGATGGTAAAGTCTGTACAGCGCTGTGGAATATGTCAGTGATATATAAGAGATGAGAATGTCTGTACAGCGCTGTGGAATATGTCAGTGATATATAAGAGATGAGAATGTCTGTACAGTGCTATGGAATATGTCAATGATATATAGGGGATGAGAATGTCTGTACAGCGCTGTGGAATATGTCAGTGATATATAAGAGATGAGAATGTCTGTACAGTGCTGTGGAATATGTCAATGATATATAGGGGATGAGAATGTCTGTACAGCGCTGTGGAATATGTCAGTGATATATAAGTGATGAGAATGTCTGTACAGCGCTGTGGAATATGTCAGTGATATATAAGTGATGAGGATGTCTGTACAGCGCTGTGGAATATGTCAGTGATATATAAGTGATGAGGATGTCTGTACAGCGCTGTGGAATATGTCAGTGATATATAAGTGATGAGAATGTCTGTACAACGCTGTGGAATATGTCAGTGATATATAAGTGATAAGAATGTCTGTACAGCGCTGTGGAATATGTCAGTGATATATAAGTGATGGGAATGTCTGTACAGCGCTGTGGAATATGTCAGTGATATATAAGTGATGAGAATGTCTGTACAGCGCTGTGGAATATGTCAGTGATATATAAGAGATGAGAATGTCTGTACAGCGCTGTGGAATATGTCAGTGATATATTAGGGATGAGAATGTCTGTACAGCGCTATGGAATATGTCAGTGATATATAAGAGATGAGAATGTCTGTACAGCGCTGTGGAATATGTCAGTGATATATAAGTGATGAGAATGTCTGTACAGCGCTGTGGAATATGTCAGTGATATATAAGTGATGGGAATGTCTGTACAGCGCTGTGGAATATGTCAGTGATATATAAGTGATGGGAATGTCTGTACAGCGCTGTGGAATATGTCAGTGATATAAGAGATGAGAATGTCTGCACAGCGCTGTGGAATATGTCAGTGATATATAAGGGATGAGAATGTCTGTACAGCGCTGTGGAATATGTCAGTGATATATAAGTGATGAGAATGTCTGTACAGCGCTGTGGAATATGTCAGTGATATATAAGAGATGAGAATGTCTGTACAGTCCTGTGGAATATGTCAGTGATATATATAAAGGATGAGAATGTCTGTACAGCGCTGTAGAATATGTCAGTGATATATAAGTGATGGGAATGTCTGTACAGCGCTGTGGAATATGTCAGTGATATATAAGGGATGAGAATGTCTGTACAGCGCTGTGGAATATGTCAGTGATATATAACTGATGAGAATGTCTGTATAGCGCTGTGGAATATGTCAGTGATATATAAGTGATGAGAATGTCTGTACAGCGCTGTGGAATATGTCAGTGATATATAAGAGATGAGAATGTCTGTACAGCGCTGTGGAATATGTCAGTGATATATAAGTGATGGGAATGTCTGTACAGCGCTGTGGAATATGTCAGTGATATATAAGGGATGAGAATGTCTGTACAGCGCTGTGGAATATGTCAGTGATATATAACTGATGAGAATGTCTGTACAGCGCTGTGGAATATGTCAGTGATATATAAGTGATGAGAATGTCTGTACAGCGCTGTGGAATATGTCAGTGATATATAAGAGATGAGAATGTCTGTACAGCGCTGTGGAATATGTCAGTGATATATAAGGGATGAGAATGTCTGTACAGCGCTGTGGAATATGTCAGTGATATATAAGGGATGAGAATGTCTGTACAGCGCTGTGGAATATGTCAGTGATATATAAGGGATGAGAATGTCTGTACAGCGCTGTGGAATATGTCAGTGATATATAAGGGATGAGAATGTCTGTACAGCGCTGTGGAATATGTCAGTGATATATAAGGGATGAGAATGTCTGTACAGCGCTGTGGAATATGTCAGTGATATATAAGGGATGAGAATGTCTGTACAGCGCTGTGGAATATGTCAGTGATATATAACTGATGAGAATGTCTGTACAGCGCTGTGGAATATGTCAGTGATATATAAGTGATGAGAATGTCTGTACAGCGCTGTGGAATATGTCAGTGATATATTTTTTTTTTTTTTTTTTAATATCTTTATTACTTGAAGTATATAAAAGAACAGAGAATTACAGTACAAAAGTATTTTTTTTTTTTCCTTTTTTTCTTTCCCCTTGCCCCCGTAACCACCCCCCTCCCCATACCTGTGGTGCGTCAAAAAAAAAAAAAAAAAAAAAAAAAAAAAGAGTTTATCCAAACTAATCAAGTCCTCCAACCGCCCCATATCTTGATCCACTTCTCCTCAGCTTCCCTCTGTTTGTACATAATTTTCTCATAGTTTTTTACCTTGTTAGTTAGGTTTATCCATGTATTTATCTCTGGAGTATATCGAGCAAACCAGGTCCGACTGACCAAAACTCTGGCCAACATCAGTATTCTGCCTAGGAAAATCTTTTGGTACTTATGGTTATTTATTTTGGAAAGATCGTTAAGCACAAACACTTGTGGTTCAAGAGGAATTCGTATTTTTAATTTGTGGCGGATGAAGTTGTGAATACTGTTCCAGTATTTTATAAGTTCTGGGCACGTCCAGATCATATGAAAATAATCCGCACCTAAGGTGTCACATTTAGGGCAGTTAGACGTGTCTCTTAATCCACATTTATTCATCCATAAAGGGGTAACATATAGTCTGTGACAAATATTAAAATGTACTAGCACATGGTTAAAGTTCTGGGATAGTGAACCTAGATTCCCAAAAATATTCTCCCACCCTTCTATTTGTATATTCGGACAGTCCATCTCCCACGCTCTTTGTCCTGGTGATTGTGTATCACTAAATCGTGCCTTAAGTAATAGTTTATATATATTTGAAATCTTCATTCTATGCGGTGTCCCCCCTACCCAATCATTCAAAAAAGATGAACTATCTATATCCAACACAGATTTATCATCCAAACTGGATAATGCTGAACGCAGTTGAAAATATCTAAACCATGAAACATTTTCTATATTATGTGATATCTCTGTAAATGACTTAATCTCTCTATCCTTAATTACCTGTGAAATATACAGAATTTTATTTTTTTGCCAAAATGTGTCAGCTGCAATATCATCTAACCTTTGGAGGTGCAGATTATGCCAAAGAGGCGTAAATGTAAGTGAACCCTTTACCTTCAACCATGTCCTAGTAGTAGCCCACACTTTCAGGAGTAATTTTATAGTCTCGCTATAGCCCTGCTCATGGCTCCTCAATAGCCCAGATTCCAGAAGAGTGAATATATTACCATGAACGTGGCTACCCACTATTTTCCCTAAACATGCACTACTTTCTGATTCATAGCACATCAATAGCTGGGTAGCAATGAAATAGCCTTTAAAGTAAGGGAGATTTAAACCCCCGCACTCCAATGATTTATACAAATGTTCTAACTTTATTCGCACTCGTTTTCTTCCCCATATTAGATCATTAATTATTCTTTCCATAAGTTTAAAATATTTATCCTGTATCCAAATGGGTGTATTCCTAATGGAGATGAGAATGTCTGTACAGCGCTGTGGAATATGTCAGTGATATATAAGTGATGAGAATGTCTGTACAGCGCTATGGAATATGTCAGTGATATATAAGAGATGAGAATGTCTGTACAGCGCTGTGGAATATGTCAGCGATATATAAGGGATGAGAATGTCTGTACAGCGCTGTGGAATATGTCAGCGATATATAAGGGATGAGAATGTCTGTACAGCGCTGTGGAATATGTCAGCGATATATAAGGGATGAGAATGTCTGTACAGCGCTGTGGAATATGTCAGTGATATATAAGTGATGAGAATGTCTGTACAGCGCTGTGGAATATGTCAGTGATATATAAGTGATGAGAATGTCTGTACAGCGCTGTGGAATATGTCAGTGATATATAAGTGATGAGAATGTCTGTACAGCGCTGTGGAATATGTCAGTGATATATAAGTGATGGGAATGTCTGTACAGCGCTGTGGAATATGTCAGCGCTATGTAACTGAGTAAAATAAAATAATAGATCTTCCTGTAGTATAAGGTGTGGATCTCATGTCTGACCACATGTCATATCAGTGATGTCATCAGTAGGGGGTGGGGCTGTGACTACCTCTCACACATGATGTGCAGGCAGGTTGTCAGCAGTGATAGATGTTACTGTAGTATAATGTGTGGCTCTCATGTGTGATCATATGTCATTATGTAAGTGATGTCATCAGCAGGGGGCGGGGCTGTGACAACCTCTCAGATGTGATATACAGGCAGGTTGTCAGCAGTAATAGATGAATAGATGTTCCTGTAGAATAAGGGGTGTGGATCTCATGTCATTATATCAGTGATGTTATCAGAGGGGGGCGGGGCTGTGACAACTTCTCCGACTAGATACATAGGCAGGTTGTCAGCTCGTATAAGGTGTGCATTAGTTATATTATCGTACTGTCCTGATGACACGTTATAGACCGGCTCTGGCCCTTTAACCCTTCGGTGACGGTGTTATCACAGGGTTTGTAGGAGTTGTCGTGATTCATCCTCTTGGATAAAGGAGCTGTGTTATGGCTGGGATTACTCAAGCAGGTCGTATCCTGCGCCCCGATTCTGAGAGACCAATCAGGAGGCTGCGCTGTGACACATCATAGCAATCAGAGGGTTGTACTCTCATCATCCGCTCTCAGCCGCCGAGCCGGTTTGGTCACGTCCCTCTAATATTTTCATTCTTTTATATGATTGACGGTTTCTGCCATCAAAGGGTAAACTGCTTGTGATTGCGGGGATTAACGTCATTGTCTGCGCCACATTTCTGTGACATCAGCGCTCCCACCCCCAACAGGTCTGCTTCATGAAAAGGACTGACCCCCTCCCCCAACCCATAGTTTCCTTTAGGGGTGTCAGGTGGTTTGATACATTTCCTGATATTACAATCTCCTCCTGGTCCCTCTAGTCGGGAGATTCCCGCTTCTTATTCCAGATCTGCTTTTATACATTTTTCATACTGTGACAAATAATTCACATATTTAACCCAATCCTGACTTTGGTTGGGACTTCAGATGTGACCCATGTCTTGAGCCTGCTCTTCCTGGCATAGCCTTACCTGTCCCCTTCTGACATGTCTCTTCTGCAGGACTAGTATTGGGTCTAGAGGACGACCAATCCCGAACATTGCATCCACTTTAGATTGTATGGATTCGGCTCATCTGGCTTCTTAAAGGGGTTGTCCGGGATCAAAGTTTTTTTTTTTTAAAGTGTGCTCACAGGTGATTCTAGGTCGCCCCATATGTTTTAAGGTATTTTCGCCATCTCTACACGGCTCCGACGGTCCCCCACGTACATCGCCACGTCCTCCATGCATCCGCCCCCCTTGAATTAAACCAATGTCCCCAATCCCGGACAACCCCTTTAATTGTAGTCCTCTGGGTGCTCGGAAAATAGCCGGAAAGCTTCAAACATGAAGAAAGGGATGTCCAGGTATAAAATCTTCTGTACTTTATTCCATCGTCGTGGATACATCTTCAGTATCTTTTCTTACACCTTTCGATCATAAGATCTTAGTCTAAGATATTGAAGATGTGTCCGGGCTGATGTTTTGGAATAAAGGACAGAAGATTTAGTCCGGCTCACACGAGCGCTGGACTTCCCGTTCTTCACTTTACATTTAATTTCCTTCTAAAATACGAGGCCTCTTCCATGACACATGTATGATACCGCCTATGCGTCCCAGATACTTTGGGCATAATGGACTCCTGTTTATATCAAAGAAATGTAACTTCTATGGAGAGAAATCGTCTCATTAGATAAATCTGAGACGACCTTCCTGATCACTAGGGGAAGATATTGTATATTATTTAATATCAGATCCCAGTGATCTTCCCCTATTGATCCTAAATCCTCAACCCCTTCCGGACATGGCAGGCAGTGGTATTTCATCAATGCCTTTAACAAATTCACATTTTGTCCCAAATTTTGATGTAAATTCGTCCATCCCTTTATGTCCCATAAACTCATCATAAATCAGCAGATTCATTCCTCCAACATTAAGCATTATACGTCTTATAATTGATTATACCACAATCGGCATTATATTCTAATCCATACTTTGTAGATAAATCTCTACAATGCCTTATAATAATCTATAGTCTAATATACGGTATAACTATCATTTTTTTCCCAAAATGCACATTCTTCCAAGCAAAAACATTACATTTTCCCAAATAGTGGTATTCATAATCGGCATATTTTTGTAATGTCTATGGGCAGGGGTAAGAGGTTATTATAGGGATTCTGTCAGCTGGAATTTAGTAAAGAGCTTTTACCATCACCACATCCGTCTCCTCGATTTGTTTTAAAATATACCAGTATTACTGCCACCTGTCTTGTAGTTTTGTTAAAAAATAGCTTTTATTAATATGCAAATTACCTCAAAGCTGTCCCTTTGGCCGTTGGTGCCCAGCCGCGCCCATTCTCTAGGAGTCCAGCACCGCCCCACTGCTAATTCTTCACTCCTCTCATCGCCGGTGGTGCGCCGTAATCTCACACATGCGCCCTAGATCCACTGGTCAGCACCCGCGAGCAAAGTGCACAGACAGCTGGCGCATGCGCGCTTCTTTCACTGAGGCTGCTGCCAGGACACCGCGCGGGTGCTGACCAGTGGATCCAGGGCCATTGTGTGAGATTACGGCGCACCATCGGCGATGAGAGGAGTGGAGCATTAGCAGTGGGGCTCCCAGAGAATGGGCGCAGCTGGGCACCAACGGCCAGAGGGACAGCCCCTTGGGCACATTACAGAGGTAATTACATATTAATAAAAACGATTTTTTAACAAAAATTACAAGACAGATGGCAGTAATACTGGTATATTTGAAAACAAATCGAGGAGACTGATGGGGTAATGTAAAAAGCTCTGTTACTAAACTCCAGCTGACAGAATCCCTTTAAAGCCTCTTGAGCCGTCTTGACAACCTGTAGACAATATTTTTGGTTATAATTCTTTATGAGCACGATATTACTGCTCCTGCGTTAGGTTGTCACCCAGCTCTCCCATACTGCTGAATGGAAAATATCCTTCATTATATTGTGCTAAACAAGGGTGACTGTAGTTTTTTTAGATGGAGATCAAAATCCTATACATACACATAGAGGGAGCTCAGGAGATTACTACATACAGATATATACAGCCACCACTAGAGGGAGCTCAGGAGATTACTACATGCAGCAATATACAGCCACCACTAGAGGGAGCTCAGGAGATTACTACATACAGATATATACAGCCACCACTAGAGGGAGTTCAGGAGATTACTACATACAGATATATACAGCCACCACTAGAGGGAGCTCAGGGGATTACTACATACAGATATATACAGCCAGCACTAGAGGAGCTCAGGAGATTACTGCATACAGATATATACAGCCACCACTAGAGGGAGCTCAGGAGATTACTACATACAGATATATACAGCCACCACTAGAGGGAGCTCAGGAGATTACTACATACAGATATATACAGCCACCACTAGAGGGAGCTCAGGAGATTACTATATACAGATATATACAGCCACCACTAGAGGGAGCTCAGGGGATAACTACATACAGATATATACAGACACCACTAGAGGGAGCTCAGGAGATTACTACATACAGATATATACAGCCACCACTAGAGGGAGCTCAGGGGATAACTACATACAGATATATACAGCCACCACTAGAGGGAGCTCAGGAGATTACTATATACAGATATATACAGCCACCACTAGAGGGAGCTCGGGAGATTACTACATACAGATATATACAGCCACCACTAGAGGGAGCTCAGGAGATTACTACATACATATATATACAGCCACCACTAGAGGGAGCACAGGAGAATACTACATACAGATATATACAGCCACCACTAGAGGGGGCTCAGGAGATTACTACATACAGATATATTCAGCCACCACTAAAGGGAGCTCAGGAGATTACTACATACATATATATATATATACAGCCACCACTAGAGGGAGCTCACTAGATTACTGCATACAGATATATACATCCACAACTAGAGAGAGCTCAGGAGATTACTGCACACAAATATATACAGCCACCACTAGAGGGAGCTCGGGAGACTACTGCATACAGATATATACAGCCACCACTAGAGAGAGCTCAGGAGATTACTAGATACAGATATATTCAGCCACCACTAAAGGGAGCTCAGGAGATTACTGCACACAAATATATACAGCCACCACTAGAGGGAGCTCGGGAGACTACTGCATGCAGATATATACAGCCACCACTAGAGGGAGCTCAGGAGATTAATACATACAGATATATACAGCCACCGCTAGAGGGAGCTCAGTAGATTACTGCAAACAGATATATACAGCCAACACTAGAGGGAGCTCAAGAGATTACTACATACAGATATATACAGCACCACTAGAGGGAGCTCAGGAGACTACTGCATACAAATTATTACAGCACCACTAGAGGGAGCTCAGGAGATCACTACATACAGATATATAAAGCCACCACTAGAAGAAGCTCAGGAGATCACTACATACAGATATATACAGCCACCACTAGAGGGAGCTCAGGAGATTACTACATACAGATATATACAGCACCACTAGAGGGAGCTCAGGAGTATACTATATACAGATATATATACAGCCACTACTAGAGGGAGCTCAGGAGATTACTGCATACAGATATATACAGCCACCACTAGGGGGAGCTCCGGAGATTTCTGCACACAAACATATACAGCCACCGCTAGAGGGAGCTCAGGAGATTACTACATATAGATATATACAGCCACCACTAGAGGGATCTCAGGAGATTACTACATACAGATATATACAGCCACTTCTAGAGGGATCTTAGGAGATTACTGCATATAGATATATACAGCCACCACTAGAGGGAGCTCAGGAGATTACTACATACATATATATACAGCCACCACTAGAGGGAGCACAGGAGAATACTACATACAGATATATACAGCCACCACTAGAGGGAGCTCAGGAGATTACTACATACAGATATATTCAGCCACCACTAAAGGGAGTTCAGGAGATTACTACATACATATATAAATATATACAGCCACCACTAGAGGGAGCACGGGAGACTACTGCATACAGATATATACAGCCACCACTAGAGAGAGCTCAGGAGATTACTACATACAGATATATTCAGCCACCACTAAAGGGAGCTCAGGAGATTACTGCACACAAATATATACAGCCACCACTAGAGGGAGCTCGGGAGACTACTGCATGCAGATATATACAGCCACCACTAGAGGGAGCTCAGGAGATTAATACATACAGATATATACAGCCACCGCTAGAGGGAGCTCAGTAGATTACTGCAAACAGATATATACAGCCAACACTAGAGGGAGCTCAAGAGATTACTACATACAGATATATACAGCACCACTAGAGGGAGCTCAGGAGACTACTGCATACAAATTATTACAGCACCACTAGAGGGAGCTCAGGAGATCACTACATACAGATATATAAAGCCACCACTAGAAGAAGCTCAGGAGATCACTACATACAGATATATACAGCCACCACTAGAGGGAGCTCAGGAGATTACTACATACAGATATATACAGCACCACTAGAGGGAGCTCAGGAGTATACTATATACAGATATATATACAGCCACTACTAGAGGGAGCTCAGGAGATTACTGCATACAGATATATACAGCCACCACTAGGGGGAGCTCCGGAGATTTCTGCACACAAACATATACAGCCACCGCTAGAGGGAGCTCAGGAGATTACTACATATAGATATATACAGCCACCACTAGAGGGATCTCAGGAGATTACTACATACAGATATATACAGCCACTTCTAGAGGGATCTTAGGAGATTACTGCATATAGATATATACGTCACCACTAGAGGGAGCTCAAGAGATTACTGCATACAGATATATACAGCCACCACTAGAGGGAGCTCAGGAGATTTTTGCATACAGATATATACAGCCACCACTAGAGGGAGTTCAGGAGATAACTATATACAGATATATACAGCCACCACTAGAGGGAGCTCAGGAGATTACGGCATACAGATATATACAGCCACCACTAGAGGGAGCTCAGGAGATTACTACATACAGATATATACAGCCACCACTAGAGGGAGCTCAGGAGATTACTACATACATATATATACAGCCACCACTAGAGGGAGCACAGGAGATTATTACATACAGATATATACAGCCACCACTAGAGGGAGCTCAGGAGATTACTACGTACAGATATATTCAGCCACCACTAAAGGGAGCTCAGGAGATTACTACATACATATATATACAGTCACCACTCGAGGGAGCTCAGTAAATTACTGCATACAGATATATACAGCCACCACTAGAGGGAGCTCAGGAGATTTTTGCATACAGATATATACAGCCACCACTAGAGGGAGCTCGGGAGACTACTGCATACATATATATACAGCCACCACTAGAGAGAGCTCAGGAGATTACTACATACAGATATATACAGCCACCACTAGAGGGAGCTCAGGAGATTACTGCATACAGATATATTCAGCCACCACTAAAGGGAGCTATCACGGTCGGCGTGACTATCACATACGTGACACAGAGGGAGGGAACAAGGAAGGCCCTGCCCAAGTGAGAGGGAAGGTGGTGACCCCTGACTCACCTAGCGGCTGGCACCTGGCTGCCCTGACGTCCCTAGATGGGTTCCTCACCCGTACGCCGATCACGTGCCTAAAGCCCTGGCTTTCCCTAAGCTGAGCCCTAGATAGTGAACAGGGCGGTGGGAACACTAGTCCGCACCACTAGCTCTAAAGGAAAACACCAAGGGAAGGACAGACAATACAAACTCAACATATAATCCCAGGTGGGAGACAACAGGAGGCAAGAAGAAGCCCAACAGGGATCCGGAGGGTAGCACTCTGGAACGACAACCAGGATACACAACTCCAGTGGGTCAGTATAGATGTCCAGGCAGGAAGCTCTATAACTGGCAACTAGAGAAGTGTGAGGGGAGAATATAAGGAGGTTGGGAGTGGCAGACAAGAAACAGCTGAGGAGGAGAAGCTACGGATCCCTGATTGAGACAAAAAGGATAGCAAGGCAAACACAGAAAACAATCACTAAGAAACAACGTGATCTTTAGATATAGAGCGCGCAGCCACGCGATGCGACCTCCTGACCCCGGGTATAACGGAGTCAGACGTGGCTCTTGATACCCTCGTGACAGGAGCTCAGGAGATTACTGCACACAAATATATACAGCCACCACTAGAGGAAGCTCGGGAGACTACTGCATACAGATATATACAGCCACTACTAGAGGGAGCTCAGGAGATTACAACATACAGATATATACAGCCACCACTAGAGGGAGCTCAGGAGATTAATACATACAGATATATACAGCCACCGCTAGAGGGAGCTCAGTAGATTACTGCAAACAGATATATACAGCCACCACTAGAGGGAGCTCAAGAGATTACTACATACAGATATATACAGCACCACTAGAGGGAGCTCAGGAGACTACTGCATACAAATATTTACAGCACCACTAGAGGGAGCTCAGGAGATCACTACATACAGATATATAAAGCCACCACTAGAGGGAGCTCAGGGGATTACTACATACAGATATATACAGCCACCACTAGAGGGAGCTCAGGAGATTACTATATACAGATATATACAGCCACCACTAGAGGGAGCTCAGGAGATTACTGCATACAGATATATACAGCCACCACTAGAGGGAGCTCAGAAGATTACTATATACAGATATATACACCACCACTAGAGGGAGCTCAGGAGATTACTACATACAGATATATACAGCCTCCACTAGAGGGAGCTCAGGAGATTACTGCATACAGATATATACAGCCACCACTAGAGGGAGCTCAGGAGATTACTATATACAGATATATACAGCCACCACTAGAGGGAGCTCAGGAGATTACTGCATACAGATATATACAGCCACCACTAGAGGGAGCTCAGGAGATTACTACATACAGATATATACAGCCACCACTAGAGGGAGCTCAGGAGATTACTACATACATATATACACAGCCACCACTAGAGGGAGCACAGGAGATTACTACATACAGATATATACAGCCACCACTAGAGGGAGCTCAGGAGATTACTATGTACAGATATATTCAGCCACCACTAAAGGGAGCTCAGGAGATTACTACATACATATATATACAGCCACCACTAGAGGGAGCTCAGTAGATTACTGCATACAGATATATACAGCCACCACTAGAGGGAGCTCAGGAGATTATTGCATACAGATATATACAGCCACCACTAGAGGGAGTTTGGGAGACTACTGCATGCAGATATATACAGCCACTACTAGAGGGAGCTCAGGAGATTACTACATACAGATATATAAAGCCACCACTAGAGGGAGCTCAGGAGATTAATACATACAGATATATACAGCCACCACTAGAGGGAGCTCAGTAGATTACTGCAAACAGATATATACAGCCACCACTAGAGGGAGCTCAAGAGATTACTACATACAGATATATACAGCACCACTAGAGGGAGCTCAGGAAACTACTGCATACAAATATTTACAGCACCACTAGAGGGAGCTCAGGAGATCACTACATACAGATATATAAAGCCACCACTAGAGGGAGCTCAGGGGATTACTACATACAGATATATACAGCCACCAGTAGAGGGAGCTCAGGAGATTACTATATACAGATATATACAGCCACCACTAGAGGGAGCTCAGGAGATTACTGCATACAGATATATACAGCCACCACTAGAGGGAGCTCAGGAGATTACTACATACAGATATATACAGCCACAATTAGAGGGAGCTCAGGAGATTACTACATACATATATATACAGCCACCACTAGAGGGCGCACAGGAGACTACTGCATACAGATATATACAGCCACCACTAGAGGGAGCTCAGGAGATTACTACGTACAGATATATTCAGCCACCACTAAAAGGAGCTCAGTAGATTACTACATACATATATATACAGCCACCACTAGAGGGAGCTCAGTAGATTACTGCATACAGATATATACAGCCACCACTAGAGGGAGCTCAGGAGATTATTGCATACAGATATATACAGCCACCACTAGAGGGAGCTCGGGAGACTACTGCATACAGATATATACAGCCACCACTAGAGAGAGATCAGGAGATTACTACATACAGATATATTCAGCCACCACTAAAGGGAGCTCAGGAGATTACTGCACACAAATATATACAGCCACCACTAGAGGGAGCTCGGGAGACTACTGCATGCAGATATATACAGCCACTATTAGAGGGAGCTCAGGAGATTACTACATACAGATATATACAGCCACCACTAGAGGGAGCTCAGGAGATTAATACATACAGATATATACAGCCACCGCTTGAGGGAGCTCAGTAGATTACTGCAAACAGATATATACAGCCACCACTAGAGGGAGCTCAGGAGATTACTTTATACAGATATATACAGCACCACTAGAGGGAGCTCAGGAGACTACTGCATACAAATATTTACAGCACCACTAGAGGGAGCTCAGGAGATCACTACATACAGATATATAAAGCCACCACTAGAGGGAGCTCAGGAGATCACTACATACAGATATATACAGCCACCACTAGTGGGAGCTCTGGAGATTACTACATGCAGATATATACAGCCACCACTAGAGGGAGCTCAGGAGATTACTACATACAGATATATACAGCACCACTAGAGGGAGCTCAGGAGTATACTATATACAGATATATATACAGCCACTACTAGAGGGAGCTCAGGAGATTACTGCATACAGATATATACAGCTACCGCTAGAGGGAGCTCAGGAAATTACTACATACAGATGTATACATCCAACACTAGAGGGAGCTCAGGAGATTACTACATACAGATATATACAGCCACCACTAGAGGGAGCTCAGGAGATTACTACATATAGATATATACAGCCACCACTAGAGGGATCTCAGGAGATTACTACATACAGATATATACAGCCACTTCTAGAGGGATCTAAGGAGATTACTGCATATAGATATATACATCACCACTAGAGGGAGTTTAAGAGATTACTGCATACAGATATATACAGTCACCACTAGAGGGAGCTCAGGAGATTACTACATGCAGAAATATACAGCCACCACTAGAGGGAGATCAGGAGATTACTGCATACAGGTGTATACAGCCACCACTAGAGGGAGCTCAGGAGATTACTGCATACAGGTATATACAGCCACCACTAGAGGGAGCTCAGGAAATTACTACATACAGATGTATACATCCACCACTAGAGGGAGCTCAGGAGATCACTACATACAGATATATAAAGCCACCACTAGAGGGAGCTCAGGAGATCACTACATACAGATATATACAGCCACCACTAGTGGGAGCTCTGGAGATTACTACATGCAGATATATACAGCCACCACTAGAGGGAGCTCAGGAGATTACTACATGCAGAAATATACAGCCACCACTAGAGGGAGATCAGGAGATTACTGCATACAGGTGTATACAGCCACCACTAGAGGGAGCTCAGGAGATTACTGCATACAGGTATATACAGCCACCACTAGAGGGAGCTCAGGAGATTACTGCATACAGATATATACAGCCACCACTTTATATTGATGATCTATCCTCAGGATAAGCCATAAATATCAGATTGGCAGGGATCCAACTTCGGGCACCTCCGCCGATCAGCTATTTGAAGAGAATGCAGTGCTCATCATCGTTTACCTGCTAATTACATCTCAGCCGTCCCATTCACTATTATGGACAGCTCCTTCCTGGTCATGTGAATACTACAGAGCCGTCCTATTGAAGTGAATGGGACAGCTGACAAGTAACAATGAAGAGGCGGCGCTTGTACGATCGCTGCTTTCTCTTCAAACAGCTTCTTGGCGAGGTTGGCCGGGAATTGGCCCCCCACCAATCTCCTGGGGATAGGTCATCAATATAAAGAAAGTGGACAACCGCTTTAAACTCAATATATATACAGGAAGTTTCTAAGCTGCCCCTAGTGGTGGCTGCAGACAGCATGCTATCAAGGAACTAAAACCACTACTCACTAAAAGTTTGGGATATTTGGCTTGTAGGTGAAATTTCAGGAATAACCTAATATGCCTTCTAAACTTTACTGGTGAACTTAATGTGACCTTCTCTAACCTTCTGAATGCACAAATTTCCAACAGGAGTTTGATCCATGAATTGCCCAATACATTTCCTGGTTCAATTAGAATTGGTATTAAACAGTCCTCCTCATCATGCTGTTCACATTCTGACATCATGAGACCAAGACGACACCTAACAATTGATGAACAGTACCTCGCCATGCAAGGCTTCAAGCAGGATGTTTTCAGACGGAAGTGGCCACTGAGCTTAGAGAGTCACAGAAAGGCAGAGAAGTGGACGTCCTTAGGCCACATCCCACACTGATGATCGCTTCATTGTGAACAATGCCCTGCGGAACCGGATGATGAATGCCACACAACTCCAGGCACATTTAAGGGAGGTGAGAGGAACCCAAGAGTCACATCAGACGATTCGAAACCGTTTACATCAACGTGGTCTAGATGACCTTTAAGGGTACCTGACCGCACCACCAGGCACGGGCGTCATCGTCTTACATGGGCCAGGGAGCATCTATACTGGACGAGGGACCAGTGGCCTCAGTGCTGTTCACTGATGAAAGTCGATTCACGCTGAGCAGAAATGATGGCCGCCAACGATGTTGGAGACGTGAGCAAGAGCGCTCTGCATCAGCCACTGTGGTCACCGGACGAGCCTTTGGTGGTAGTGTCACAGTGCGGGCAGGTGTGTCTGCTCAGTACAGAACTGCCCTACACTGTGTGACTGGTCCAGTGACAGCCCAGACTACCTGAAGAACATCATTAATCCAGACATTGTACCTCTGTAAAAACAATACAGGCCTAATGTCATCTTCATAGAGGACAATGCGCCAGGTCATCGAGGTCCCATAGGGAACGGCTGCTGTAGACTGGGGGACCTAAAATGGAGTGGCCTTCGCTTTCTCCAGACCTGAATCCCATTGAAAACCTATGGGATCAGCTGAGTCGGCATGTAGATGCTTGTAACTCTGTATCCCGGACCCTCAATGACCTGAGGACCGTCCTTCAAGCAGAGTGGGATGCCATGTCTCAGCAGACAATAAGACGACTTGTGAACAGCAGGAGACGTCGTTGTCAAGCTATAATTGATGATCAAGGCCACAGGACAAGTTCCTGAGACGCTGACATTTTGTGGCGGCATACCCAGCACTGGGGTCGGCTTTTGTGCCAATAAATTGTGTGAGATGAGGAGATCACCATTGCTGCTTCTACTGAAATGCAAAACTTTCATGATATACACTGCTCAAAAAAATAAAGGGAACACTTAAACAACACAATGTAACTCCAAGTCAATCACACTTCTGTGAAATCAAACTGTCCACTTAGGAAGCAACACTGAGTGACAATCAATTTCACATGCTGTTGTGCAAATGGGATAGACAACAGGTGGAAATTATAGGCAATTAGCAAGACACCCCCAATAAAGGAGTGGTTCTGCAGGTGGTGACCACAGACTACTTCTCAGTTCCTATGCTTCCTGGCTGATGTTTTGGTCACTTTTGAATGCTGGCGGTGCTTTCACTCTAGTGGTAGCATGAGACGGAGTCTACAACCCACACAAGTGGCTCAGGTAGTGCAGCTTATCCAGGATGGCACATCAATGCGAGCTGTGGCAAGAAGGTTTGCTGTGTCTGTCAGCGTAGTGTCCAGAGCATGGAGGCACTACCAGGAGACAGGCCAGTACATCAGGAGACGTGGAGGAGGCCGTAGGAGGGCAACAACCCAGCAGCAGGACCGCTACCTCCGCCTTTGTGCAAGGAGGAACAGGAGGAGCACTGCCAGAGCCCTGCAAAATGACCTCCAGCAGGCCACAAATGTGCATGTGTCTGCTCTAACGGTCAGAAACAGACTCCATGAGGGTGATATGAGGGCCCGACGTCCACAGGTGGGGGTTGCGCTTACAGCCCAACACCGTGCAGGACGTTTGGCATTCGCCAGAGAACACCAAGATTGGCAAATTCGCCACTGGCACCCTGTGCTCTTCACAGATGAAAGCAGGTTCACACTGAGCACATGTGACAGACGTGACAGAGTCTTGAGATGCCGTGGAGAACGTTCTGCTGCCTGAAACATCCTCCAGCATGACCGGTTTGGCAGTGGGTCAGTAATGGTGTGGGGTGGCATTTCTTTGGAGGGCCGCACAGCCCTCCATGTGCTCGCCAGAGGTAGCCTGACTGCCATTAGGTACCGAGATGAGATCCTCAGACCCCTTGTGAGACCATATGCTGGTGCGGTTGGCCCTGGGTTCCTCCTAATGCAAGACAATGCTAGACCTCATGTGGCTGAAGTGTGTCAGCAGTTCCTGCAAGACGAAGGCATTGATGCTATGGACTGGCCCGCCCGTTCCCCAGACCTGAATCCAATTGAGCACATCTGGGACATCATGTCTCGCTCTATCCACCAACGTCACGTTGCACCACAGACTGTCCAGGAGTTGGCAGATGCTTTAGTCCAGGTCTGGGAGGAGATCCCTCAGGAGACCGTCCGCCACCTCATCAGGAGCATGCACAGGCGTTGTAGGGAGGTCATACAGGCACGTGGAGGCCACACACACTACTGAGCCTCATTTTGACTTGTTTTAAGGACATTACATCAAAGTTGGATCAGCCTGTAGTGTGTTTTTCCACTTTAATTTTGAGTGTGACTCCAAATCCAGACCTCCATGGCTTGAAAAATTTGATTTCCATTTTTTTTATTTTTGTGTGATTTTGTTGTCAGCAGATTCAACTATGTAAAGAACAAAGTATTTCAGAAGAATATTTAATTAACTCAGATCTAGGATGTGTTAGTTTTGTGTTCCCTTAATTTTTTTGAGCAGTGTAATATCGCTGGAGCCAGAACTTTTTACATTTTCCATAAATTTCCCCCAAAAGCCAAATATCCCTAACTTTTTGTGAGTAGTGTATGTTCTCAATACTTGGCTGTGGCTTTTTTTTTAACATGAATTGCCGTATCAATGTGGCATGGAGGCTTTCAGCCTGTGCACTGCTGAGGTCCATGCTCCCCTCCTCCTCCTCTATTATTTGTGCTCTGCATCAGGTATCAATATGATACCGAAACAAGTGTCCATGCTTCCTTCTTGGACTCACCAGACCATTGCTGCAGCATCTCTCTTCTATCTCTCCAGACCACTGCTGCAGCATCTCTCTTCTATCTCTCCAGACCACTGCTGCAGCATCTCTCCTCTATCTCTCCAGACCACTGCTGCAGCATCTTTCTTCTATCTCTCCAGACCACTGCAGCATCTCTCTTCTATCTCTCCAGACCACTGCATCATCTCTCCTCTATCTCTCCAGACCACTGCTGCAGCATCTCTCTTCTATCTCTCCAGACCACTGGTGCATCATCTCTCTTCTATCTCTCCAGACCACTGCTGCAGCATCTCTCCTCTATCTCTCCAGACCACTGCTGCAGCATCTCTCTTCTATCTTTCCAGACCACTGCTGCAGCATCTCTCTTCTATCTCTCCAGACCACTGCAGCAGCATCTCTCTTCTATCTCTCCAGACCACTGCAGCATCTCTCCTCTATCTCTCCAGACCACTGCTGCAGCATCTCTCTTCTATCTCTCCAGACCACTGGTGCATCATCTCTCTTCTATCTCTCCAGACCACTGCTGCAGCATCTCTCCTCTATATCTCCAGACCACTGCTGCAGCATCTCTCCTCTATCTCTCCAGACCACTGCTGCAGCATCTCTCCTCTATCTCCCCAGACCACTGCTGCAGCATCACTCCTCTATCTCTCCAGACCACTGCTGCAGCATCTCTCCTCTATCTCTCCAGACCACTGCTGCAGCATCTCTCTTCTATCTCTCCAGACCACTGCAGCATCTCTCCTCTATCTCTCCAGACCACTGCTGCAGCATCTCTCTTCTATCTCTCCAGACCACTGCTGCAGCATCTCTCTTCTATCTCTCCAGACCACTGCAGCAGCATCTCTCTTCTATCTCTCCAGACCACTGCTGCAGCATCTCTCCTCTATCTCTCCAGACCACTGCTGCAGCATCTCTCTTCTATCTCTCCAGACCACTGCTGCAGCATCTCTCCTCTATCTCTCCAGACCACTGCTGCAGCATCTCTCTTCTATCTCTCCAGACTACTGCTGCAGCATCTCTCCTCTATCTCTCCAGACCACTGCTGCAGCATCTCTCTTCTATCTCTCCAGACCACTGCTGCAGCATCTCTCTTCTATCTCTCCAGACCACTGCAGCATCTCTCCTCTATCTCTCCAGAGCACTGCTGCAGCATCTCTCTTCTATCTCTCCAGACCACTGCTGCAGCATCTCTCTTCTATCTCTCCAGACCACTGCAGCAGCATCTCTCTTCTATCTCTCCAGACCACTGCAGCATCTCTCTTCTATCTCTCCAGACCACTGCTGCAGCATCTCTCTTCTATCTTTCCAGACCACTGCAGCATCTCTCCTCTATCTCTCCAGACCACTGCTGCATCATCTCTCTTCTAGCTCTCCAGACCACTGCTGCAGCATCTCTCCTCTATCTCTCCAGACCACTGCTGCAGCATCTCTCCTCTATCTCTCCAGACCACTGCTGCAGCATCTCTCCTCTATCTCTCCAGACCACTGCTGCAGCATCTCTCCTCTATCTCTCCAGACCACTGCAGCATCATCTCTCTTCTATCTCTCCAGACCACTGCTGCAGCATCTCTCCTCTATCTCTCCAGACCACTGCTGCAGCATCTCTCTTCTATCTCTCCAGACCACTGCAGCATCTCTCTTCTATCTCTCCAGACTACTGCTGCAGCATCTCTCCTCTATCTCTCCAGACCACTGCTGCAGCATCTCTCTTCTATCTCTCCAGACCACTGCTGCAGCATCTCTCCTCTATCTCTCCAGACCACTGCTGCAGCATCTCTCTTCTATCTCTCCAGACCACTGCTGCAGCATCTCTCTTCTATCTCTCCAGACCACTGCAGCATCTCTCCTCTATCTCTCCAGACCACTGCTGCATCATCTCTCTTCTATCTCTCCAGACCACTGCTGCAGCATCTCTCCTCTATCTCTCCAGACCACTGCTGCAGCATCTCTCCTCTATCTCTCCAGACCACTGCTGCAGCATCTCTCCTCTATCTCTCCAGACCACTGCTGCAGCATCTCTCTTCTATCTCTCCAGACCACTGCTGCAGCATTCTCTCCTCTATCTCTCCAGACCACTGCTGCAGCATCTCTCTTCTATCTCTCCAGACCACTGCTGCAGCATCTCTCCTCTATCTCTCCAGACCACTGCTGCAGCATCTCTCTCTAACTCTCCAGACCACTGCTGCAGCATCTCTCTTCTATCTCTCCAGACCACTGCTGCAGCATCTCTCTCTCTGATCTCTCTCAGACCACTGCTGCTGCATCTCTCCTCTATCTCTCCAGACCACTGCTGCAGCATCTCTCCTCTATCTCTCCAGACCACTGCTGCAGCATCTCTCTTCTATCTCTCCAAACCACTGCTGCATCATCTCTCCTCTATCTCTCCAGACCACTGCTGCAGCATCTCTCCTCTATCTCTCCAGACCACTGCAGCATCTCTCCTCTATCTCTCCAGACCACTGCTGCAGCATCTCTCTTCTATCTCTCCAGACCACTGCTGCAGCATCTCTCCTCTATCTCTCCAGACCACTGCTGCAGCATCTTTCTTCTATCTCTCCAGACCACTGCAGCATCTCTCCTCTATCTCTCCAGACTACTGCTGCAGCTCTCTCCTCTATCTCTCAGACCACTGCTGCAGCATCTCTCTCTATCTCTCAGACCACTGCTGCAGCATCTCTCTTCTATCTCTCCAGACCACTGCTGCAGCATCTCTCTTCTATCTCTCCAGACCACTGCTGCAGCATCTCTCTTCTATCTCTCCAGACCACTGCTGCAGCATCTCTCTTCTATCTCTCCAGACCACTGCTGCAGCATCTCTCTCTATCTCTCCAGACCACTGCAGCAGCGTCTCTCTTCTCTCTCTCCAGACCACTGCAGCAGCATCTCTCCTCTATCTCTCCAGACCACTGCTGCAGCATCTCTCTCTATCTCTCCAGACCACTGCTGCAGCATCTCTCTCTATCTATCCAGACCACTGCTGCAGCATCTCTCCTGTCTTCTCTCCAGACCACTGCAGCATCTCTCCTCTATCTCTCCAGACCACTGCTGCAGCATCTCTCCTCTATCTCTCCAGACCACTGCTGCAGCATCTCTCCTCTATCTCTCCAGACCACTGCTGCAGCATCTCTCTCTATCTCTCCAGACCACTGCTGCAGCATCTCTCCTCTATCTCTCCAGACCACTGCTGCAGCATCTCTCCTCTATCTCTCCAGACCACTGCTGCAGCATCTCTCCTCTATCTCTCCAGACCACTGCTGCAGCATCTCTCCTCTATCTCTCCAGACCACTGCTGCAGCATCTCTCCTCTATCTCTCCAGACCACTGCTGCAGCATCTCTCCTCTATCTCTCCAGACCACTGCAGCAGCATCTCTCTCTATCTCTCCAGACCACTGCTGCAGCATCTCTCTCTATCTCTCCAGACCACTGCTGCAGCATCTCTCCTCTATCTCTCCAGACCACTGCAGCAGCATCTCTCCTCTATCTCTCCAGACCACTGCTGCAGCATCTCTCTTCTATCTCTCCAGACCACTGCAGCATCTCTCCTCTATCTCTCCAGACCACTGCTGCAGCATCTCTCCTCTATCTCTCCAGACCACTGCTGCAGCATCTCTCCTCTATCTCTCCAGACCACTGCTGCAGCATCTCTCCTCTATCTCTCCAGACCACTGCTGCAGCATCTCTCCTCTATCTCTCCAGACCACTGCTGCAGCATCTCTCCTCTATCTCTCCAGACCACTGCTGCAGCATCTCTCCTCTATCTCTCCAGACCACTGCTGCAGCATCTCTCCTCTATCTCTCCAGACCAACTGCAGCCTAGATCTCTCCCTCTATCACTCTCCAGACCACAGCTGCAGCATCTCTCTCTATCTCTCCAGACACTTCTGCAGCATCTCCTCCTCTATCTCTCCAGACCACTGCTGCAGCATCTCTCTTCTATCTCTCCAGACCACTGCTGCAGCATCTCTCCTCTATCTCTCCAGACCACTGCTGCAGCATCTCTCCTCTATCTCTCCAGACCACTGCGCAGCATCTCTCTTCATCTCTCCAGAACACTTGCTGCAGAATCTCTCATCTATCTCTCCAGCCACTGCTGCAGGGCATCTCTCTTCTATTCTCCAGACCACTGCTGCAGCATCATCTCCTCTATCTCTCCAGACCACTGGCTTGGCAGCATCTCTCTCTATCTCTCCAGAACACTGGCTGCAGTTCTCTCTTCTATCTCTCCATACCACTGCTAGCAGCATCTCTCCTCTATCTCTCCAGACCACTGGGCTGCAGCATCTCTCTTCTATCTCTCCAGACCACTGCTGCAGCATCTCTCCTCTATCTCTCCAGACCACTGCTGCAGCATCTCTCCCTCTACTCTCTCCAGACCACTGCAGCATCATCTCATCTCTATCTCTCCAGACCACTGCCTGCAGCATCTCTCCTCTATCTCTCCAGATCCACTGCTGCATGCATCTCTCTCTATCTCTCCAGACCACTGCTGCAGCATCTCTCCTCTATCTCTCCAGACCACTGCAGCATTATCTCTCCTCTATCTCTCCAGACCACTGCTGCAGCACTCTCTCCTCTATCTCTCAGACCACTGCTGCATCATCTCCTCTATCTCTCCAGACCACTGCTGCAGCATCTCTCTCTATCTCTCCAGACCACTGCTAGCATCTTCTCTATCTCTCCAGACCACTGCTGCAGCATCTCTCCTCTATCTCTCCAGACCACTGCAGCAGCATCTCTCTTCTATCTCTCCAGACCACTGCTGCAGCATCTCTCCTCTATCTCTCCAGACCACTGCTGCAGCATCTCTCTCTATCTCTCCAGACCACTGCTGCAGCATCTCTCCTCTATCTCTCCAGACCATGCCTGCAGCATCTCTCTTCTATCTCTCCAGACCACTGCTGCAGCATCTCTCCTCTATCTCTCCAGACCACTGCTGCAGCATCTCTCTTCTATCTCTCCAGACCACTGCAGCAGCATCTCCCCCCCCTCTATCTCTCCAGACACTGCCAGCATCTTTCTTCTATCTCTCCAGACCACTGCAGCATCTCTCTTCTATCTCTCCAGACCACTGCTGCAGCATCTCTCTTCTATCTCTCCAGACCACTGCAGCAGCATCTCTCCTCTATCTCTCCAGACCACTGCTGCAGCATCTCTCCTCTATCTCTCCAGACCACTGCAGCATCTCTCCTCTATCTCTCCAGACCACTGCTGCAGCATCTCTCTTCTATCTCTCCAGACCACTGCTGTATCATCTCTCTTCTATCTCTCCAGACCACTGCTGCAGCATCTCTCCTCTATCTCTCCAGACCACTGCTGCAGCATCTCTCTTCTATCTCTCCAGACCACTGCTGCAGCATCTCTCTTCTATCTCTCCAGACCACTGCAGCAGAATCTCTCTTCTATCTCTCCAGACCACTGCTGCAGCAACTCTCTTCTATCTCTCCAGACCACTGCTGCAGCATCTCTCCTCTATCTCTCCAGACCACTGCTGCAGCATCTCTCTTCTATCTCTCCAGACCACTGCTGCAGCATCTCTCTTCTATCTCTCCAGACCACTGCAGCATCTCTCTTCTATCTCTCCAGACCACTGCAGCATCTCTCCTCTATCTCTCCAGACCACTGCTGCAGCATCTCTCCTCTATCTCTCCAGACCACTGCTGCAGCATCTTTCTTCTATCTCTCCAGACCACTGCAGCATCTCTCTTCTATCTCTCCAGACTACTGCTGCAGCATCTCTCCTCTATCTCTCCAGACCACTGCTGCAGCATCTCTCTTCTATCTCTCCAGACCACTGCTGCAGCATCTCTCTTCTATCTCTCCAAACCACTGCAGCAGAATCTCTCTTCTATCTCTCCAGACCACTGCTGCAGCATCTCTCTTCTATCTCTCCAGACCACTGCTGCAGCATCTCTCCTCTATCTCTCCAGACCACTGCTGCAGCATCTCTCTTCTATCTCTCCAGACCACTGCTGCAGCATCTCTCTTCTATCTCTCCAGACCACTGCAGCATCTCTCTTCTATCTCTCCAGACCACTGCAGCATCTCTCCTCTATCTCTCCAGACCACTGCTGCAGCATCTCTCCTCTATCTCTCCAGACGACTGCTGCAGCATCTCTCTTCTATCTCTCCAGACCACTGCTGCAGCATCTCTCCTCTATCTCTCCAGACCACTGCTGCAGCATCTCTCCTCTATCTCTCCAGACCACTGCAGCATCATCTCTCTTCTATCTCTCCAGACCACTGCTGCAGCATCTCTCCTCTATCTCTCCAGACCACTGCTGCAGCATCTCTCCTCTATCTCTCCAGACCACTGCTGCAGCATCTCTCCTCTATCTCTCCAGACCACTGCAGCATTATCTCTCCTCTATCTCTCCAGACCACTGCTGCAGCATCTCTCCTCTATCTCTCCAGACCACTGCTGCAGCATCTCTCCTCTATCTCTCCAGACCACTGCTGCAGCATCTCTCTTCTATCTCTCCAGACCACTGCTGCAGCATCTCTCCTCTATCTCTCCAGACCACTGCTGCAGCATCTCTCCTCTATCTCTCCAGAACACTGCTGCAGCATCTCTCTTCTATCTCTCCAGACCACTGCTGCAGCATCTCTCCTCTATCTCTCCAGACCACTGCTGCAGCATCTCTCCTCTATCTCTCCAGACCACTGCTGCAGCATCTCTCCTCTATCTCTCCAGACCACTGCTGCAGCATCTCTCTTCTATCTCTCCAGACCACTGCTGCAGCATCTCTCCTCTATCTCTCCAGACCACTGCTGCAGCATCTTTCTTCTATCTCTCAAGACCACTGCAGCATCTCTCTTCTATCTCTCCAGACCACTGCTGCAGCATCTCTCTTCTATCTCTCCAGACCACTGCAGCAGCATCTCTCCTCTATCTCTCCAGACCACTGCTGCAGCATCTCTCCTCTATCTCTCCAGACCACTGCAGCATCTCTCCTCTATCTCTCCAGACCACTGCTGCAGCATCTCTCTTCTATCTCTCCAGACCACTGCTGTATCATCTCTCTTCTATCTCTCCAGACCACTGCTGCAGCATCTCTCCAGACCACTGCTGCAGCATCTCTCTTCTATCTCTCCAGACCACTGCTGCAGCATCTCTCTTCTATCTCTCCAGACCACTGCAGCAGAATCTCTCTTCTATCTCTCCAGACCACTGCTGCAGCATCTCTCTTCTATCTCTCCAGACCACTGCTGCAGCATCTCTCCTCTATCTCTCCAGACCACTGCTGCAGCATCTCTCTTCTATCTCTCCAGACCACTGCAGCATCATCTCTCCTCTATCTCTCCAGACCACTGCTGCAGCATCTCTCTTCTATCTCTCCAGACCACTGCAGCATCTCTCTTCTATCTCTCCAGACCACTGCAGCATCTCTCCTCTATCTCTCCAGACCACTGCTGCAGCATCTCTCTTCTATCTCTCCAGACCACTGCTGCAGCATCTCTCCTCTATCTCTCCAGACCACTGCTGCAGCATCTCTCCTCTATCTCTCCAGACCACTGCAGCATCATCTCTCCTCTATCTCTCCAGACCACTGCTGCAGCATCTCTCTTCTATCTCTCCAGACCACTGCAGCAGAATCTCTCTTCTATCTCTCCAGACCACTGCTGCAGCATCTCTCTTCTATCTCTCCAGACCACTGCTGCAGCATCTCTCCTCTATCTCTCCAGACCACTGCTGCAGCATCTCTCTTCTATCTCTCCAGACCACTGCAGCATCATCTCTCTTCTATCTCTCCAGACCACTGCAGCATCTCTCCTCTATCTCTCCAGACCACTGTTGCAGCATCTCTCCTCTGTCTCTCCAGACCACTGCTGCAGCATCTCTCTTCTATCTCTCCAGACCACTGCTGCAGCATCTCTCCTCTATCTCTCCAGACCACTGCTGCAGCATCTCTCTTCTATCTCTCCAGACCACTGCAGCATCTCTCTTCTATCTCTCCAGACTACTGCTGCAGCATCTCTCCTCTATCTCTCCAGACCACTGCTGCAGCATCTCTCTTCTAACTCTCCAGACCACTGCTGCAGCATCTCTCTTCTATCTCTCCAAACCACTGCTGCAGCATCTCTCCTCTATCTCTTCAGACCACTGCTGCAGCATCTCTCCTCTATCTCTCCAGACCACTGCTGCAGCATCTCTCCTCTATCTCTCCAGACCACTGCTGCAGCATCTCTCTTCTATCTCTCCAAACCACTGCAGCATCATCTCTCCTCTATCTCTCCAGACCACTGCTGCAGCATCTCTCCTCTATCTCTCCAGACCACTGCAGCATCTCTCCTCTATCTCTCCAGACCACTGCTGCAGCATCTCTCTTCTATCTCTCCAGACCACTGCTGCAGCATCTCTCCTCTATCTCTCCAGACCACTGCTGCAGCATCTTTCTTCTATCTCTCCAGACCACTGCAGCATCTCTCTTCTATCTCTCCAGACTACTGCTGCAGCATCTCTCCTCTATCTCTACAGACCACTGCTGCAGCATCTCTCTTCTATCTCTCCAGACCACTGCAGCAGAATCTCTCTTCTATCTCTCCAGACCACTGCTGCAGCATCTCTCTTCTATCTCTCCAGACCACTGCTGCAGCATCTCTCCTCTATCTCTCCAGACCACTGCTGCAGCATCTCTCTTCTATCTCTCCAGACCACTGCAGCATCTCTCTTCTATCTCTCCAGACCACTGCAGCATCTCTCCTCTATCTCTCCAGACCACTGCTGCAGCATCTCTCCTCTATCTCTCCAGACCACTGCTGCAGCATCTCTCTTCTATCTCTCCAGACCACTGCTGCAGCATCTCTCCTCTATCTCTACAGACCACTGCTGCAGCATCTCTCCTCTATCTCTCCAGACCACTGCTGCAGCATCTCTCCTCTATCTCTCCAGACCACTGCAGCATCATCTCTCCTCTATCTCTCCAGACCACTGCTGCAGCATCTCTCCTCTATCTCTCCAGACCACTGCTGCAGCATCTCTCCTCTATCTCTCCAGACCACTGCTGCAGCATCTCTCCTCTATCTCTCCAGACCACTGCAGCATTATCTCTCCTCTATCTCTCCAGACCACTGCTGCAGCATCTCTCCTCTATCTCTCCAGACCACTGCTGCAGCATCTCTCCTCTATCTCTCCAGACCACTGCTGCAGCATCTCTCTTCTATCTCTCCAGACCACTGCAGCATCATCTCTCCTCTATCTCTCCAGACCACTGCTGCAGCATCTCTCCTCTATCTCTCCAGACCACTGCTGCAGCATCTCTCCTCTATCTCTCCAGACCACTGCTGCAGCATCTCTCCTGTCTTCTCTCCAGACCACTGCAGCATTATCTCTCCTCTATCTCTCCAGACCACTGCTGCAGCATCTCTCTTCTATCTCTCCAGACCACTGCAGCAGAATCTCTCTTCTATCTCTCCAGTCCACTGCTGCAGCATCTCTCTTCTATCTCTCCAGACCACTGCTGCAGCATCTCTCCTCTATCTCTCCAGACCACTGCTGCAGCATCTCTCCTCTATCTCTCCAGACCACTGCTGCAGCATCTCTCTTCTATCTCTCCAGACCACTGCAGCATCTCTCTTCTATCTCTCCAGACCACTGCAGCATCTCTCCTCTATCTCTCCAGACCACTGCTGCAGCATCTCTCTTCTATCTCTCCAGACCACTGCTGCAGCATCTCTCCTCTATCTCTCCAGACCACTGCAGCATTATCTCTCCTCTATCTCTCCAGACCACTGCAGCATCATCTCTCCTCTATCTCTCCAGACCACTGCTGCAGCATCTCTCCTCTATCTCTCCAGATCACTGCTGCAGCATCTCTCCTCTATCTCTCCAGACCACTGCTGCAGCATCTCTCCTCTATCTCTCCAGACCACTGCAGCATTATCTCTCCTCTATCTCTCCAGACCACTGCTGCAGCATCTCTCCTCTATCTCTCCAGACCACTGCTGCAGCATCTCTCCTCTATCTCTCCAGACCACTGCTGCAGCATCTCTCTTCTATCTCTCCAGACCACTGCAGCATCTCTCCTCTATCTCTCCAGACCACTGCTGCAGCATCTCTCCTCTATCTCTCCAGACCACTGCTGCAGCATCTCTCTTCTATCTCTCCAGACCACTGCTGCAGCATCTCTCCTCTATCTCTCCAGACCACTGCTGCAGCATCTCTCCTCTATCTCTCCAGACCACTGCTGCAGCATCTCTCCTCTATCTCTCCAGACCACTGCTGCAGCATCTCTCTTCTATCTCTCCAGACCACTGCTGCAGCATCTCTCCTCTATCTCTCCAGACCACTGCTGCAGCATCTTTCTTCTATCTCTCCAGACCACTGCAGCATCTCTCTTCTATCTCTCCAGACCACTGCTGCAGCATCTCTCTTCTATCTCTCCAGACCACTGCAGCAGCATCTCTCCTCTATCTCTCCAGACCACTGCTGCAGCATCTCTCCTCTATCTCTCCAGACCACTGCAGCATCTCTCCTCTATCTCTCCAGACCACTGCTGCAGCATCTCTCTTCTATCTCTCCAGACCACTGCTGTATCATCTCTCTTTTATCTCTCCAGACCACTGCTGCAGCATCTCTCCTCTATCTCTCCAGACCACTGCTGCAGCATCTCTCTTCTATCTCTCCAGACCACTGCTGCAGCATCTCTCTTCTATCTCTCCAGACCACTGCAGCAGAATCTCTCTTCTATCTCTCCAGACCACTGCTGCAGCAACTCTCTTCTATCTCTCCAGACCACTGCTGCAGCATCTCTCTTCTATCTCTCCAGACCACTGCAGCAGAATCTCTCCTCTATCTCTCCAGATCACTGCTGCAGCATCTCTCCTCTATCTCTCCAGACCACTGCTGCAGCATCTCTCCTCTATCTCTCCAGACCACTGCAGCATTATCTCTCCTCTATCTCTCCAGACCACTGCTGCAGCATCTCTCCTCTATCTCTCCAGACCACTGCTGCAGCATCTCTCCTCTATCTCTCCAGACCACTGCTGCAGCATCTCTCTTCTATCTCTCCAGACCACTGCAGCATCTCTCCTCTATCTCTCCAGACCACTGCTGCAGCATCTCTCCTCTATCTCTCCAGACCACTGCTGCAGCATCTCTCTTCTATCTCTCCAGACCACTGCTGCAGCATCTCTCCTCTATCTCTCCAGACCACTGCTGCAGCATCTCTCCTCTATCTCTCCAGACCACTGCTGCAGCATCTCTCCTCTATCTCTCCAGACCACTGCTGCAGCATCTCTCTTCTATCTCTCCAGACCACTGCTGCAGCATCTCTCCTCTATCTCTCCAGACCACTGCTGCAGCATCTTTCTTCTATCTCTCCAGACCACTGCAGCATCTCTCTTCTATCTCTCCAGACCACTGCTGCAGCATCTCTCTTCTATCTCTCCAGACCACTGCAGCAGCATCTCTCCTCTATCTCTCCAGACCACTGCTGCAGCATCTCTCCTCTATCTCTCCAGACCACTGCAGCATCTCTCCTCTATCTCTCCAGACCACTGCTGCAGCATCTCTCTTCTATCTCTCCAGACCACTGCTGTATCATCTCTCTTCTATCTCTCCAGACCACTGCTGCAGCATCTCTCCTCTATCTCTCCAGACCACTGCTGCAGCATCTCTCTTCTATCTCTCCAGACCACTGCTGCAGCATCTCTCTTCTATCTCTCCAGACCACTGCAGCATCTCTCTTCTATCTCTCCAGACCACTGCAGCATCTCTCCTCTATCTCTCCAGACCACTGCTACAGCATCTCTCCTCTATCTCTCCAGACCACTGCTGCAGCATCTTTCTTCTATCTCTCCAGACCACTGCAGCATCTCTCTTCTATCTCTCCAGACTACTGCTGCAGCATCTCTCCTCTATCTCTCCAGACCACTGCTGCAGCATCTCTCTTCTATCTCTCCAGACCACTGCTGCAGCATCTCTCTTCTATCTCTCCAAACCACTGCAGCAGAATCTCTCTTCTATCTCTCCAGACCACTGCTGCAGCATCTCTCTTCTATCTCTCCAGACCACTGCTGCAGCATCTCTCCTCTATCTCTCCAGACCACTGCTGCAGCATCTCTCTTCTATCTCTCCAGACCACTGCTGCAGCATCTCTCTTCTATCTCTCCAGACCACTGCAGCATCTCTCTTCTATCTCTCCAGACCACTGCAGCATCTCTCCTCTATCTCTCCAGACCACTGCTGCAGCATCTCTCCTCTATCTCTCCAGACCACTGCTGCAGCATCTCTCTTCTATCTCTCCAGACCACTGCTGCAGCATCTCTCCTCTATCTCTCCAGACCACTGCTGCAGCATCTCTCCTCTATCTCTCCAGACCACTGCAGCATCATCTCTCCTCTATCTCTCCAGACCACTGCTGCAGCATCTCTCCTCTATCTCTCCAGACCACTGCTGCAGCATCTCTCCTCTATCTCTCCAGACCACTGCTGCAGCATCTCTCCTCTATCTCTCCAGACCACTGCAGCATTATCTCTCCTCTATCTCTCCATACCACTGCTGCAGCATCTCTCCTCTATCTCTCCAGACCACTGCTGCAGCATCTCTCCTCTATCTCTCCAGACCACTGCTGCAGCATCTCTCTTCTATCTCTCCAGACCACTGCTGCAGCATCTCTCCTCTATCTCTCCAGACCACTGCTGCAGCATCTCTCCTCTATCTCTCCAGACCACTGCTGCAGCATCTCTCTTCTATCTCTCCAGACCACTGCTGCAGCATCTCTCCTCTATCTCTCCAGACCACTGCTGCAGCATCTTTCTTCTATCTCTCCAGACCACTGCAGCATCTCTCTTCTATCTCTCCAGACCACTGCTGCAGCATCTCTCCAGACCACTGCTGCAGCATCTCTCTTCTATCTCTCCAGACCACTGCTGCAGCATCTCTCTTCTATCTCTCCAGACCACTGCAGCAGAATCTCTCTTCTATCTCTCCAGACCACTGCTGCAGCATCTCTCTTCTATCTCTCCAGACCACTGCTGCAGCATCTCTCCTCTATCTCTCCAGACCACTGCTGCAGCATCTCTCTTCTATCTCTCCAGACCACTGCAGCATCATCTCTCCTCTATCTCTCCAGATCACTGCTGCAGCATCTCTCTTCTATCTCTCCAGACCACTGCAGCATCTCTCTTCTATCTTTCCAGACCACTGCAGCATCTCTCCTCTATCTCTCCAGACCACTGCTGCAGCATCTCTCTTCTATCTCTCCAGACCACTGCTGCAGCATCTCTCCTCTATCTCTCCAGACCACTGCTGCAGCATCTCTCCTCTATCTCTCCAGACCACTGCAGCATCATCTCTCCTCTATCTCTCCAGACCACTGCTGCAGCATCTCTCTTCTATCTCTCCAGACCACTGCAGCATTATCTCTCCTCTATCTCTCCAGACCACTGCTGCAGCATCTCTCTTCTATCTCTCCAGACCACTGCTGCAGCATCTCTCTTCTATCTCTCCAGACCACTGCTGCAGCATCTCTCCTCTATCTCTCCAGACCACTGCAGCATCTCTCCTCTATCTCTCCAGACCACTGCTGCAGCATCTCTCTTCTATCTCTCCAGACCACTGCTGTATCATCTCTCTTCTATCTCTCCAGACCACTGCTGCAGCATCTCTCCAGACCACTGCTGCAGCATCTCTCTTCTATCTCTCCAGACCACTGCTGCAGCATCTCTCTTCTATCTCTCCAGACCACTGCTGCAGCATCTCTCTTCTATCTCTCCAGACCACTGCTGCAGCATCTCTCTTCTATCTCTCCAGACCACTGCAGCATCATCTCTCCTCTATCTCTCCAGACCACTGCTGCAGCATCTCTCTTCTATCTCTCCAGACCACTGCAGCATTTCTCTTCTATCTCTCCAGACCACTGCAGCATCATCTCTCCTCTATCTCTCCAGACCACTGCTGCAGCATCTCTCTTCTATCTCTCCAGACCACTGCAGCATCATCTCTCCTCTATCTCTCCAGACCACTGCTGCAGCATCTCTCCAGACCACTGCAGCAGAATCTCTCTTCTATCTCTCCAGACCACTGCTGCAGCATCTCTCTTCTATCTCTCCAGACCACTGCTGCAGCATCTCTCCTCTATCTCTCCAGACCACTGCTGCAGCATCTCTCTTCTATCTCTCCAGACCACTGCAGCATCTCTCTTCTATCTCTCCAGACCACTGCAGCATCTCTCTTCTATCTCTCCAGACCACTGCTGCAGCATCTCTCTTCTATCTCTCCAGACCACTGCTGCAGCATCTCTCTTCTATCTCTCCAGACCACTGCTGCAGCATCTCTCCTCTATCTCTCCAGTCCATCAGTGCAGCTCCTCTCCAATGGCGGATTATAATAAGGGAGTTTGGGCCGACAGCCCCTGGCCCGGCATCGCTGGGGGGCCCAACGCCAACCCAAACGCCCACATACTTCGGCGGGGAACGAGAGCGCATAGTTCCCTGCCCCGCTGCCGATCACTGCTATAGGCTTCAGGTCGTCATTGCGCACCTGCACCGAGGCGCAGCACAGTGATGTGTGCGCACCTGCCTCCTCCCATCTACGAGCGAACGCCGGGAGTCCAGGACACAGGTTAGTATTAGCTTTTAATTATTTTTTTGAGTGCCAACTTTGGAGGACATTACTAGGGGGCACAAGAGGACATATTACTGAAGGGCCAATGAGGATAAATTACTACATGGGGAGCAAACTACGACATGGGGGCAGTGTGGGGGAAATTACTATGTGGGGGCAGTGTGGGGGAAATTACTATATGGAGCAGTGTGGGGGAAATTACTATATGGGGGCAGTGTGGGGGAAATTACTATGTGGGGGCAGTGTGGGAGAAATTACTATATGGGGCAGTGTGGGGAAATTACTATAGGGGGCAGTGTGGGGGAAATTACTATATGGGGCAGTGTGGGGGAAATTACTATATGGAGCAGTGTGGGGGAAATTACTATAGGGGGCAGTGTGGGGGAAATTACTATATGGGGCAGTGTGGGGGAAATTACTATATGGGGCAGTGTGGGGAAATTACTATAGGGGGCAGTGTGGGGGAAATTACTATATGGGGCAGTGTGGGGGAAATTACTATATGGAGCAGTGTGGGGGAAATTACTATGTGGGGCATTGTGGGAGAAATTACTATATGGGGCAGTGTGGAGGAAATTACTATATGGGGCAGTGTGGGGGAAATTACTATATGGGGCAGTGTGGGGGAGATTACTATATGGGGCAGTGTGGGGGAAATTACTATATGGGGCAGTGTGGGGGAGATTACTATATGGGGGCAGTGTGGGGGAAATTACTATATGGAGCAGTGTGGGGGAAATTACTATATGGGGCAGTGTGGGGGAAATTACTATATGGGGCAGTGTGGGGGAAATTACTATATGGGGCAGTGTGGGGGAAATTACTATATGGGGGCAGTGTGGGGGAAATTACTATATGGAGCAGTGTGGGGGAAATTACTATATGGGGCAGTGTGGGGGAAATTACTATATGGGGCAGTGTGGGGGAAATTACTATATGGGGGCAGTGTGGGGAAAACTACTATATGGGGGCAGTGTGGGGGAAATTACTATATGGGGCAGTGTGGGGGTAATTACTATATGGGGCAGTGTGGGGGAAATTACTGTATGGGGGCAGTGTGTGGGAAATTACTATATGGGGGCAGTGTGGGGGAAATTACTATATGGAGCAGTGTGGGGGAAATTACTATATGGGGCGGTGTGGGGGAAATTACTATATGGGGCAGTGTGGAGGAAATTACTATATGGGGGCAGTGTGGGGGAAATTACTATATGGGGGCAGTGTGGGGGAAATTACTATATGGGGGCAGTGTGGGGGAAATTACTATATGGGGCAGTGTGGGGGAAATTACTATATGGGGGCAGTGTGGGGGAAATTACTATATGGGGCAGTGTGGGGGTAATTACTATATGGGGCAGTGTGGGGGAAATTACTATATGGGGCAGTGTGGGGGAAATTACTATATGGGGGCAGTGTGGGGGAAATTACTATATGGGGGCAGTGTGGGGGAAATTACTATATGGGGGCAGTGTGGGGGAAATTACTATATGGGGCAGTGTGGGGGTAATTACTATATGGGGGCAGTGTGGGGGAAATTACTATATGGGGCACTGTGGGGGAAATTACTATATGGGGGCAGTGTGGGGGAAATTACTATATGGAGCAGTGTGGGAGAAATTACTATATGGGGGCAGTTTGGGGGAAATTACTATATGGGGGCAGTTTGGGGGAAATTACTATATGGGGGCAGTGTGGGGGAAATTACTATATGGGGGCAGTGTGGGGGAAATTACTATATGGGGCAGCGTGGGGGAAATTACTATATGGGGCAGTGTGGGGGAGATTACTATATGGGGCAGTGTGGGGGAAATTACTATGTGGGGGCAGTGTGGGGGGAATTACTATATGGGGGTAGTGTGGGAGAAATTACTATATGGGGCAGTGTGGGGGAAATTACTATATGGGGCAGTGTTGGGGAAATTACTATGTGGGGGCAGTGTGGGAGACTTTGCTATTGGGGAGGAACTGTAGGGACATTTCTATTACAGGGACATATTAGGGGACATTATTTTTGGGGACACTATACAGGGATTATTACCTGGAGCACAATATATAGGGTATTATTATTACTGTAGACACTCTAAGGGACATTTGGGGTCATTTATCAAACTGGTGTAAAGTAGAACTAGCTTAGTTGCCCATAGCAACCAATCAGATTCCACCTTTCATTACTCACAGCTCCTTTAGAAAATGAAAGATGGAATCTGGTTGCTATGGGCAACTGATCCAGTTCTAATAAATGACCCCAATTATGAGAAATCCAACGTGTCTGTGTAACAAACTCTGTAGAGACGAGATGCGACTGAAAAAATTAGTCATGGCGGTCTGGGTCAAACGGAGGAGAAGAGGAAAGAGAAGGTCTACATGTCAGGAGATGGCACTGGATGTAAGAGGTACAGTGTCTTGCAAAAGTATTCACCCCCTTGACTTTTTTCATGTTTTGGTGCCTCACATCCTGGAATTCACACGGATTGTTTGAGGATTTGTATCATGTAATTACAGAACCTGCCGAACTATGAAGATGTATTTTTTTTATTTATTGTGAAGCAAACAACAAATAGGAGAAAATAACAGAAAAGGTCAATGTGCAGAACTACTCACCCCCCTACAGTCAGTACTCTGTAGAGGCCCCTTTTGCAGCAATCACAGCTCCAAGTCGCTCTGGATAAGTCTCTATGAGCAGTCGCCACATCTGACCGCTGGGATTTTTGCCCATTCCTCCTTGCAGAACGGCTCCAGCTCCTTCAGGTCGGATGTTTGCGCTTGTGAACAGCAATCTTTACGTCTGACCACAGATCTTCTATCGGATTGAGATCTGGGCTGTGACTCGGCCATTCCAACATTTACATGTTTCCCCTTAAACCCCTCAAGTGTTGCTTTAGCCGTGTGTTTGGGGTCATTGTCCTGCTGGAAGGTGGACCTCCGTCCTGGCCTCAGATCACGCACAGAGTGGGACAGGTTCTGCTGAAGAATATCCCTGTATTTAGCACCGTCCATCTTTCCCTCCACTCTGACCAGTTTCCCAGTCCCATCCCCCAGTATGATGCTGCCACCACCATGTCTCACTGTGGGGATGGTGTTCTTTGGGTGATGTGATGTGTTGGGTTTGCTCCAGACATAGCGTTTTCTTTGATGGCCGAAAAGTTCAGTTTTAGTCTCCTCAGACCAGAGCCCCTTCCTCAATACATTTTGGGAGTTTCCCACATGCCTTTTTGCAAACTCACTATGCGCCTTTTTGTTTTTAGCTGAAAGTAATGGCTTTCTTCTGGCCACTCTGCCATAAAGCCCAACTCTATGGAGCATACGGCTTATAGTCGTCCTATGTACAGATCCTCCAGTCTCTGCTGTGGAACTCTGCAGCTCCTCCAGGGTTTCCTTAGGTCTCTGTGCTGCCTCTCGGATTAATGCCCTCCTTGCCCGGTCCATGAGTTTTGGTGGGCGGCCGTCTCTTGGCAGGTTTGCTGTTGTGCCATGTTCTTTCCATTTGGTTATGATAGATTTGATGGAGCTCCTGGGGATCATCAAAGATTTGGATATTTTTTATAACCTAACCCTGAGTTGTACTTCTCAACAACATTGTCCCTTCCTTACTTGTTTGGAGAGTTCCTCGGTCTTTGTATAGGAAAGTCTGGTGGGCGAATATATAGATATATATGTATCTGCCCCTTCATTGATATATATGTACAATATATCTGTATATATATTGGCCCCTTATATGGCCAATAGGGATATTTATTCCCTGTATGGCCGGTGGGGACATATGTAGGTCCCCTGTATGTGGACCCAGTATATGGGTCTGTCCAGGTTACATATATATATATGTATAGGTATGTGGGCTTATAGCTACCCATTTATGCCCCAGGTTTATATTGAGTATATATATGTATATAGATGGGCCCCAAACATCTATATAGTGATATGTGCTTAAATGTGGCAAGTTATGTCCCCCAATCACTGCGTCCCCCCATCCCCCATTCCCGCAGGAGGTGGAGATGGCACCAGATGGCCGGACATTTATGTCCAGTCTCTGGTGACTTTAAAAGGCAAGGGATCAATAGATTCCGGTGCCTTTTGTTAAACATCCCCAGCAGGGCCAGAGATGGTTAACATAACAGAGATAGAAGAACAAATGTTCCCCTGCCTCTGTGTGTTGCATATCCCCGATGTGGAAATGACAGCACCTGAGATATGCAGGCGCTTCACAGGCAGGAGGATCAAAGAGATGCTCGCCTGGAAGCGGTCCTTAGATGCGCGTGCAGGGACGCGCGGACTGGTGCGGTGACGTCATTTCGCTTCGCCAGCCCACGTGTCCTTGTCTGCAGGCGTGCAGCGCGGGAAGACGGGAGCCCCCCCCCCATAAGAGAGGGCACACTGCGCTGCGCTCAGGAGGAAAGAGAGCGCAGCCAGCGCTCAGCTCAGTCAACACCCCCGACAGACCGGCATAGAAGAAGAGCGCAGGCAGCGCTCAGAGAAGATCCCCCCAGAACAGGAAGAAAGCAGGCGACGCTGCGCTCAGGGAGGAGACCGGCCTCCCCCATGGAAGAAAGGAACGGGGAAGGAGGAGAGGGCAGCCCCCATTAAAGAGCGCAGAAAGAAGGGAGGAGGAGGGAGGCAGAGCCACGTGCATGGCATCCCCTGGAGAACCCTGGATGGCTTGGCCGAGTCCTGCAGTAACCCCTTCTGCCCATATCCTTCCCTGCATTCTGTCCAGTAACCCCTGCATAACCCCATTTGTTAACCCCTTCACTGCTGCCCTGCCTCCCTGTACAGCAGTATATTAACCCCTTTACTGCCGCCCTGAACCTCTGCAGCATTCTTGCCCTGTACCCTATCCCTGCCCTGCAGAGCATTAACCCCTGCATCCCCAGCAATCCCCGCATTGGCCATTACCCTGTGTTAACCCACCAACCCTGGGTTAACCCTTTCGGTAATTAACCCTTGCAGTGCCGGATTGTGTTAATCCCCATAGGGACAGTGTGTAGCCAGGTGGGTGGGGGCTGCTACTGATATCATGTGTGTATGTAAGTGTGTTATTTAGGTATATTTGGGGTGGAATTGTGTATTATATTGTACTGTGTGTAGTGTAGCTAGGGGCTTATTGTAGTGCTATTACTGTACTGTGGTGTGTGCGTCTATATGTATATATATTTACAACCATTGATATATGAATATATATAGATATAGCGTATTAGTAGACTGTAGACGTGTTATTGTGTTAATAAATATACTTTATTGTTCAGAACGCAGTGTATGGTCGTTTATAGTCGCCGTAGTAGCAGTAAATAAGTAAAGCAACAGAGATAGTTAGTTAGCTGCTAGACAATTAGCTAAAGAGGTAGTTTTATTTTAGTTATAAATAGGCGGAGTCATCAGTGGACGACTCACGCCTATTTATGAATATTAATTATTGATATTAACCAAAATATTAATAATTAGGTGGCTTAGGTGTTGCAGCCTCTAGTGTGTATATGTAATGACAGGTCATGTGACACTTAGATTGCACACAGGTGACGTCATTTCACTAATCATGTGACTTCTGAAGGTGATTGGCTGCACCAGAGCTTTTTATGGGCTTCCTAACAAAGGGGGTGAATACATAACGCACAGGACAATTTTCTGTTTTCTATGTCTAAACAATAGTTTTATTTATATATTTTTCTCATTTCTCTTCACCGACTTAGACTATTGTGTTCTGATCCATCACATACAAATGTAACAAAACACGAAAAAAGACAGGGAAGGGGGGGGGGGGGGGGGGAATACTTTTGCAATAAAGGGTAGTGCAAACAAATCACTTTAGAGTCTCTTTCTTCTGTTCTTGAAGATAAAGTGCATTACACTGTCACTTTAAGTGCAATCAAAGTTTTTTGTAATCCAAGGTGTGTGGGGGACACTACTGTGTGGGGGGCAGTGTGGGGGACACTACTGTGTGGGAGACACTACTGTGTGGGGGGCAGTGTGGGGGACACTATTGTGTGGGGGCAGTGTGGGGGACAATACTGTGTGTGGGCAGTGTGGGGGACAATACTGTGTGTGGGCAGTGTGGGGGACACTATTGTGTGGGGGCAGTGTGGGGGACAATACTGTGTGTGGGCAGTGTGGGGGACACTATTGTGTGGGGGCAATGTGGGGGACACTACTGTGGGGGGCAGTGTGGAGGACACTACTGTGTGTGGGCAGTGTGGGGGACAATACTGTGTGTGGGCAGTGTGGGGGACACTACTGTGTGTGGGCAGTGTGGGGGACACTACTGTGGGGGGCAGTGTGGGGGACACTACTGTGTGTGGGCAGTGTGGGGGACAATACTGTGGGGGGCAGTGTGGAGGACACTACTGTGTGTGGGCAGTGTGGGGGACAATACTGTGTGTGGGCAGTGTGGGGGACACTACTGTGTGTGGGCAGTGTGGGGGACACTACTGTGGGGGGCAGTGTGGGGGACACTACTGTGTGGGGGCAGTGTGGGGGACACTACTGTGTGTGGGCAGTGTGGGGGACACTATTGTGTGGGGGCAGTGTGGGGGACAATACTGTGTGTGGGCAGTGTGGGGGACAATACTGTGTGTGGGCAGTGTGGGGGACACTATTGTGTGGGGGCAGTGTGGGGGACAATACTGTGTGTGGGCAGTGTGGGGGACACTACTGTGTGGGGGGCAGTGTGGGGGACACTATTGTGTGGGGGCAGTGTGGGGGACAATACTGTGTGTGGGCAGTGTGGGGGACAATACTGTGTGTGGGCAGTGTGGGGGACACTATTGTGTGGGGGCAGTGTGGGGGACAATACTGTGTGTGGGCAGTGTGGGGGACACTATTGTGTGGGGGCAATGTGGGGGACACTACTGTGGGGGGCAGTGTGGAGGACACTACTGTGTGTGGGCAGTGTGGGGGACAATACTGTGTGTGGGCAGTGTGGGGGACACTACTGTGTGTGGGCAGTGTGGGGGACACTACTGTGGGGGGCAGTGTGGGGGACACTACTGTGTGTGGGCAGTGTGGGGGACAATACTGTGGGGGGCAGTGTGGAGGACACTACTGTGTGTGGGCAGTGTGGGGGACAATACTGTGTGTGGGCAGTGTGGGGGACACTACTGTGTGTGGGCAGTGTGGGGGACACTACTGTGGGGGGCAGTGTGGGGGACACTACTGTGTGGGGGCAGTGTGGGGGACACTACTGTGTGTGGGCAGTGTGGGGGACACTACTGTGTGGGGGGCAGTGTGGAGGACACTACTGTGTGTGGGCAGTGTGGGGGACAATACTGTGTGTGGGCAGTGTGGGGGACACTACTGTGTGTGGGCAGTGTGGGGGACACTACTGTGTGTGGGCAGTGTGGGGGACACTACTGTGTGTGGGCAGTGTGGGGGACACTACTGTGTGGGGGGCAGTGTGGGGGACACTACTGTGTGTGGGCAGTGTGGGGGACAATACTGTGGGGGGTAGTGTGGGGGACACTACTGTGGGGGGCAGTGTGGAGGACACTACTGTGTGGGGGCAGTGTGAGGGACACTACTGTGGGGGGCAGTGTGAGGGACACTACTGTGTGGGGGCAGTGTGAGGGACACTACTGTGGGGGGTAGTGTGGGGGACACTACTGTGGGGGGCAGTGTGAGGGACACTACTGTGGGGGGCAGTGTGGAGGACACTACTGTGGGGGGCAGTGTGGAGGACACTACTGTGTGGGGGGCAGTGTGAGGGACACTACTGTGTGGGGGACACTACTGTGGGGGGCAGTGTGGAGGATACTACTGTGTGGGGGGCAGTGTGAGGGACGCTACTGTGTAGGGGCAGTGTGGGGGACACTACTGTGGGGGGCAGTGTGGGGGACACTACTGTGGGGGGCAGTGTGGGGGAAATTACTGTGTGGGGGACACTACTGTGGGGGGCAGTGTGGGGGACACTACTGTGTGGGAGACACTACTGTGTGGGGGCAGTGTGGGGAACACTACTGTGTGGGGGCAGTGTGGGGAACACTACTGTGTGGGGGCAGTATGGGGGACACTACTGTGTGTGGGCAGTGTGAGGGACACTACTGTGTGGGAGACACTACTGTGTGGGGGGCAGTATGAGGGACACTACTGTGTGGGGGGCAGTATGGGGGGCAGTGTGAGGGACACTACTGTGTGGGAGACACTACTGTGTGGGGGCAGTGTGGGAGCCACTACTGTGTGGGGGCAGTGTGGGGGACACTATTGTGTGGGAGCAATGTGGGGGACACTACTGTGTTGGGGGCAGTGTGGGGGACACTACTGTGTGTGGGCAGTGTGGGGGACACTACTGTATGTGGGCAGTGTGGGGGACACTACTGTGTGTGGGCAGTGTGGGGGACACTACTGTGTGTGGGCAGTGTGGGGGACACTACTGTATGTGGGCAGTGTGGGGGACACTACTGTGTGGGGGCAGTGTGGGGGACACTACTGTGTGTGGGCAGTGTGGGGGACACTACTGTGTGGGAGACACTACTGTGTGGGGGACACTACTGTGTGGGGGACACTACTGTGTGGGGGGCAGTGTGAGGGACACTACTGTGTGGGGGGCAGTATGAGGGACACTACTGTGTGGGAGACACTACTGTGTGGGGGCAGTGTGGGGGCCACTACTGTGTGGGGGCAGTGTGGGGGACACTATTGTGTGGGAGCAATGTGGGGGACACTACTGTGTTGGGGGCAGTGTGAGGGACACTACTGTGTGGGGGGCAGTATGAGGGACACTACTGTGTGGGAGACACTACTGTGTGGGGGCAGTGTGGGGGACACTACTGTGTGTGGGCAGTGTGGGGGACACTACTGTATGTGGGCAGTGTGGGGGACACTACTGTGTGTGGGCAGTGTGGGGGACACTACTGTGTGTGGGCAGTGTGGGGGACACTACTGTATGTGGGCAGTGTGGGGGACACTACTGTGTGGGGGCAGTGTGGGGGACACTACTGTGTGTGGGCAGTGTGGGTGACACTACTGTGTGTGGGTAGTGTGAGGGACACTACTGTGTGGGAGACACTACTGTGTGGGGGCAGTGTGGGGGACACTACTGTGTGGGGGCAGCGTGGGGGACACTATTGTGTGGGGGCAATGTGGGGGACACTACTGTGGGGGGCAGTGTGGGAGACACTACTGTGTGGGGGACACTACTGTGTGTGGGCAGTGTGGGGGACACTACTGTGTGTGGGCAGTGTGGGGGACACTACTGTGTGGGGGGCAGTGTGGGGGACACTACTGTGGGGGGGCAGTGTGGGGGACACTACTGTGTGGGGGGCAGTGTGAGGGACACTACTGTATGTGGGCAGTGTGGGGGACACTACTGTGTGGGGGCAGTATGGGGGACACTACTGTGTGTGGGCAGTGTGGGGGACACTACTGTGTGGGGGGCAGTGTGGGGGACACTACTGTGTGGGGGCAGTGTGGGGGACACTACTGTGTGTGGGCAATGTGGGGGACACTACTGTGTGGGGGGCAGTGTGAGGGACACTATTGTGTGTGGGCAGTGTGGGGGACACTACTGTGTGTGGGCAGTGTGGGGGACACTACTGTGTGTGGGCAGTGTGAGGGACACTACTGTGTGGGGGCAGTGTGAGGGACACTACTGTGGGGGGCAGTGTGAGGGACACTACTGTGTGAGGGACGCTACTGTGTAGGGGCAGTGTGGGGGACACTACTGTGGGGGGCAGTGTGGGGGACACTACTGTGGGGGGCAGTGTGGGGGAAATTACTGTGTGGGGGACACTACTGTGGGGGGCAGTGTGGAGGACACTACTGTGTGGGGGCAGTGTGGGGAACACTACTGTGTGGGGGCAGTGTGGGGAACACTACTGTGTGGGGGCAGTGTGGGGAACACTACTGTGTGGGGGCAGTGTGGGGGACACTACTGTGTGTGGGCAGTGTGGGGGACACTACTGTATGTGGGCAGTGTGGGGGACACTACTGTGTGGGGGCAGTGTGGGGGACACTACTGTGTGTGGGCAATGTGGGGGACACTACTGTGTGGGGGGGCAGTGTGAGGGACACTACTGAGTGTGGGCAGTGTGGGGGACACTACTGTGTGGGAGACACTACTCTGTGGGGGCAGTGTGGGGGACACTACTGTGTGGGGGGCAGTGTGAGGGACACTACTGTGTGAGAGACACTACTGTTGTGGGGGCAGTGTGGGGGACACTATTGTGTGGGGGCAATGTGGGGGACACTACTGTGGGGGGCAGTGTGGGGGACACTACTGTGTGTGGGCAGTGTGGGGGACACTACTGTGTGTGGGCAGTGTGGGGGACACTACTGTGTGTGGGCAGTGTGGGGGACACTACTGTGTGTGGGCAGTGTGAGGGACACTACTGTGTGTGGGCAGTGTGAGGGACACTACTGTGGGGGGCAGTGTGGGGGACATTACTGTGTGTGGGCAGTGTGGGGGACACTACTGTGGGGGGCAGTGTGGGGGACATTACTGTGTGGGGGCAGTGTGGGGGACACTACTGTATGTGGGCAGTGTGAGGGACACTACTGTGGGGGGCAGTGTGGAGGACACTACTGTGTGTGGGCAGTGTGGGAGACACTACTGTGGGGGGCAGTGTGGGGGACATTACTGTGTGGGGGCAGTGTGGGGGACACTACTGTGTGTGGGCAGTGTGAGGGACACTACTGTGGGGGGCAGTGTGGAGGACACTACTGTGGGGGGCAGTGTGGAGGACACTATTGTGTGGGGGACACTACTGTGTGGGGGGCAGTGTGGGGGACACTACTGTGGGGGGCAGTGTGGAGGACACTACTGTGTGGGGGCAGTGTGAGGGACACTACTGTGGGGGGCAGTGTGAGGGACACTACTGTGTGGGGGACACTACTGTGGGGGGCAGTGTGGAGGATACTACTGTGTGGGGGGCAGTGTGAGGGACGCTACTGTGTAGGGGCAGTGTGGGGGACACTACTGTGGGGGGCAGTGTGGGGGACACTACTGTGTGGGGGCAGTGTGGGGGACACTACTGTGGGGGGCAGTGTGGGGGAAATTACTGTGTGGGGGACACTACTGTGGGGGGCAGTGTGGAGGACACTACTGTGTGGGGGCAGTGTGGGGAACACTACTGTGTGGGGGCAGTGTGAGGGACACTACTGTGTGGGGGGCAGTGTGAGGGACACTACTGTGTGGGAGACACTACTGTGTGGGGGCAGTGTGGGGGACACTACTGTGTGGGGGGCAGTATGAGGGACACTACTGTGTAGGGGCAGTGTGGGGGACACTACTGTGTGGGAGACACTACTGTGTGGGGGACACTACTGTGTGGGGGGCAGTGTGAGGGACACTACTGTGTGGGGGGCAGTATGAGGGACACTACTGTGTGGGAGACACTACTGTGTGGGGGCAGTGTGGGGGACACTATTGTGTGGGAGCAATGTGGGGGACACTACTGTGTGGGGGGCAGTGTGGGGGACACTACTGTATGTGGGCAGTGTGGGGGACACTACTGTGTGGGGGCAGTGTGGGGGACACTATTGTGTGTGGGCAGTGTGGGGGACACTACTGTATGTGGGCAGTGTGGGGGACACTACTGTGTGGGGGCAGTGTGGGGGACACTACTGTGTGTGGGCAGTGTGGGGGACACTACTGTGTGTGGGTAGTGTGAGGGACACTACTGTGTGGGAGACACTACTGTGTGGGGGCAGTGTGGGGGACACTACTGTGTGGGGGCAATGTGGGGGACACTACTGTGGGGGGCAGTGTGGGAGACACTACTGTGTGGGGGACACTACTGTGTGTGGGCAGTGTGGGGGACACTACTGTGTGTGGGCAGTGTGGGGGACACTACTGTGTGGGGGGCAGTGTGGGGGACACTACTGTGGGGGGGCAGTGTGGGGGGCAGTGTGAGGGACACTACTGTATGTGGGCAGTGTGGGGGACACTACTGTGTGTGGGCAGTGTGGGGGACACTACTGTGTGGGGGGCAGTGTGGGGGACACTACTGTGTGGGGGCAGTGTGGGGGACACTACTGTGTGTGGGCAATGTGGGGGACACTACTGTGTGGGGGGCAGTGTGGGGGACACTACTGTGTGTGGGCAGTGTGAGGGACACTACTGTGTGGGGGTCAGTGTGAGGGACACTACTGTGTGGGTGACACTACTGTGTGGGGGGAAGTGTGAGGGACACTACTGTGTGGGGGGAAGTGTGGGGGACACTACTGTGTGGGGGGAAGTGTGAGGGACACTACTGTGTGGGAGACACTACTGTTGTGGGGGCAGTGTGGGGGACACTATTGTGTGGGGGCAATGTGGGGGACACTACTGTGGGGGGCAGTGTGGGGGACACTACTGTGTGTGGGCAGTGTGGGGGACACTACTGTGTGTGGGCAGTGTGGGGGACACTACTGTGTGTGGGCAGTGTAAGGGACACTACTGTGTGTGGGCAGTGTGGGGGACACTACTGTGGGGGGCAGTGTGGGGGACATTACTGTGTGTGGGCAGTGTGGGGGACACTACTGTGGGGGGCAGTGTGGGGGACATTACTGTGTGGGGGCAGTGTGGGGGACACTACTGTGTGTGGGCAGTGTGAGGGACACTACTGTGGGGGGGGGCAGTGTGGAGGACACTACTGTGGGGGGCAGTGTGGAGGACACTATTGTGTGGGGGACACTACTGTGTGGGGGGCAGTGTGGGGGACACTACTGTGGGGGGCAGTGTGGAGGACACTACTGTGTGGGGGGCAGTGTGATGGACGCTACTGTGTAGGGGCAGTGTGGTGGGGGACACTACTGTGGGGGGCAGTGTGGGGGACACTACTGTGGGGGGCAGTGTGGGGAAAATTACTGTGTGGGGGACACTATTGTGGGGGTCAGTGTGGAGGACACTACTGTGGGGGGCAGTGTGGAGGACACTACTGTGGGGAGGACACTACTGCCCCCCCCCCCCCACAGTAGTGTCCCCCCCACAGTAGTGTGGAGGACACTACTGTGGGGGGGGGGGCAGTGTGGGGGACACTACTGTGGGGGGGGGGGGGCAGTGTGGGGGACACTACTGTGGGGGGCAGTGTGGAGGACACTACTGTCTGGGGGCAGTGTGAGGGACACTACTGTGTGAGGGACACTACTGTGGGGGGCAGTGTGGGGGACAATACTGTGGGGGGCAGTGTGGGGGACAATACTTTTAGGGGCAGTGTGGAGGACACTACTGTGTGGGGGGCAGTGTGGGGACACTACTGTGGGGGGCAGTGTGGGGGAAATTACTGTGTGGGGGGCAGTGTGGGGGAAATTACAGTGTCGGGGACACTACTGTGGGGGGCAGTGTGAGGGACACTACTGTGTGGGGGACACTACTGTGGGGGCACTACTGTGAGGGACACTACTGTGTAGGGGCAGTGTGGGGGACACTACTGTGGGGGGCAGTGTGGGGGACAATACTGTGGGGGGCAGTGTGGAGGACACTACTGTGTGGGGGGCAGTGTGGGGACACTACTGTGGGGGGCAGTGTGGGGGAAATTACTGTGTGGGGGGCAGTGTGGGGGAAATTACAGTGTGGGGGACACTACTGTGGGGGGCAGTGTGAGGGACACTACTGTGTGGGGGACACTACTGTGGGGGCACTACTGTGAGGGACACTACTGTGTAGGGGCAGTGTGGGGGACACTACTGTGGGGGGCAGTGTGGGGGACAATACTGTGGGGGGCAGTGTGGAGGACACTACTGTGTGGGGGGCAGTGTGGGGACACTACTGTGGGGGGCAGTGTGGGGGAAATTACTGTGTGGGGGGCAGTGTGGGGGAAATTACAGTGTGGGGGACACTACTGTGGGGGGCAGTGTGAGGGACACTACTGTGTGGGGACACTACTGTGGGGGCACTACTGTGAGGGACACTACTGTGTAGGGGCAGTGTGGGGGACACTACTGTGGGGGGCAGTGTGGGGGACAATACTGTGGGGGGCAGTGTGGGGGACAATACTGTGAGGGGCAGTGTGGAGGACACTACTGTGTGGGGGGCAGTGTGGGGACACTACTGTGGGGGGCAGTGTGGGGGAAATTACTGTGTGGGGGGCAGTGTGGGGGAAATTACTGTGTGGGGGCAGTGTGGGGGGAACTACTGTGTGGGGGCAGTGTGGGGGGAACTACTGTGGGGGGGCAGTGTGGGGGACACTACTGTGTGGGGGGCAGTGTGGGGACACTACTGTGGGGGGCAGTGTGGGGGAAATTACTGTGTGGGGGCAGTGTGGGGGAAATTACTGTGTGGGGGCAGTGTGGGGGAAGTTACTGTGTGGGGGGCAGTGTGGGGGAAGTTACTGTGTGGGGGCAGTGTGGGGGACACTACTGTGGGGGGGCAGTGTGGGCGAAATTACTGTGTGGGGGCAGTGTGGGGGACACTACTGTGGGGGGCAGTGTGGGGGAAATTACTGTGTGGGGGGCAGTGTGGGGGAAATTACTGTGTGGGGGGCAGTGTGGGGGAAGTTACTGTGTGGGGGGCAATGTGGGGGAAATTACTGTGTGGGGGGCAGTGTGGGCGAAATTACTGTGTGGGGGCAGTGTGGGGGACACTACTGTGGGGGGCAGTGTGGGGGAAATTACTGTGTGGGGGGCAGTGTGGGGGAAATTACTGTGTGGGGGGCAGTGTGGGGGAAGTTACTGTGTGGGGGGCAGTGTGGGGGAAATTACTGTGTGGGGGCAGTGTGGGGGAAATTACTGTGTGGGGGCAGTGTGGGGGAAATTACTGTGTGGGGGGCAGTATGGGGGAAGTTACTGTGTGGGGGGCAGTGTGGGGGAAGTTACTGTGTGGGGGCAGTGTGGGGGACACTACTGTGGGGGGGCAGTGTGGGCGAAATTACTGTGTGGGGGCAGTGTGGGGGACACTACTGTGGGGGGCAGTGTGGGGGAAATTACTGTGTGGGGGGCAGTGTGGGGGAAATTACTGTGTGGGGGGCAGTGTGGGGGAAGTTACTGTGTGGGGGGCAGTGTGGGGGAAGTTACTGTGTGGGGGGCAGTGTGGGGGAAATTACTGTGTGGGGGGCAGTGTGGGGGAAATTACTGTGTGGGGGGCAGTGTGGGGGAAGTTACTGTGTGGGGGGCAGTGTGGGGGAAACTACTGTGTGGGGGCAGTGTGGGGGAAACTACTGTGTGGGGGCAGTGTGGGGGAAATTACTGTGTGGGGGCAGTGTGGGGGAAACTACTGTGTGGGGGGCAGTGTGGGGGAAATTACCGTGTGGGGGGCAGTGTGGGGGAAACTACTGTGTGGGGGGGGCAGTGTGGGGGAAATTACTGTGTGGGGGCAGTGTGGGGGATGAAAAATTGAAAGATGTAAAATTGAGAGTCTGAGCCCGAGTACCGCGCCAAGCAGTGGCGTGCCCGGGAAGGGGGGGGGGCGCGGTCAGCCCCAGGTGCCAGGTGCCGTCTCTCACGGGGGTGCCAGCAGGCCCATTGCTGAAGCGCTGACACCCACATACATACTGCGGCGGGGCATAGTTCCCTGCCCCGCCGATCACTGCCACTAGGCCTGAAGCCTGTGCGGTAGTGAAATCCCAGCGTCGGCGTGCGTGATGACGTCATCACGTGCGCCTGTGCCGGGACTCTGCGAGCAAGCGCAGGTGAGTATTTAGCTTTTAGGGTTTTTTCTTTTTTTTTTTTATGTGCCAACTTTGGGGGACATGAGGGAGGTGCACACAGGAGGACGTGGGGGGAGGGGGGATATGGTGGGATACTGTGTGGGGGCAAATTATTATGGGAGGGATTACTATGTGGGGTGAAAATTACTATATGGGCAGTGTGAGGGACACTACTGTGTAGGGGCAGTGTGGAGGACACTACTGTGGGGGGACACTACTGTGTGGGGGACAGTGTGGAGGAAATTACTGTGTGGAGGACACTACTGTGGGGGGCAGTGTGGAGGTGTCGGGATTCGAACCCATGACCAGCCACATCCCAGGCGGTAGCCCTGCTCCTCTCTGGACATGTCTCCCTGAAGCCTATTAGTTAACCTCAGTCTTGCCAAGCCTTGCTCATCACCCTTGATTCCCCACACCTGGTACTTCCCTATATAAGTCCAGCCCCTTGCACTCCAGCTTGCTGATTATTGAGCTCCTGAGCCTTGATCAAGCTTCTCCTCATCTGCTGCTCTTGCTGTAAGTCCACTGCTGACCAGGAATTGACTACCGACTACTCTTCTGCTTTGTCCCTACCTACTGAACTGCTACCACCGTTGCCATCCCGAGGAGAAGATCTGCAACGATGGTCTGGGGATACAGAGGAGAAGATCTGCAGCCATGGTCTGGTGGTACAGAGGAGAAGATCTGCAACGATGGTCTGGGGATACAGAGGAGATGATCTGCAGCCATGGTCTGGGAAGATGGAGGAGAGGAAAGGCAGCCATGGTCTGGGGGTACAGAGGAGAAGATCTGCAACGATGGTCTGGGGATACAGAGGAGATGATCTGCAGCCATGGTCTGGGAAGATGGAGGAGAGGAAAGGCAGCCATGGTCTGGGGGTACAGAGGAGAAGATCTGCAGCCATGGTCTGGGAAGATGGAGGAGAGGAAAGGCAGCAATGGTCTGGGAGTACAGAGGAGAAGATCTGCAATGATGGTCTGGGGATACAGAGGAGAAGATCTGCAGTGATGGTCTGGGAAGATGGAGGAGAAGAAAGGCAGCAATGGTCTGGGAATATGGAGGAGAAGAAAGGCAGCAATGGTCTGGGGTACAGAGGAGAATATCTGCAGCGATGGTTTGGGGATACAGAGGAGGCCGGACAGATCTTCTCCTCTGTATCCCCAGACCATCGCTGCAGATATTCTCCTCTGTACCCCAGACCATTGCTGCCTTTCTTCTCCTCCATCTTCCCAGACCATTGCTGCAGATCTTCTCCTCTGTACCCCAGACTATTGCTGCCTTTCCTCTCCTCCATCTTCCAAGACCATTGCTGCAGATCTTCTCCTCTGTTTGTCAGTCTGGAATTTCACCTGAAAACATGGTTGTGTGGCCTCCGTCCAATCTGATAGAGATGAAATAATATTTAACAGCAATTAACTAGCCTGGTCAGAGCTGCAGGAGGCTGTAACATTAGAATTCCACAATGTGCCAGGGGGCGATGCAGAACGGAATGCGCCCGCTAACAGGGTGCGTTTATAATTAGCCACCATGATGAAAACACATTCATGATCAGGAGCATGTCCTAAGAGAAAACCTTGCATTGTCCTCTTCAGCCAAGGAGCTCCCATCATAAGTGATATCTGTGCTAGAGAAAGCAGAATGACAACCAATACGGCTGCCATTCTCAACCCAGCTTTCCCAGACCCCTGAAAATCTAATTTCCCTTCTTTGCTTCCATGTGGATGTCTCGGGCTAAATTCACACCTTCAAGATTTACCTGTCACACTCAGTGGATTCTGAGCTAAATCAGTGGAAATAAGGAGCATGTGAGTTCACATGTGTCTGCAGGTAATTCGCTTCACCGGCTGCAGGTTCTGTCAGGATTCAAGGGACCGAGAAAGATGGGTGATAATTGCATGATTTTCCTAACTTGTGACGTAAAGTCATGATTTTATTAAGGACACGGAGGCGAGTATTGCATTCTCTTTCTTTACTGAAAACTTTAGCAGCAAAAGAAAAAACCTTACCACACAGGGTAACATGGCAACAAGCCCTCCCCTAACCCAGTATAAATGTCCTGAATCATAATAACTCCTCCTCTTTCTTTGATGACGAACTCCGGAAGCCGAACAAGTAACAGGAAAAACAGCGAGTGCTCCAAACCAGACTCATCCAACTGGTAACGATTCCACCGCAAACACATGAACCGAGAATCCACCGTAGACTCTATGCCTCAAAGGATGTAAGTAATCAACCTAGGGAAATAGAAACAAATAATGGTAATACAGGGAAGACCACACGTCCCGTCCAAAGCTAGAAAAAAGGTACATGTGAATCAGTAATAAATCAATCAGTACATATAAAATAGTACAAATAACAGTACAGTTAGCAGAGAAACAGCCACTACCAAAAAGGGGACCTGGAAAAGGAAAACACTAGACCCAACATAAGGGAGGGAACCCAGGGAGGGGCAATACTCGCCTCCGTGTCCTTAATAAAATCATGACTTTACGTCACAAGTTAGGAAAATCATGCAATTTTATTACATGACACGGAGGCTCCTATTGCAAGTTTAAAGCTGTTGAATTACCGAAGAGAAAATATGAGGAAAAGGCCGGAAATAAAACTCCCGGAAAGTGGAGACGCGGGTCCAGTCTGCCAAACGCAAAATGTCCTCCAAACGAGCACCCGACACAGCCAGAGACGTGGAGGAGGCGCCCCTGGTAGAATGGGCCGTGAACACCGCAGTGTCCACTCCAGCCAAGGACATGACCCACTTGACCCATCTGGCCAAGGTGGCACAAGAAACAGGTGCAAAAGGGCGACAATAGGAGAGGAATAATTCCGGAGAGGAGAGAAGACGGTGAGAAGCCGTGCGAGACTCATACTCACGAAGGCATTGGACCGGGCAGAGAGCAGGGACGTCCGGGAAGCTAGGATAGAAAACTGATCTTATATTAGTCTTGGTGCGCCTGGAGATGTTAAATAGAACACCCTCAGGAGTGAAAGACCTAGCGTCATGGTCCAAGGCGCGGACATCAGAAACCCGCTTGCAGGAAATAAGGCAAAACAGCATAACCAACTTGGCCGAAAGTTGACGAAGCGACAACTGGTCATTAGCAGGCCAGGAAGAAAAAAGATTGAGAACGAGGGAAACATCCCAAGTAGATGAGAAACGAGGTCGAGGAGGTCGGGCGAGACGAGACCCCCGAAGTAGACGGCAGACCAGGGGATGTTGTCCAGCCGGGCGACCCTCAAAACCCTGATGGGATGCGGAGATAGCGGAACGGAATAAATTGATAGTGCGGTAGGCCTTACCGGCTTCAAACAGCGAAGTGAGGAATTGTAAGACCTCCGCTACAGGGGCTGATACGGGATCCAAGTGTCTCGCCAGGCACCAATCAGACCAGGAGCGCCAGGCAGCTCGGTAGGATCTTCTCGTTCCAGGAGCCCACGCGTCCTCCAAAAGTCGTCTAGTTGCCGCCGAAAGTCCAGGGACATTCCAGGCACCCCCGAGACCCTGCACGCTAGCAGCCGAAGCGATCCGTCTAGAACGAGTGGATGTTGATGGCCCGACGGGTCCAGCAGAAGGTCCGGGAATGTCGGCAGAAGAAGAGGGGGAAAGGTCAAACACTCCATCAGTTGAGGGAACCACGACTGAGCCGCCCAGAATGGGACCAGCAATACCAAGTCGGCTCGTTGAAGGCGTAGGTGAGCCAGGACTCGAGAGATCATCGAGAACGGAGGGAACGCGTAGTTCAGATGAAGGGACCAATCCTGGAGGAAGGCATCCACTGCCTCCGCTAACGGGTCCGGTCTCCAGCTGTAGAATCTGGGAAGCTGGGAGTTCAGGCGAGAGGCGAAGAGGTCTATAGACATGGGACCCCAGTGAGAAGAAATGGAGGAGAAAACTCCCACGTCTAATCTCCAATCGCTGTAATCCATCAGAAAGCGCGATGACCAATCCGCGTGTGTATTGTTCAGTCCTGGTAAATACTCCGCCACCACCTTGATATCCCTGTCCAGGCAGAAACCCCAGAAGTCCTTGGCCAACTGAGACAAGGCCGACGAACGTGTACCGCCCATGGCGTTGACATAACGGACCGCCGACACATTGTCCATCCGAAGTCTGATGCACGCCCTGGCCATGCCCTTCGCAAAACTGCGGATCGCAAAGGAGCCGGCCAAGAGTTCCAGCGAGTTGATGTGAAGGGCAGACTCCGCAGCCGACCAACGGCCCCCGGGAAGACCGCCTGGATGGAGGATGAGAGGAGGCCTATGACGCGAGCCAGTTGACGTAGAGGGACCTGCGGGAGAGAAAGAGTCTTGCGGAGCTCTTTGCGAACTGATCTGACCTTGGCCGAAGGAAGGCTGAGGGACTCCGTGGAGGCGTTGATTAGAAACCCCAGAAACTCCATGGAATGGGACGGGACGAGGCACGATTTCTCCAGGTTCAGAAGAAATCCCAGGCGGGACAGAAGTTGCATCGTCGTCGATAAGTGGTCCAGAAGGAGGCCGCGATCCTGAGCCATGAGGAGGATATCGTCCAGATAAATGATCATGCGAATGCCCCTGCTGCGAAGGAAGGCGACAACCGGACGCATCAGTTTGGTGAAGCACCAAGGAGCTGATGATAGGCCGAAGGGGAGACAGGTAAATCTCCATGTCTCCCCGCTATCCTCCGGTAGGGGGTCTATAATAGGAGACTCAGAGTGGGCAGAGTGATGGGACATGGTAACTGACCAGAAGAAGGGCAGCGCCCTGGTAGGATATGCCTGAAGACTAGGGCCTGACTATCCTACGCTTATATCTAAAATGGGATAGAGCTTGTCTAGAGGTTCTAGCAGGGGAGCGCCGCTACTCACACCTGCAGCAGAGCGCACAGGGAAGCGATACTGACAAGATAGAGCGGGCGCACGGATCCGAAATGGCGCCCGAAGTCTCGCGAGAAGACGAGATCTCGCGATAATACGGGCGGAGCGGAGAAGGGACGCAGAGGAGAAGGAGAAGAAGAAGATGGCGCGGGAGGGCGGGGCTAAGCGCGCGCCGATGAACAAGGGAGGAAAGCGCCGACAGCAGGCTGGAGAGCCTAGCAGGGTGAGGAAGCCGGGGAAGGGATTCTGAGGGAAGGCACCGAGGGAGAAGTCCCAGGGTGGGGAAGGGGGGAGGGAAAAAACGGGGTAAGCAAGTACCTAAGGAAGAAAAAACAATAATGGCCGCAAGGAAATGCAGCTAACCTGTAAGGGAAATATATATATAAACCCCAAACAGGGGTAAGAAACCCACAATAAAGTAAAAAGGCATTACTAAAATAACATAAGCATCCAACACAGGACAGCAGAATGGTGTACTTATCTTAGAGGAAGCAGCAAAGAAAGAGAGGAGTTATTATGATTCAGGACATTTATACTGGGTTAGGGGAGGGCTTGTTGCCATGTTACCCTGTGTGGTAAGGTTTTTTCTTTTGCTGCTAAAGTTTTCAGTAAAGAAAGAGAATGCAATAGGAGCCTCCGTGTCATGTAATAAAATCTCTGGTAACGGGAGACGACGGTGATGTGACTGAAGGCGACGTGCAACCCCTGACACAAATCACCAAACCCATGCACTAAGAGGACATCACAGCATATAATAATTCCCGGATATGAGACAAAACAATGGGTCGGATTTACAGTACAGACCAAAAGTTTGGACACACCTTCTCATTCAAAGAGTTTTCTTTATTTTCATGACTATGAAGGCATCAAAACTATGAATTAACACATGTGGAATTATATACATAACAAACAAGTGTGAAACAACTGAAAATATGTCATATTCTAGGTTCTTCAAAGTAGCCACCTTTTGCTTTGATTACTGCTTTGCACACTCTTGGCATTCTCTTGATGAGCTTCAAGAGGTAGTCCCCTGAAATGGTCTTCCCTTCACAGGTGTGCCCTGTCAGGTTTAATAAGTGGGATTTCTTGCCTTATAAATGGGGTTGGGACCATCAGTTGCGTTGAGGAGAAGTCAGGTGGATACACAGCTGATAGTCCTACTGAATAGACTGTTAGAATTTGTATTATGGCAAGAAAAAAGCAGCTAGGTAAAGAAAAACGAGTGGCCATCATTACTTTAAGAAATGAAGGTCAGTCAGTCAGCCGAAAAATTGGGAAAACTTTGAAAGTAAGGGCTATTTGACCATGAAGGAGAGTGATGGGGTGCTGCGCCAGATGACCTGGCCTCCACAGTCACCGGACCTGAACCCAATCAAGATGGTTTGGGGTGAGCTGGACCGCAGAGTGAAGGCAAAAGGGCCAACAAGTGCTAAGCATCTCTGGGAACTCCTTCAAGACTGTTGGAAGACCATTTCAGGGGACTACCTCTTGAAGCTCATCAAGAGAATGCCAAGAGTGTGCAAAGCAGTAATCAAAGCAAAAGGTGGCTACTTTGAAGAACCTAGAATATGACATATTTTCAGTTGTTTCACACTTGTTTGTTATGTATATAATTCCACATGTGTTAATTCATAGTTTTGATGCCTTCATAGTCATGAAAATAAAGAAAACTCTTTGAATGAGAAGGTGTGTCCAAACTTTTGGTCTGTACTGTATAACGACGTATCATACACCAGTAACAATGACAAATATAGTGAGATGGGGCAAGAGGTGCAGAAAACCAATATCTGCCAGCAATGAGATGGCACAGTGTTCCTTCCCTGGTGCACTCACTGCCAGAAGAAGCATCAAATGTATTAACAGACCTGCATCTGATGAATCTTACTAAGAATCAAAACAATTTAAGAGTGCAGTATGAATCTGCCCCAATACCTGAGGCTGCGGAGCATAAACCATGCGAAAAAAAAGTGTAAAAATTGAAAAAGGTTGTGTACACTGATGAATCTTCCATGAAGCCAAACATACATACAGATTAGACAGTCACCACTAGAGGGAGCTCACTACAAACAGATTAGACAGTCACCACTAGAGGGAGCTCACTACATACAGATTAGACAGTCACCACTAGAGGGAGCTCACTACATACAGATTATACAGCCACCACTAGAGGGAGCTCACTACATACAGATTATACAGTCACCACTAGAGGGAGCTCACTACATACAGATTATACAGCCACCACTAGAGGAGCTCACTACATACAGATTATACAGTCACCACTAGAGGGAGCTCACTACATACAGATTATACAGTCACCACTAGAGGGAGCTCCCTACATACAGATTATACAGCCACCACTAGAGGGAGCTTACTACATAAAGATTATACAGCCACCACTAGGGAGAGCTCACTACATACAGATTATACAGCCACCACTAGAGGGAGCTCACTACATACAGATTATACAGCCACCACTAGAGGGAGCTCACTACATACAGATTATACAGCCACCACTAGAGGGAGCTCACTACATACAGATTATACAGCCACCACTAGAGGGAGCTCACTACAAACAGATTAGACAGTCACCACTAGAGGGAGCTCACTACATACAGATTATACAGTCACCACTAGAGGGAGCTCACTATATACAGATTATACAGCCTCCACTAGAGGGAGCTCACTACATACAGATTATACAGCCACCACTAGGGAGAGCTCACTACATACAGATTATACAGCCACCACTAGAGGGAGCTCACTACATACAGATTATACATCCACCACTAGAGGGAGCTCACTACATACAGATTATACAGTCACAACTAGAGTGAGCTCACTACATGCAGATTATACAGCCACCACTAGAGAGAGCTCACTACATACAGATTATACAGTCACCACTAGAGGGAGCTCACTACATGCAGATTATACAGCCACCACTAGAGAGAGCTCACTACATACATATTATACATCTACAACTAGAGGGAGCTCACTACATGCAGATTATACAGCCACCACTAGAGGGAGCTCACTACATACAGATTATACAGTCACCACTAGAGGAGCTCACTACATACATATTATACATCTACAACTAGAGGGAGCTCACTGCATACAGATTATACAGCCACCACAAGAGGGAGCTCACTATATACAGATCATACAGTCACCACTAGGGGAAGCTCACTACATACAGATTATTCAGCCACCACTAGAGGGAGCTCACTACATACAGATTATACAGCCACAACTAGAGGGAGCTCACTACATACAGATTATACAGCCACCACTAGAGAGAGCTCACTACATACAGATTATACAGCCACCACTAGAGGGAGCTCACTACTTACAGATTTTATTACAAGACCCGGAGGCTCCTATTGCTATTCTCCTTCTTTACTCTGACCAATAGCAGCAAAGACAAAATGAACATGTGACCAAACCCCTCCCCATAGTCCTAGTATAATAGGTAACTCCTCCTGTAAAACCTCCTCTTTCTTTGCTGCTGACCGCAGAGATAAGTACATTCAAAGCATTACTGTGACTATACTGTGTGACTATACTGTGTTGGGTTATATATATATACATATATAGTTATAGGCTTTTGTGGTTTCTTAACCTTTGTTTGGGGGAGCCTGCTGGCTCTATTTGTGGTGTGGATTTTTTCCCCTACAGGTTGCCTATATCTTTATGGGTCTTATTTTTAGCCCTTCTTAGGCATTATATATATTGCTGGCACCCCTGTACCCCTATACGGGTACTTTCTGCTTCTTCCCCTTCATATTGGCTCTTCCCCCACCTGTTTCTGTCTTCAGAGCGGGGGATTTCCAGTGCTGCGCTTGACGCGGCGTTTACTTTGATCTCTCTCCTGTCGGGGGATTTTCCCGCCTCCGGCTCTCTGCTTCAGAGCGCGGCGCCCGAGATCTCGCGAGATTTCGGGCGCTTCCGGTTACTTGCGCTCAGGACATTATTGCCAGCGTTTTCCTGCATGCAGACAGGTTGTACCTTTTTCCCTCTCCCTCCAGCGCTGTCCTTTTTTCTCCGTTGGCTTGGGGCAAATCCCCCTGCCATTCACCAACTACAATCCATAGGGGCATCCCATCTTATATTACATCCTAAGATCAGGAAGTTGGGGCAATACAAGGGCCAGAAGATGCCTAGGTCCCACATTAGTGATCAGGGCTCAGCAGAGGAGGAACTTCCTCTGGCTGATTTAACCCCTTCTGGGCACACTGATCAGGGCAGAATGCAGGCAAATCAATCTCAGGCTTTTCAGATGTCTGTTTCAAATGCCATTGCAGCAGCTATGGGATCCATGACATCTGTCATATCCCAGTCCATTGCACAGGCCCTAGCTGCCCATCCAGCTACCTCTAGTATGCCGCAGCCCGTTACGGTTTCCAAACCAGCCGGGCCTGGGCCGCATGCCTCCAGAACAACCTTGACTGGTGATGATGTTGCCACCAATGTTGGCGCGCTTGGTTCGCGCAAGAGAGCCTGTCCGCGTCAGGCAGAACGCACGCGAGAATGGAAATGTGCTAGAGCACAACAGGATTGGGCTACCGACTCTGAGGTCGGTTCTGAGGAGGAGGCTATTGATGACGCCTTTGAGGAGGCAGAGCAGGATCCCTCCGGGGTCATGGAATCTAACCCGCTACCCGGGTGTAGTACTCAAAGATCGTTTGCAGACGCACTTCCTGCAGATTTGGTGGACCCCTCTGGGGACCCGTTATTTAACCCTGACTCGCTCCATCACCCGCGTTCCGCGGAATGGCTACCTTTGGACCATGTGTCCAAATATTTGGAGGCGCGGGTGCGGTGCCCTCTATCCAGAGAGGCCCGCAATAAGCTCAGGGCGGAATGCCCCAGACCGATCATCCCCAACAAGGTCTGCGATACCCCGTCTGTGGATCCGAAAATGATCCAATTCCTTTCTAAAGCGGGTTGGAACCCGCGTAAGGGCCTGGAGTCAGCCCTGCGCTCCTGCCAGGACAAGCTCCTGGACGTGTTCGGCCCTCTATCCAAGATTTTTGATCTGGCGGAGTCAGCTAAGGCTGAGGGCGGTCAGGTAGACCCAGTAGAGTTGCGCGAATGGGTGCAGCCATTTGCATTACGGGCAACGTGAATACGTCCCTATCCATGGAACGGCGCAAGGCCATCTTGTTCAAAATTGAACCAAAACTCTCAAACCTGGCACTGACAGAGACGGTAAAGGAGGCTCAAGGCCTACTATTTGGAGAGTCCTTCATCAAGGACCTAGGCCGCTATGTAGGCGCTTTCACCGCCCTAGATAAGGCCCAAAGCTCCATGAAAAGGGTTTTCCATGGTAGGGTCTCTACCAGGGCCGGCAGTTTCAGGGGCCGTCTGTCCGGCCGCGCCCAGTACCAGTCCCGTGGCTCGGGTCGAGGCTCCTCACAAAGACCGGCTTTCCAGGAGCACAGGCGGGATCCTGCGCCTTTCTTCCCATCCAGAGGAAATCCTTGGAGATCCAGGGGATATAGAGGACAACCCGGTTCCAGACGCCCCTACGGTAAGACCGCTGCCCCATTTCAATTCTTTAAATGCTTGTGTAGGGGGCAGACTACGTCTCTTTTCTCAGGCCTGGTCCCGCATCACCTCAGACCAATGGGTCCTATCCACGGTCAGGGGTTTTCACATAGAACTGACGTCTTTCCCTCTGTCCATTTCTCTCCCACACCCGGTGGTGTTGTCAGAACAGAACCGCGTTCTGGTGGACTCAGAGTTGTCGGACCTGGTCCGCAAGGGGGCAGTAGAACCAGCCCCGGGACCCCCTTACGGGGTAATCAGCAACATCTTTCTGGTTGCAAAGAAGGGGGGTCAGATGAGACCCGTCATCAATTTACGCGCTCTCAACGCGTTTGTCGTTTACCGCCATTTCAAAATGGAGGGGATCCACTTACTGCGAGATTTACTGCAGATGGGCGATTGGATGGTCAAATTGGACCTAAAAGACGCTTATCTTACGGTACCGGTAGAGGACGCGTCCAGAAATCTCCTCTGTTTCTCTTGGCAGAGCAGCGTTTGGCGGTTTACGTGCCTCCCATTCGGCCTCTCGTCGGCTCCATGGTGTTTCACCAAACTGATGCGTCCAGCCATGGCCTGGCTCCGCAGTCGGGGAGTTCGCCTCATCATTTATCTGGACGATATCCTGATCATGGCTCAGGACCGTTCGGTGTTACTAGACCACCTTCGCTGGACCATGGACCTGCTCTCAGAGCTGGGGTTCCTGCTCAATCGGGAGAAGTCCTGTCTCTCTCCATCCCGAGAGATGGAGTTCCTCGGGTTCATGGTGGATTCCACAGCGGGGACCCTCAGCTTACCATCGGCCAAGATTCGGTCGATTCGCAAAGAACTGCTCACAGCCAGGTCGTCCCCCCGTATCCCGTTACGTCAGCTGGCGAGGATAATAGGCCTTCTTGCATCATCCATCCAGGCGGTCTTCCCAGCCCCGCTCCATTACCGGGCTCTCCAGCGCCTGAAAATCGCTCATCTACGGAAGGGAGCTTCCTACGCGGACTGGATTCCCTTGGACGAGGAAACCAGGGAGGAGCTGTCCTGGTGGATCCACAACTTGCATGCCTGGAACGGCAAGGCGATTTTTGGTCAGCGCCCGGATTTCGTGGTGGACTCGGACGCCAGCCTATCGGGCTGGGGGGCTCACTGCGAGGGAATCACGACTGGCGGAGGCTGGTCAGAAATAGAGACGGGGTTCCACATCAATGCGTTGGAACTGTTGGCGGGCTCTTTTGCAATCAAGAGCTTCACGAGGGACACGGCCAGATCCTGCATTCAATTGCGTATGGACAACGTGTCAGCTGTACGTTACATCAACGGCATGGGAGGAACCCGGTCCACCATTTTATCACGGTTGGCGAAGGACTTCTGGGACTATTGCCTATCCAAGGAATTGGTAGTCTTGGCAGAATACCTTCCGGGCGTTCACAACATCCACGCGGACTGGAGCTCTCGTCATCTTTCGGATTCCAGCGACTGGCAGTTAGATCCAACGGTGTTCCGCTCCTTGATGTCGATTTGGGGACCTTGCTGTATCGACCTGTTTGCCTCGCGCCTGAACACGCAACTGGCACGATTTTACAGCTGGCGCCCGGATCCGGAAGCCGAGGCCGTGGATGCATACCTCCAAGATTGGTCCAGAGGGATCCTCTATGCGTTCCCGCCGTTCCAACTGATTCCGCGGACCCTCATTCAAGTGCGCCGGTGTGTCGCGGAACTGACCTTGCTGGTCCCGTTTTGGAGCTCCCAATCATGGTTCCCCCACCTTCTGGAGATGATGGTAGAGATCCCTCGCCTTCTCCCGACGTCGCCGACTCTCCTCCGCGACCCTTGCCGCCAGCCACATCCTCTTCTCCTGGACGGGACACTGCGCCTGCTGGCGTGTCGGATTTCAGGGGACCCTGGGAGGTCCCGGGAGTTTCGGGTACAGCTAAAGTCCTTCTGGAGAACGCATGGGCCCCAGGAACCAGGAGATCTTATAGATCAGCCTGGGGGTTTTGGGCTGACTGGTGCTTGGCTAGGGACTTGGATCCCATTTCAGCACCTGTGACGGAGATTTTACATTTCCTGTCTTCCCTCTTCGACCAGGGCAAGGCGTATCGCACCATCAGCCTGTTCAGATCTGCCATCTCAGCGTCTCACCAAGGCTTTGACGGGACGCCTGCGGGTCAACACCCTTTGGTCTGCCGGCTGTTGCGCGGCTCGCGTATGTCTCGACCTCCGAGACCAAGGTTCACCACCACTTGGGACGTGTCTCGTGTTCTCTCCTTTTTGTCTGCTTGGCCCCAGAATTCTGAACTCTCCCTTAGGCAGTTGTCTGCGAAACTGGTCACTCTTCTCTGTTTGATTTCTTGCAAGCGGGTGTCCGATGTCAGGGCTCTGGATCATGATGCCCGCTCCTACACCCCGGAAGGGGTCACGTTTGACATTTCTAGGAGGACTAAGACCCACATACGCTCGGTCTCCTATCCGGCTTTTCCTGCTTCGCCTTCGCTTTGTCCTGTGGCGTGCCTTAAGGAATATGAAGTTCGCACTTCTCCTTATAGATCTCGAGAGCTTCCGCAGCTCTTCCTTTCCACGATTCGGCCTTTTGCTCCGGTGACTACTCCCACGTTGGCGAGGTGGATGAAGTGGATCATGGAGTTGTCGGGCGTGGACGTCTCTCTTTTTTCGGCACATTCCGCTAGGGGGGCATCTGCTACCTCGTTGGCGGTTTCTGGGGCCAGACTTGAAGACATTTTGAAGTTGGCGGATTGGTCCAGTGTCTCCACGTTCAGGGAGTTTTATTTTAGACCAAGTCCTCATGTGTTTTCTTCCATCATTGATAACGTGTCTTAGACTTTGAACTTGCAATAGGAGCCTCCGGGTCTTGTAATAAAATCAGATGATTTTCCTATTTCATGACGTAAAGTCATGATTTTATTTAAGACACGGAGGCGAGTATTGCCCTCCCTTATTTTTCCCTCCCTATGTAAGTATTTATGATTACATGTCTGATGGATTGCTTTGTCTTGAGCATTATGTTTTAACTCTGTGAGTTTTTCCTGAGTAGGTTTTGCGCAACCATGTAGATTGGATATCCTGTATCAATTCGTCTCCTATCACTCTCTATTTTTTCATCCTTTAGTTGAGACTGAAATGTTGAGCAGTATTCGTTGTTCTGCATGAGGTTTTGGAGGGTCGGCAGTTTCGGTTCCAGCCGATTGTTGAAGTGGACGGGACGAGGACTATTCTGTCAAGACTTCGTTCCTGTTTGTTCCCGGTTCGCGCCCAGATGACTGGTGGTTCCTTCCCGTGATGTCCGGAATGTTTCGGTTTCCAGTTTCGTTGGGACTTTTGGGACTCTTGTTACAAAGAAAGAGGAGGTTTTACAGGAGGAGTTACCTATTATACTAGGACTATGGGGAGGGGTTTGGTCACATGTTCATTTTTTCTTTGCTGCTATTGGTCAGAGTAAAGAAGGAGAATAGCAATACTCGCCTCCGTGTCTTAAATAAAATCATGACTTTACGTCATGAAATAGGAAAATCATCTGATTATACAGTCACCACTAGAGAGAGCTCACTACATACAGATTATACAGTCACCACTAGGGGAGCTCACTACATAGATATTTATACAGCACTTATTCAGCTCTACTGCAGTTGTATAAATTCAAATTTACTAAGCTCCCTCTAGTGGTGGCTGTATAATCTGTAAGTAGTGAGCTCCCTCTAGTGGTGACTGTATATTCTGTATGCAGTGAGCTCCCTCTAGTGGTGGCTGTATAATCTGTATGTAGTGAGCTCCCTCTAGTGGTAGATGTATAATATGTATGTAGTGAGCTCCCTCTAGTGGTGACTGTATAATCTGTGTGTAGTGAGCTCCCTCTATTGGTAGATGTATAATATGTATGTAGTGAGCTCCCTCTAGTGGTGGCTGTATAATTTGTATGTAGTGAGCTCCCTCTAGTGGTGACTGTATAATTTGTATGTAGTGAGCTCTCTCTAGTGGTGGCTGTTTAATCTGTATGTAGTGAGCTCCCTCTAGTGGTAGATGTATAATCTGTATGTAGTGAGCTCCCTCTAGTGGTGACTGTATAATCTGTATGTAGTGAGCTCCCTCTAGTGGTGGATGTATAATCTGTATGTACTGAGCTCCCTCTACTGGTAATATGTATGTAGTGAGCTCCCTCTAGTGGTGGATGTATAATCTGTATGTACTGAGCTCCCTCTACTGGTAAATGTATAATATGTATGTAGTGATCTCCCTCTAGTGGTAGATGTATAATATGTATGTAGTGAGCTCCCCCTAGTGGTGGATGTATAATCTGCATGTAGTGAGCTCCCTCTAGTGGCGACTGTATAATCTGCATTTAGTGAGCTCCCTCTAGTGGTGACTGTATAATCTGTATGTAGTGAGCTCCTTCTAGTGGTGGCTGTATTCTCTGTATGTAGTGAGCTCCCTCTAGTGGTGGCTGTATAATCTGTATGTAGTGAGCTCCTTCTAGTGGTGGCTGTATTCTCTGTATGTAGTGAGCTCTCTCTAGTGGTGGCTGTATAATCTGTATGTAGTAAACTCCCTCTAGTGGTGGCTGTATAATCTGTATGTAGTGAGCTCCCTCTAGTGGTGACTGTATAATCTGTATGTAGTGAGCTCCCTCTAGTGGTGACTGTATAATCTGTATGTAGTGAGCTCCCCCTAGTGGTGACTGTATAATCTGTATGTAGTGAGCTCCTTCTAGTGGTGGCTGTATTCTCTGTATGTAGTGAGCTCTCTCTAGTGGTGGCTGTATAATCTGTATGTAGTAAACTCCCTCTAGTGGTGGCTGTATAATCTGTATGTAGTGAGCTCCCTCGTCCCTCTAGTGGTGACTGTATAATCTGTATGTAGTGAGCTCCCTCTAGTGGTGGCCGTGTAATCTGCATGTAGTGAGCTCCCTCTAGTGTTGGCTCTAGACTTCCAATGTTGTATTTATAATTGGAAGGAAAGCAGCAAATTTGTAGCTCACAAGGGAAGATTAATCAGTTTTAGATTCTATAAACATAAAAAAATATATATCGTTCGAGTCAAATTGTGGCAAAGCTGTTGAACATTTTGATGCTAATTATGCCAGAATTAGGTTACAGTAGTAAATATGAGCCCATGTGCTTTATATCTACTGACCATGCAGCTGAAAACCAAATTACAATGGTGCAGTAATTGCAGATGCACAGAATGCACCGCTGCACCTAACTTCTGCTGATATTTGCTTTTGAAATATGATTTATGAGGTGATTCCAGAATCTTCTCTGTTTTTGGATCTGAAAAAACCCACATTAATTAGAATGTATCTTCATTGCTTGGAGAAATAAGATTTCATTAAACCAGAATATTCAGCCATAGAACACTGTTTAGTGTCATTTCGGCGATTTGTGTATTCAGGTAAATAAAATGTTTGATATAAGAGCAGAGATTCCATCAGCGATATCCAGGGTCCTGATTATTACACTTCCTGCTAACTTCATCACTGAAACAAATATATAATCAGAGCAACAGTGACACCTGCAGGCAGAACTGAGAATGACAAGAAGAATGTCAAAACCAGATAAGCGCAGACTCCAAGGTCTACAACAGTGATATGGACCAGGCAGATATAACCTGGGCATCTCCTGTATATAATTATATATGTACAGCTGGTATAAGTTATACATCTTCTTGTATATAGTGATATGGACCGTGCTGGTATAACCTGGGCATCCCCTGTATATAATTATATATGTACAGCTGGTATAACCTGGGCATCTCCTGTATATAATTATATATGTACAGCTGGTATAAGTTATACATCTTCTTGTATATAGTGATATGGACCATGCTGGTATAACCTGGGTATCTCCTGTATATAATTATATATGTACAGCTGGTATAACCTGGGTATCTCCTATATATAATTATATATGTACAGCTGGTATAAGTTATACATCTTCTTGTATATAGTGATATGGACCATGCTGGTATAACCTGGGCATCTCCTGTATATAATTATATATGTACAGCTGGTATAACCTGGGCATCTCCTGTATATAATTATATATGTACAGCTGGTATAAGTTATACATCTTCTTGTATATAGTGATATGGAGCATGCTGGTATAACCTGGGCATCTTCTGTATATAATTATATATGTACAGCAGGTATAAGTTTTACAGCAAGACACGGAGGCTCCTATTGCTTTCTCCTTCTTTACTTCCACCAATAGCAGCAAAGGAGAAATTAACATAAACATAACAATAAAGGCCCCTCCCCTGACAGATCCTATAATAAGCAGTGTCCTCTTGCATATCTCCCTCTTTCTTTGCTGCTCCACCAAAAGCTAAGTTATTTATATATTTGATGAAGTGATTTTAGATTTTATGAAGCCATTATGTCTTTATCAGGTGTTTTAATACTTGTTTAGTATATATATAGCGTTCTGACCTTTAGCAGGGTCCCCCTTTTCCCTTCATTTGTGGACATTTTCTCACAGTACTACTGTATTTCCCCTACACCTATCGCGGTTTGCATCAGGGGATCGTTCCCCCCCCCCCCCCCCCCTCTTTACCCTCTTCCTCGCTTCATCCGGCGTTTTATCCCTTGTTTACTCCGTTCTTGCTTGGGGTGTGCTTTTTGTCCCCCCTCCTTTCCCCCTACCTGCGTCGCCGCTCCGATTCCTCCCCGCTGGTCTCCGGCGGCATAGGTGTCGGCGGCATATTGCTGTGGCTTCCCGCGGCTCCGAGATCTCGCGAGATCTCGGCGGCCATCTTGGGGAGCTCCCACCCGTCCTCTCGCGGGATTTCGGAACATTCACAGTGCATGTCAGTTCCACTCGGCTCCGGATTGGCCTCTGCTACTCTGCGGCGCTTGGGGTGATTAACCCCTTCTTAGGTTTGTTTTCTGCCACATTTTAGCTACTATTAGACTAGGCACCCCCATTGGTCCTCTGCCCTTAGGTTATATTATTATAATATACGAGATCATGTCCTCAGACCGCTCTCCCTCTGGGCCTAATCCCCCCACACCCTCTGGGGACCCCAGCTTACCAGCTATTAGTGCACAAGCCCTGGAGCTACAACGCTCAGTGTCTAGTGCTATTATTGAGGCAATGGGATCCATGTCCTCTATGATATCCCAAACCATCTCCCAGGCCTTGTCTGCCCATGCTCCTGGCCCCTCTACTCAAATGCCTGTACTCACTAACCCGCAGCCTACCATTGAACCTCCTGCCCAGGAGAACTTGATTGGTGTGATCCAAGCCACCCATGATAGCGCGCTTCGATCGCGCAAAAGAGCCTTACCGCGCCAGGCAGAAAGGGCGCGAACGTGGAAATGTGCTAGAGCACAAACTAATGACATGGATTCGGATAATGAATCTGATATGGAGGCTTATGCGGAGGCAAGTGACCACTCTGATGGAGAGTTGGAGATGGAACCTGAGTTTCCAGGCACCTCAGGCCCTAGGCCTTCCACATCTGGGTTCGTGGGCGCATCCGCCACTGCCCCTAACACGGCTTCTACCCTGGTGGATCCCTCAGGCAACCCGTTATTTGACCCTGATGCCCTCCACCACCCTAGGTCGGCGGAGTGGCTGCCGGTAGCTCATGTGAGCGACTACCTTGAGCATTGGGTGCGTCGTCCTCTCAGCAAAGAGGCGCGCAGCAAGCTCCGTGCAGAATGCCCCAGACCATTGGTCCCCAACAAGGTCTGTGAAACGCCATCTGTGGATCAAAAGATGACGCAGTTTTTGGCTAAAACCGGCTGGAATCCCCATAAAGGGCTAGATTCCGCTATAAAGAGTTGTCAGGACAAGCTCCTCGACATTTTTGGCCCCCTCGCCAAAATCTTTGAGATGGCCGAATCGGCCAGAGTGGACGGCTCTCCGATTGATCCGGAGGAGCTTACTGGCTGGATTCAGAGAGCCATATGCATTGCGGGCAGCACCAACTCCTCCCTGGCCATTGAAAGGCGTAAGGCTATTCTGTTTAAAATTGACCCGAAATTGGCCAACCTGGCACTCACTGAGACAGGGAAGGATGCTCAGGGTCAACTGTTTGGGGATTCCTTTATCAAGGACCTCAGCAGGTATGTAGGAGCCTTTACTGCCTTGGACAAGGCCCAGTCCTCCATGAAAAGGGTCTTTCAGGGACGGGTCTCCACTAGGGCTGGCAGTAGTAGGGGCCGTCTGTCCGGCCGCTCCAGTTATCAAGCCCGCAGCTCGGGCAGAGGCTCCTTCAGCCAGAGACCTCCCTTCCAGGACCAAAGGAATCCTCCTGCGTTCTTCCCGGCCAGAGGCGGCCAATGGCGTTCCAGGTCCGTTAGAGGAAATCCGAACTTCAGAAAATCTTTCGGTAAGTCTTTCCCCAGTGGGGACTTCTTTGGCTCCTTGTGTCGGGGGCAGACTCCGTCTATGTTCCCACGTTTGGTCCAGCATTACATCAGACCCATGGGTGCTGACCACGGTACAGGGGTTCCACATAGAACTTACGGGTTCACCAGATCTCGTCCTTTCACCCGCACCCCTGGCACTACCAGACAGGGAACTAGTGGATGTAGAACTTTTTTCCCTCTTTCACAAGGATGCGATAGAAAGGGCCCCTCCTACCCAAAGGGGCGTTCTCAGCCACATTATTCTAGTTCAGAAAAAAGGTGGACAATTGCGTCTAGTCATAAATCTCCGTGCCCTGAACGCTGTGGTGCGCTATCGCCACTTCAAGATGGAGGGGATTCACCTCCTTCGGGACTTGCTGATTCCGGGGGACTGGATGGTGAAACTGGACCTCAAAGACGCCTATCTGACGGTCCCGATTGCCTCCTCCTCCAGGGATCTTCTGCGCTTCCTGTGGAGGAGCGAAGTGTGGCGCTTCACTTGCCTACCGTTCGGCCTTTCCTCAGCGCCTTTGTGCTTCACCAAGTTACTACGCCCAGTCATGGCCTGGCTGCGGAGTCGTGGGGTTCGTCTAGTCATTTACCTGGACGACATCCTCATTATGCACCAATGTCAGTCGTCTCTGCTACAACATCTCCAGTGGACCTCGGATCTTCTGACGGGTCTGGGTTTTCTACTCAATCTCGAGAAATCCTGCCTCACACCGACTCGACGTATGGAGTTTCTGGGCTTCACGGTGGACTCTGTCGCGGAATCTCTCAGTCTTCCTGCAGAGAAATTGCGGACGATACGCAAGGAGTTGAGACATGCTCTCTCAACTCCCTCCCTATCTCTACGCCACCTGGCTCGCATCATTGGGCTATTAGCCTCCTCTATCCAGGCAGTATTCCCCGCTCCACTCCATTATCGGGCTTTACAGCGCCTGAAGATCGCCCACCTCCGTGCCGGGGCCTCGTTTGCAGACGCGGTGGTTCTGGACCAGGAACCTCAGGAGGAACTTCGTTGGTGGTTAAGCAACTTGGAAGCCTGGAACGGCAAAGCAATCTTCGGATTCCAACCGGAATTCACGGTAGAGTCGGACGCGAGTCTCCAAGGCTGGGGTGCCCACTGCGAGGGTATCTCCACTGGGGGTCGATGGTCGGAGACCGAGACCCATCTTCACATCAACGCTCTGGAACTTCTAGCGGGTTTTTTTGCCATCAGGAGTTTCACCAAGGGCATAGCTCATGCATGCATCCGTCTACGCATGGACAATGTGTCGGCGGTCCGATACGTCAATCACCTAGGCGGCACTCAATCGGCCACCTTAGCCCGACTGGCGAAGGAGTTCTGGTCCTACTGTCTGTCCAGGGACATCATGATTCAAGCGGAGTACCTGCCGGGTCTTCACAACTACAGAGCGGATCGGAGCTCCCGATGCTTGACGGACGGCAGCGACTGGAGGCTGAATCCGGAGATGTTCTCCACAATCTCGGACATCTGGGGTCCTTGCTCCATAGACCTTTTTGCCTCCCGGCTCAATACTCACCTGCCCAGGTTCTTCAGCTGGCGGCCGGACCCGGAAGCGGAAGCGGTGGATGCGTTTCTACAGGACTGGTCTGCAGCCCTACATTACGCGTTTCCACCGTTCGCCATGATTCCGAGGATGCTGTTGCAGACTCGTCGTCAGGTGGTGGAATTGGTGGTGGTGATTCCCTTCTGGGGGTCTCAAGCCTGGTACCCGATCCTCCTAGAACTCCTAGTGGATGTACCTCTCCTACTTCCGACGCGGACGGATCTCCTCCAGGACCCTCTAGGGGCCCCACATCCCCTGCTGGTCGAAGGCTCCCTTCAACTTCTAGCGTGCCGAATCTCAGGACTCCAGGAGAGGTCGAGGGAATTTCGGAGGCAACTAGACGCCTCCTGGACAACGCTTGGGCTCCCGGCACCCGAAAATCTTACCGGGCAGCTTGGGGATCTTGGGTTAGCTGGTGCATGGAACGGGACCTGGATCCCGTTTCGGCACCTGTAACCCATTTGTTGCAATTCCTGACATCTCTTTTTGAAGCAGGGAAAGCTTATCGGACCATCAATTTGTTCCGTTCTGCGATTTCCTCGACTCATCAGGGGTTTGACGGCGTTCCTGCTGGTCAACACCCTTTGGTGTCTCGACTTTTACGTGGCTCACGCTTGGCTAGGCCTCCTCGGCCACGTTTCACCACTACGTGGGATGTTTCCCTGGTCCTTTCTTTCCTCTCTGCCTGGCCCGACAACGCGGCTCTTTCCCTCCGTCAACTGTCGGCCAAACTGCTGACCCTCTTTTGCCTGATTTCCTGTAAGAGGGTCTCTGATGTCAGGGCTTTGGATCATGATGCGAGATCCTTTACTCCCGAGGGTGTGACTTTTAACATCACGCGGCGCACCAAGACCAATATTCGGTCTGTGTCCTATCCCAGTTTTCCGTCTTCTCCGGCGCTTTGTCCGGTTGCTTGTCTACGGGAATATGAGTTGCGCACTCGGTCTCACCATTCTGCGGACAATCCGCAACTTTTCCTATCTATTCGCCATCCCTTTGGCCCGGTGACCAGTCCCACTTTGGCGCGTTGGATGAAGTGGGTCATGTCCCTTTCTGGGATTGATACGGCGGTGTTTACCGCTCACTCGGCCAGGGGCGCGGCTGCCACTGCCCTGGCGGTTTCGGGGGCTCGTTTGGAGGACATTCTGAGTCTGGCTGACTGGTCTAGGGCCACGACGTTCACAGAGTTTTATTTCCGTCCTCCCCCTCATGTGTTTTCAGCTATTATTGAGCAGCTTTGAACTTGCAATACGAAGCCTCCGTGTCTTGCTGTAAAACTTAATGATTTTCCTATTTCATGACGTAAAGTCATAGTTTTATTAAAGACACGGAGGCGAGTATTGCCCGTCCTGGGTTTCTCCTGCCCGCCCTGTTTATATGACGTTATTTTGACATTATTGACTGTTACATTGTCTTTTATTGTTATTTATGAGATTTATTACCGTTAAGGTTTATTCATGGTTCTGTGTTTTAGCGACCTTTTGATGTACGACCGTTATAGGGTCGAGATTGCTCAGTTTTACCCAATTTTTACACTGGCTATATTATTAATTCTGTTTCAGGTTGAAAACCCCTCGGCTTATGGAATTCCGTGTTGTTCCAAGTTTTCCTGAGATGTTAGCCATGTTGGCTCGAGTTCTTCAGTTGGACGGTCCAGAAGGTTCGGTGGCGGATCCAGTTCCAGTTTCGGTTACGGTTTCGATTATGGTTTGGTGTCGTGGATTCAAAGAAAGAGGAAGATATGCAAGAGGACACTGCTTATTATAGGATCTGTTAGGGGAGGGGCCTTTATTGTTATGTTTATGTTAATTTCTCCTTTGCTGCTATTGGTGGAAAAGTAAAGAAGGAGATAGCAATACTCGCCTCCGTGTCTTTAATAAAACTATGACTTTACGTCATGAAATAGGAAAATCATTAAGTTTTATAGCAAGACACGGAGGCTTCGTATTGCTATCTCCTTCTTTACTTTTCCACCAATAGCAGCAAAGGAGAAATTTACATAATGATAACAATAAAGGCCCCTCCCCTGACAGATCCTATAATAAGCAGTGTCCTCTTCAGTAACTTCCTCTTTCTTTGCTGCTTCCACCAAGATAAGTAACATCTATTCAGTATATTTTTGGGGCATGATTGCTGTGATGTAAGGGTTAAGCTCGGAGCTTCTGCTCGCTCAGACTGCTGTATGTCAGACTGTGTCTCTTAATTGAGTTTATTCCCCTTATATATATTTGTATATTGTTTCTAGGCCTTCATATCTTAGGGATTCATTCTAGGCCCCTTTCCCTTGCTTGGGGGTTCTCCCTTTTTCTTATTGTTACCAGTTTTGTTTTTCCCTGTATTATTTTCCGTTTGCGATTTTGTGGCTTCCGATTCCCACCCTTATTCTGTCCGTTACCTGCGGCCTGCTCCGGCGTCCGGAGGTGTTCCTCCACTCTTTTCTCTCTTCTCCTTGGTGCTCCGTTCACCATCTGTCTCTGGCGCCGGCTCTGCTTATTTCCCGCGGGTCACGAGATCTCGGCGGCCATTTTGGGAGCTCCTGCACGTGTTCTCGCGGGATTTCGGCACTGCATCTACACCAGACGGTCTCGGCTCCTTCTCTGCGGCTCCTGGGGTGATTAACCCCTCGTTTTGGTTAGTTGGGGGGTTGTTAGGCTAGCACTTGCCAGTTTAGCTCCCCCTTAGGTTACCTGCAGCTGTAGACCTGATTTATTATTTATCATTATTATCTGAATAGACCAAGCATGTCATCCGACCGATCCCCATCTGGGCCTACCCCCCCTCCATCTGGGGAGCCCAGAAGGTCTGAGATGAATGCACAGGCCCTGGAGTTGCAGCGCTCAGTCTCCAGCGCAATAATTGAAGCTATGGGATCCATGTCATCCATGATATCCCAGACCAACTCCCAGGCTTTGTCTGCCCCTGGCCCCTCTAGTCAGACGCCTGCTATACCTCATCCGCAGCCTGCCGTTTATGATACTCCTAATATACAGGAGAACCTGACTGGTGTGATTTCAGCCACCCTTGATAGCGTGCATAGATCACGCAAAAGAGCCTTACCGCGCCAGGCAGAAAGGGCGCGCACGTGGAAATCCCTCTGGCACCCCCTTATTCGACCCTGATGCCCTCCACCACCCTTGGTCAGCGGAGTGGCATGAATAGCTGTGAGCGATTATTTGGAGCATTGGGTGCGCCGTCCTCTGAGCAAAGAGGCGCGCAGCAAGCTCAGATCTGAGTGCCCCAGACCATTGACCCCCAACAAGGTCTGTGAAACGCCGGCAGTTGATCCCAAGATGACACAGTTCTTGGCGAAATCCGTCTGGAACCCCCGTAAGGGATTGGATTCGGCAATTAAGAGCTGCCAGGACAAGCTCCTTGACATTTTTTGCCCCCTTGCCCAAATTTTTGAAATGGCCGAATCGGCCAGAGCGGACGGCTCTCCGATAGATCCGGAGGAGCTTACTGGCTGGATACAGAGAGACATTTGTATTGCGGGCAGCACCAACTCCTCCCTGGCCATTGAACGGCGTAAAGCCATACTATTCAAAATAGATCCTAAATTGGCCAACCTGGCACTTACTGAGGCAGGGAAGGATGCACAGGGTCTGCTTTTCGGGGATTCCTTTATCAAGGACCTCAGCAGATATGTGGGAGCATTTACTGCCCTGGACAAGGCCCAGTCCTCTATGCGTAGGGTTTTTCAGGGACGGGTCTCCACTAGGGCCGGCAGTAGTAGGGGCCGTCTGTCCGGCCGTTCAAGTTTCCAGGCCCGCAACTCGGGCAGAGGCTCCTTCACCCAAAGACCACCCTTCCAGGACCAAAGGAATCCTCCTCCATTCTTCCCGGCCAGAGGCGGCCAATGGAGTTCAAGGTCCGTTAGAAGGAATCCGAATTTCCGAAAATCCTTCGGTAAGTCTTTCCCCAGTGGGGACTTCTTTGGTTCCTTGTGTCGGGGGCAGACTCCGTCTTTGTTCCCACGTTTGGTCCAGCATTACATCAGACCCATGGGTGCTGACCACTGTGCAGGGGTTCCACATAGAACTTACGGAATCGCCAAATCTTATCCCTTCACTCCCACCACTTCCTCTGGCGCGACCAGCCAGGGAGCTCGTGGATTTAGAACTGTATTCCCTTTTTCAAAAAAGGGCGATAGAAAGGGCCCCTCCTACTCCGGAGGGTGTACTCAGCAACATTTTTCTAGTGCAGAAAAAGGGTGGACAAATGCGTCCGGTGATCAATCTCCGTGCCCTGAACTCTGTGGTGCGCTATCGCCACTTCAAGATGGAGGGAATTCACCTCCTTCGGGACTTGCTGATTCCGGGGGACTGGATGGTGAAGCTGGAGCTCAAAGATGCCTATCTGACGGTCCCAATTGCCTCCTCCTCCAGGGATCTCCTGCGTTTCCTGTGGAGGGGCGAAGTGTGGCACTTCACTTGCCTTCCGTTCGTCCTTTCTTCGGCGCCTTGGTGCTTTACCAAGCTTCTGCGCCCGGTCATGGCCTGGTTACGGAGTCGTGGGGTCCGTCTAGTCATCTATCTAGACGACATCCTCATTATGCATCAATGTCAGTCGACTCTGCTACAACAGCTTCAGTGGACCTCGAACCTCCTTACGGCTCTTGGCTTTCTGCTGAACCCCGAGAAGTCCTGCCTCACGCCGTCTCGACGGATGGAGTTCCTGGGCTTCAGGGTGGACTCTGTTGTGGAATCTCTCAGTCTTCCGTCAGAGAAGTTGCGGACGATACGCAAGGAGTTGAGACATGCTCTCTCAGCTACTTCCCTATCCCTACGCCACCTGGCTCGCATCATTGGCCTGCTGGCCTCCTCTATCCAGGCGGTGTTCCCCGCTCCTCTCCATTATCGGGCCCTACAGCGCCTGAAGATTGCCCACCTTCGTGCCGGGGCCTCGTTCGCGGACGCGGTGGTTCCGGACCAGGAAGCGCGGGAGGAACTTCGTTGGTGGATATGCAACTTGGAAGCCTGGAACGGCAGAGCAATCTTCGGATTTCAACCAGAATTCACGGTGGAGTCGGACGCGAGTCTCCAAGGCTGGGGTGCCTACTGCGAGGGTATTTCCACAAGGGGGTCGATGGTCGGAGGCCGAGACCCAACTTCACATCAACGCTCTGGAACTTCTGGCGGGCTCGTTTGCCATCCGGAGTTTTACCAATGGCATCGCACACGCATGCATCCGATTACGCATGGACAATGTGTCAGCGGTCCGCTATGTCAATCACCTGGGCGGCACCCAATCGGCTACCTTGGCCCGACTGGCGAAAGAGTTCTGGTCCTACTGTTTTTCCAGGGACATCATGATACAAGCGGAATACCTTCCGGGTCTACACAACTACCGAGCGGATCGGAGTTCCAGATGCTTCACGGACGGCAGCGACTGGAGGCTCGCACCGGAGATGTTCTCCACGATCTCGGACACCTGGGGTCCTTGCGCCATAGACCTCTTTGCGTCACGGCTCAATACTCACCTGCCCAGGTTCTTCAGCTGGCGCCCGGATCCGTAGGCGGAGGCGGTGGACGCGTTTCTTCAGGACTGGTCGTCAGCCCTACATTACGCGTTTCCACCTTTTGCCATGATCCCGAGAATGTTGCTACAGACTCGTCGTCAGGAAGCGGAATTGGTGGTGGTGATTCCCTTCTGGGGGACTCAAGCCTGGTACCCGATCCTCCTGGAACTCCTGGTGGATGTACCTCTCCTCCTTCCGGATCGGAGGGATCTCCTCACGGACCCTCTGGGTGCTCCACATCCCCTGCTGGTCGACGGATCCCTTCAACTTCTGGCGTGCAGAATCTCAGGACTCCCGGAGAGGTCGAGGGAATTTCGGAGGCAACTAGACGCCTCCTGGACAATGCTTGGGCTCCCGGCACCCGAAAGTCTTACCGGGCAGCTTGGGGATCTTGGGTTAGCTGGTGCGTGGAACGGGACCTGGATCCCGTTTCGGCGCCTGTGACCCATTTGTTGCAATTCCTTACGTCTCTTTTTGAAGCAGGAAAAGCTTATCGGACCATTCATTTGATCCATTCAGCGATTTCTTCTACTCATCAGGGTTTTGATGGTGTTCCGGCGGGTCAACACCCTTCGGTGTCACGCCTACTACGTGGCTCACGCTTGGCTCGGCCTCCTCGGCCACGCTTCACCACTACATGGGACGTTTCCCTGGTCCTTTCTTTCCTCTCTGCGTGGCCTGAAAACGCGGCTCTTTCCCTCCGTCAGCTGTCAGCCAAGTAGCTGACCCTCTTTTGCCTCATTTCTTGTAAGAGGGTTTCCGATGTCAGGGCTCTGGATCATGATGCGAGGTCCTTTACTCCCGAGGGCATCACATTTAACATTACGCGGCGCACCAAGACCAATATTCGGTCTGTGTCTTATCCCTGTTTCCCGTCTTCTCCGGCGCTTTGTCCTGTAGCCTGCTTGCGGGAATATGAGTTGCGCACTCGGACTCACCGCTCTGCGGACATCCCACAACTGTTCCTCTCTATTCGCCATCCTTTTGGCCCGGTGACTAGTCCCACTTTGGCGCGTTGGATGAAGTGGGTCATGTCCCTTTCGGGGATTGATACGGCGGTCTTTACCGCTCATTCGGCCATGGGCGCGGCTGCCACTGCCCTGGCTGTTTCGGGGGCTCGTTTGGAGAACATTCTGCGTTTGGCTGACTGGTCTAGGGCCACGACGTTTAGAGAATTTTATTTTCGTCCGCCCCCTCATGTGTTTTCATCTATTATTGAGCAGCTTTGAACTTGCAATACGAAGCCTCCGTGTCTTGCTGTAAAACTAAATGATTTTCCTATTCCATGACGTAAAGTCATAGTTTTATTAAAGACACGGAGGCGAGTATTGCCTGCCCTGGGTTTTTCCTGCCCGCCCTTTTACTGTGCGATTATTATTGGACTGTTTACATTGTCTTTTATTGTTATTTATTACGTATATTTATATTACTGAATATTTATGGTTCTGTTTATCAGCGACCTTACGGTGTATGACCATTTCCAGGGTCGATCTTGTTCAGTTTCTGCCTGATTCTTACACTGGCTATATTATTTACTCTATTTCAGGTTGAAGTTTCCACAGCGTATGGAATTCTACATTGTTCCAGGTTTCCTGAAGTGTTAGCCAAGTTGGCGTAAATTCTACAGTGTGATGGACCAGAATGGTTGTCGTTCTCGGGTCCAGTTTCCGGTTTACGGTTCCAGTTACGGTTATGCGGTTGGCGTCGCGGATACAAAGAAAGAGGAAGATACAGAAGAGGACACTGCTTATTATAGGATCTGTCAGGGGAGTGGCCTTTATTGTTATGATTATGTAAATTTCTCCTTTGCTGCTATTGGTGGAAGTAAAGAAGGAGACAGCAATACTCGCCTCCGTGTCTTTAATAAAACTATGACTTTACGTCATGAAATAGGAAAATCATTTAGTTATACATCATCTTGTATATAGTGATATGGACCATGCTGGTATAACCTGGGCATCTCCTGTATATAATTATATATGTACAGCTGGTATAAGTTATACATCTTCTTGTATATAGTGATATGGAGCATGCTGGTATAACCTGGGCATCTCCTGTATATAATTATATATGTCCAGCTGGTATAAGTTATACATCTTCTGTATATAGTGATATGGACCATGCTGGTATAACCTGGGCATCTCCTGTATATAATTATATATGTACAGCTGGTATAACCTGGGTATCTCCTGTATATAATTATATATGTACAGCTGGTATAAGTTATACATCTTCTTGTATATAGTGATATGGAGCATGCTGGTATAACCTGGGCATCTCCTGTCTCTAATTATATATGTACAGCTGGTATAAGTTATACATCTCCTGGTATATAGTGATATGGACCGTGCTGGTATAACCTGGGTATCTCCTGTATATAATTATATATGTACAGCTGGTATAAGTTATACATCTTCTTGTATATAGTGATATGGAGCATGCTGGTATAACCTGGGCATCTCCTGTATATAATTATATATGTACAGCTGGTATAACTAGGTGATTTTCCTAGTCTATGAAGGAAAGTCATGGTTTTATTAAAGACACGGAGGCGAGTATTGCTATCTCCTTCTTTACTGTCACCACACAGCAGCAAAGAAAAAACTTTACATAACATGACGTAACCATAGTAACATCACCCTCCCCTCATAGTCCATATAATAGACGGCTCCTCCTATAGATCCTCCTCTTTCTTTACGAGCCTGACACCATGACCGGAACCACCGAACACGAAACCGGAACCTTGAATCGGGAAAACGACCATCATGGAACCACCGGAACATCCGAACGAACATCATCAGCTGAGATCACTGGAACCTTTCTTCCTTGAAAGCCAACATGGCTATAACTGGAGCAGAGCAATTGAAGCCCGCAGCGAATCAACTTCCTCCTGAAAGTGATAAACAAATTAAGCAATGGGCAGAAGAATACATCGCCAGTCATACGCGATCCTGCCATCATAAACATCTTAAGCCGACTATGCAGACACAGCATGCCAATCAGAGTGAAAACCACAGAAAATACATTGTAAGGGAGGGAATCCCAGGGTGGGCAATACTCGCCTCCGTGTCTTTAATAAAACCATGACTTTCCGTCATAGACTAGGAAAATCACCTAGTTTTACAGCAAGACACGGAGGCTCCTATTGCTAAGTTTAAAGTTGAGCAATCACAGCAGAAAACAAATGTGGAGGCGGTCTAAAATAATACTCCCTGAATGTCGATGCCGAAGACCAGTCCGCAAGACGTAGAATATCCTCCAATCGTGCCCCCGAAACAGCCAAGGCGGTAGCTGATGCGCCTCTAGCGGAATGAGCTGTAAATATGGAAGTATCAATTCCTGCTAACGACATAACCCACTTCATCCAGCGCGCCAAAGTAGGGCTGGAGACAGGACCAAATGGATGCCGAATGGACAAGAAAAGCTGAGGAACCGAAGACAACCGGTAAGTACGCGTCCGAGACTCATACTCCTTCAAACAAGCCACCGGACAAAGAACCGGCGAGGCTGGAAACGATGGGTAAGAGACCGACCTAAGTACGTCTGGATATATTGAAGGTGACCCCTTCCGGAGTAAAAGATCTGGCGTCGTGATCAAGCGCCCGAACATCAGAGACCCACTTACAGGATATCAGGCAAAATAGAACCACTAATTTGGCCGACAACTGCCGTAAGGTGAGATCTGGGTTACCTGGCCAGTTGGATAAAAAGGACAAAACCAAAGACACGTCCCAAGTCGTGGTAAAGCGAGGACAGGGAGGACGAGACATGCGGGAACCGCGAAGCAAACGCGATACGGAAGGGTGCTGTCCCGCAGGGACACCATCAAAACCCTGATGCGTAGACGAAATAGCGGATCTGAACAAATTAATTGTCCGATAAGCTTTACCCGCTTCGAAAAGGGAGGTAAGAAAATCTAAAAGATGGGTCACAGGGGCCGAAACGGGATCCAAGTCCCGTTCCACGCACCAACTAGACCAAGATCGCCAGGCTGCCCGATAAGATTTTCTGGTGCCGGGAGCCCATGCGTTGTCCAAAAGGCGTCTAGTTGCCTCTGAAATATTACCGATTTCTCCAGGCGTCCTGAGATCCGGCAGGCTATCAGACGAAGGGATCCGTCCGACAGGAGCGGGTGGTGTAATCCTCGAGGGTCCTGGAGGAGATCCATCCGATTCGGGAGAAGAAACGGCACATCTATCAGGAGACCCAGTAGTGACGGAAACCAAGCCTGAGTCCCCCAGAAGGGAACCACCACTACCAATTCGGCCAGATGACGACGAACATGTAACATCATCCTCGGGATCATAGCAAATGGCGGGAATGCATACATCAGCGGACCGGACCAGGGTTGCAGGAACGCGTCCACTGCCTCTGCCGCCGGATCCGGGCGCCAGCTGAAAAACCGTGGAAGCTGGGTGTTCAGACGTGAGGCAAATAGGTCTATCGCAAAAGGACCCCAATTCCTGGATAACTCTGAAAATGTCTCTGGCGCTAGCATCGAATCGCTGCTGTCCGTAAGGTAGCGAGAGCCCCAATCCGCCCGACTGTTGTGGAGTCCCGGGAGGAATTCCGCTTGAACCATGACATCCCTGGAGAGACAAAAGGCCCAGAAATCTTTCGCTAACCGAGCCAAGGTAGCCGAGCGCGTACCTCCCAACCGGTTGATGTATCGCACTGCAGACACATTGTCCATCCTCAAACGAATGCACGCCCGAGCCATCCCGTTGGTGAAACTCCGAATGGCAAAGGAACCGGCAAGAAGTTCCAACGCGTTGATATGAAGTCGTGCCTCTTCTGCGGACCACCGGCCACCCGTGGAGATCCCGTTGCAGTGGGCACCCCAACCGTGAAGGCTGGCGTCCGACTCGACAGTGAAATCGGGATGTAAACCGAATATCGCTTTGCCGTTCCATGCTTCCAGGTTGTCGATCCACCAAGCGATCTCTTCCCGAGATTCCGGGTCCAGGATCAGAGTGTCTGCGAACGCAGCGCCAGAGCGGAGATGCGCTATCTTCAAGCGCTGCAGGGCCCTGTAGTGCAATGGGGCCGGAAACACTGCTTGGATCGAAGAGGCAAGAAGACCTATGATCCTGGCCAAATGGCGTAGGGACAGCCGAGGAATAGACAGGGCATGTCTGAGTTCCTTGCGTATGGAACGCAGCTTCGTTGCGGGAAGCGAGAGGGATTCGGAAACCGAATCCACGGTAAACCCCAAAAACTCCATCCTCTGCGACGGTTCTAAGCACGACTTCTCGTGGTTGACTAGAAAACCTAGACGGGATAGAAGGTCCGTCGTCCAGCGGAGATGTATCAACAGAGTCGAGGCTGACTGGTGCATGACAAGAATGTCGTCCAGGTATATTATGAGGCGTACCCCACGACTGCGGAGCCAGGCCACCACTGGTCGCATAAGTTTTGTGAAGCACCATGGCGCTGAGGAAAGGCCGAAAGGGAGGCAAGAGAACCTCCAGATTTCTCCCCTCCACAGGAAACGCAGTAAGTCCCTGGATGGGGCGGACACAGGTACTGTTAAGTAAGTGTCCTTGAGGTCTAGTTTTACAAACCAATCGCCCGGCATGAGGAGATCTCGGAGTAGATGGATGCCCTCCATCTTGAAGTGGCGATAGCGGACAATCGCATTCAGAGCCCGTAAATTGATAACAGGGCGCATCTGACCCCCTTTCTTCTGGACCAGAAAGATAGAGCTGATGACACCTGACATGCCTGGTGGTGCCCTCTCGATCGCCCGCTTGTGGTAGAGGGAAGTGAGTTCTAGGTCTAGCAGCGCGGTGTCGGGGCGAGACAGCAGGGAGGTGGGAGGGGTTGGAATCTGGTCTGGCGCAGCCACGAGTTCCACGTGGAAGCCTTCTACAGTGGATAAAATCCAAGGGTCGGATGTTATTGCCGCCCAAGCAGGGGAAAAATGCAGGAGTCTGCCCCCTATGCAATGCTCCAAAGAAGCCCCCATCGGGGGAGGACTTACCGAAATGACGTCGTGAGGACTGATTTCCTCTGTAGGGTCTGCCACGCCATTGACCACCTCTGGCAGGGAAGAACGGGGATGGAAACCTCTGTTCCTGGAAGGCGGGGCGTTGCTGAAAGGAGCCTCTGCCCGCGTTGCGGGATTGAAAATTGGAACGGCCGGACAGACGGCCCCTAATACTGCCGGCCCTGGTGGAGACCCGTCCCTGGAATACTCTCCTAATTGAAGATTGGGCCTTATCTAGGGCAGTGAATGCTCCCACGAACCGGCTTAAATCCTTTATAAAGGAGTCTCCAAAGAGATGACCCTGAGCGTCTGCGCCTGATTCAGTAAGGGCCAGGTTGGCCAGTTTCGGGTCAATTTTAAATAAAATTGCCTTCCTTCTCTCAATTGCTAGAGAGGAATTGGCGTTGCCAGCGATGCAGATTGCACGCTGGATCCAGCCTCTCATTTCCTCAGGGTCGATAGGAGACCCATCTGATCTGGCATTTTCAGCCATCTCAAATAATTTGGCCAGAGGACCAAAGACATCTAGGAGCTTGTCCTGACAGCTACGCAGAGCTGAGTCTAACCCCTTACGGGGATTCCAGCCGGACTTGGCGAGGAATTGTGTGACCTTGGGATCTACCACAGGGGTGTCACATACCTTATTAGGCACAATGGGCCTAGGGCATTCAGCCTTCATCTTATTTCTCGCCTCCTTGCTAAGGGGGCGGCGGACCCAATGTTCCAAGTATTTGCCAACATGGTCCGTCGGCAGCCACTCCGCCGATCTGGGATGGTGGAGGGCGTTAGGGTCAAACATGGGCTCTCCCAAATGGTCAACAAGGGAGGAAGCCGGAGTGGCCCTAGCAGAGGAATCCTTCACTTGAGAAGTGGAAGGAGTGGGGCAGAGGGGGGAACTGGGCCCCGCATGCGTTTCATCCTCAGACTCAGCATTTGTATCAGCAAAGGCCTCCTCATCTGACCCAATCTCGGCGTCAGAATCGCTCAATTGTTGCGCTCTAGCGCATTTCCAAGGCCGCGCCCGTTCTGCCTGGCGCGGAAAGGCTCTCTTACGCGATCTCTGCGCGTGTTCAAGGGTGGCCGGAGGCGCACCAGTCAATTGTACCTGTGACACAGGACTATTCATAGGAGGTTGCTGAGCTGTGGGGGCCGCAGGCTGCACAGACCCTGCAACAGGGTGACCAGCCAGAGCCTGTGCTATCGTCTGAGACAGCACAGAGGACATGGAGTCCATTGCAGCAGTAATTGCGGCCGAGACAGAGCGCTGCAGCGCTACTGCCTGAGTGTCAACTCCAATGTGGGCATCCCTATCAGGGGATGAAGGTGCAGAGGCCTCAGGGGTAGGATCGGTTAGAGGCATGATAGGTAACAGGAAGCTCTCCCTGTATATCTGACTGATGGTGGGACTAGACTACACTGGTCTAAGGTGGGGATATATGAGGGCTTAATAGGCCGGGTATATGGTATATTGCAGGGCAAGCGGAGCGGGTAATGAAAACAGGGTTAGTCACCCGATGTGCAGGAGCGCCGGAGCAGGCGACTGGATCCTAGGACGGATACGGAGAACCAGGAAGTGCCGCTGAGATCCCGCGAGAATCGGCGGGAAGAAACAGAGAAAACTAAAATGGCCGCCGAAATCCCGCGAGAACAGCGGGAGACGGCCAAAGGAGTACCAATATGGCCGCTGAGATCTCGCGAGATCACGCGGACATAGGAAAAGACTGAGGTGAGCGCGGGAAACGCAGCGCCGATGGGGTAGGAACGGAACCTGCAAAATAATATTATAATGGGGTACAAAGATAAACCGCAATAATCGGAACCTATTGGGCCATAGGGGGAGGACTAGGTAAAACAGGCCTAATAACCTTAATAAAAATGAAAGCGGTAAATGAGATGAGCAGAGGGAGCAAAGTCCCAAGCAATGAACAGCAAGAGAAACGCTGGCAGAAGCGTGTAATAACAGCAAGTGACCAATACACAGTAATATAATCACATATATAAGGTATATATAAGATATAAAATCTAAACACAGGAGCTGCCAAAATGAGCACTTATCTTGGTGGCAGCAGCAAAGAAAGAGGAGGATCTATAGGAGGAGCCGTCTATTATATGGACTATGAGGGGAGGGAGATGTTACCATGGTTACGTCATGTTATGTAAAGTTTTTTCTTTGCTGCTGTGTGGTGACAGTAAAGAAGGAGATAGCAATAGGAGCCTCCGTGTCTTGCTGTAAAACCTGGGCATCTCCTGTATATAATTATATATGTACAGCTGGTATAAGTTATACATCTTCTTGTATATAGTGATATGGAGCATGCTGGTATAACCTGGGTATCTCCTGTATATAATTATATATGTATAGCTGGTATAAGTTATACATCTTCTTGTATATAGTGATATGGAGCATGCTGGTATAACCTGGGCATCTCCTGTATATAATTATATATGTACAGCTGGTATAACCTGGGTATCTCCTGTATATAATTATATATGTACAGCTGGTATAAGTTATACATCTTCTTGTATACAGTGATATGGAGCATGCTGGTATAACCTGGGTATCTCCTGTATATAATTATAGATGTACAGCTGGTATAAGTTATACATCTTCTTGTATATAGTGATATGGACCGTGCTGGTATAACCTGGGCATCCCCTGTATATAATTATATATGTACAGCTGGTATAACCTGGGTATCTCCTGTATATAATTATATATGTACAGCTGGTATAACCTGGGTATCTCCTGTATATAATTATATATGTACAGCTGGTATAAGTTATACATCTTCTTGTATATAGTGATATGGACCATGCTGGTATAACCTGGGTATCTCCTGTATATAATTATATATGTACAGCTGGTATAAGTTATACATCTTCTTGTATATAGTGATATGGACCATGCTGGTATAACCTGTGTATCTCCTGTATATAATTATATATGTACAGCTGGTATAAGTTATACATCTTCTTGTATATAGTGATATGGACCATGCTGGTATAACCTGGGTATCTCCTGTATATAATTATATATGTACAGCTGGTATAAGTTATACATCTTCTTGTATACAGTGATATGGAGCATGCTGGTATAACCTGGGTATCTCCTGTATATAATTATATATGTACAGCTGGTATAAGTTATACATCTTCTTGTATACAGTGATATGGAGCATGCTGGTATAACCTGGGTATCTCCTGTATATAATTATATATGTACAGCTGGTATAAGTTATACATCTTCTTGTATACAGTGATATGGAGCATGCTGGTATAACCTGGGTATCTCCTGTATATAATTATATATGTACAGCTGGTATAAGTTATACATCTTCTTGTATATAGTGATATGGACCATGCTGGTATAACCTGGGTATCTCCTGTATATAATTATATATGTACAGCTGGTATAAGTTATCCATCTTCTTGTATATAGTGATACGGAGTATGCTGGTATAACCTGGGTATCTCCTGTATATAATTATATATGTACAGCTGGTATAAGTTATACATCTTCTTGTATATAGTGATATGGACCATGCTGGTATAACCTGGGCATCTCCTGTATATAATTATATATGTACAGCTGGTATAAGTTATCCATCTTCTTGTATATAGTGATATGGACCATGCTGGTATAACCTGGGCATCTCCTGTATATAATTATATATGTACAGCTGGTATAAGTTATACATCTTCTTGTATATAGTGATTTGGACCATGCTGGTATAACCTGGGCATCTCCTGTATATAATTATATATGTACAGCTGGTATAAGTTATACATCTTCTTGTATATAGTGATTTGGACCATGCTGGTATAACCTGGGTATCTCCTGTATATAATTATATATGTACAGCTGGTATAACCTGGGTATCTCCTGTATATAATTATATATGTACAGCTGGTATAAGTTATACATCTTCTTGTATATAGTGATATGGAGCATGCTGGTATAACCTGGGCATCTCCTGTATATAATTATATATGTACAGCTGGTATAAGTTATACATCTTCTTGTATACAGTGATATGGAGCATGCTGGTATAACCTGGGTATGTCCTGTATATAATTATATATGTACAGCTGGTATAACCTGGGCATCTCCTGTATATAATTATATATGTACAGCTGGTATATGTTATACATCTTCTTGTATATAGTGATATGGACCATGCTGGTATAACCTGGGCATCTCCTGTATATAATTATATATGTACAGCTGGTATAAGTTATACATCCTCTTGTATATAGTGATATGGACCGTGCTGGTATAACCTGGGTATCTCCTGTATATAATTATATATGTACAGCTGGTATAAGTTATACATCTTCTTGTATATAGTGATATGGACCATGCTGATATAACCTGGGTATCTCCTGTATATAATTATATATGTACAGCTGGTATAAGTTATACATCTTCTTGTATATAGTGATATGGACCATGCTGGTATAACCTGGGTATCTCCTGTATATAATTATATATGTACAGCTGGTATAAGTTATACATCTTCTTGTATACAGTGATATGGACCATGCTGGTATAACCTGGGTATGTCCTGTATATAATTATATATGTACAGCTGGTATAACCTGGGCATCTCCTGTATATAATGATATATGTATAGCTGGTATAAGTTATACATCCTCTTGTATATAGTGATATGGACCATGCTGGTATAACCTGGGCATCTCCTGTATATAATTCTATATGTACAGCTGGTATAACCTGGGTATCTCCTGTATATAATTATATATGTACAGCTGGTATAAGTTATACATCTTCTTGTATATAGTGATATGGACCATGCTGGTATAACCTGGGCATCTCCTGTATATAATTATATATGTACAGCTGGTATAAGTTATACATCTTCTGTATATAGTGATATGGACCATGCTGGTATAACCTGGGCATCTTCTGTATATAATTATATATGTACAGCTGGTATAACCCGGGCATCTCCTGTATATAATTATATATGTACAGCGGGTATAAGTTATACATCTTCTTGTATATAGTGATATGGACCATGCTGGTATAACCTGGGTATCTCCTGTATATAATGATATATGTATAGCTGGTATAAGTTATACATCTTCTTGTATATAGTGATATGGACCATGATGGTATAACCTGGGTATCTCCTGTATATAATTATATATGTACAGCTGGGCAGCAGTGTGTCAGTGCGGTGTAGTCCCCGGCGCGGCCGGCAGGGGCAGAAGTGTGTCAGTGCGGTGTAGTCCCGGGCGCGGCCGGCAGGGGCAGCAGTGTGTCAGTGCGGTGTAGTCCCCAGCGCGGCCGGCAGGGGCAGCAGTGTGTCAGTGCGGTGTAGTCCCCGGCGCGGCCGGCAGGGGCAGCAGTGTGTCAGTGCGGTGTAGTTCTGTGGGCGGCCGGCAGGGGCAGCAGTGTCAGTGCGGTGTAGTCCCCGGCGCGGCCGGCAGGGGCAGCAGTGTGTCAGTGCGGTGTAGTCCCCGGCGCGGCCGGCAGGGGCAGCAGTGTGTCCCCGGTGTACGCTGTCTCGGCTCCGCTGTGTTGTTGTGTGTCGCTGTGTGTGTTGTCCAGTCTGCACTCTGGAGCGGCGGCGGCAGAAGATCTCGGATTTCTCCAGGTCCTCCCGGGAGAAGCTGCAGCAGCAGCGGGACAAGATGTTCTCGAAGTTCACGTCCATCCTGCAGCATGCCGTGGAGGTGGTGAGTGACCGGCGGGGGCTGCAACTCCAGCCCGGGGCCTCAGCCGCGGCCTCCGTGTAGCTAGGCCCCAGGCCGGGGACTCTCCTGTGGGAAGGCCCGGGGACCAGAGCAGGATTTCTGGGAGGGAGGAGACGCCCAGCGGGAGACGCTGAGGGATGATGTGGCCGGAACTGAGCCGGAGCCAATGGCAGCTGCTTCCGACTGACACAAGAGCGACAATGTATAGAGGACCTGAGGGTGCGACAATGTATAGAGGACCTGAGGGTGCGACAATGTATAGAGGACCTGAGGGTGCGACAATGTATAGAGGACCTGACAGTGCGACAATGTATAGAGGACCTGACAATGTATAGAGGACCTGAGGGTGCGACAATGTATAGAGGACCTGAGGGTGCGACAATGTATAGAGGACCTGACGGTGCGACAATGTATAGAGGACCTGAGGGTGCGACAATGTATAGAGGACCTGACGGTGCGACAATGTATAGAGGACCTGAGGGTGCGACAATGTATAGAGGACCTGACGGTGCGACAATGTATAGAGGACCTGAGGGTGCGACAATGTATAGAGGACCTGAGGGTGCGACAATGTATAGAGGACCTGAGGGTGCGACAATGTATAGAGGACCTGAGGGTGCGACAATGTATAGAGGACCTGAGGGTGCGACAATGTATAGAGGACCTGCGGGTGCGACAATGTATAGAGGACCTGCGGGTGCGACAATGTATAGAGGACCTGAGGGTGCGACAATGTATAGAGGACCTGACAATGTATAGAGGACCTGACAATGTATAGAGGACCTGACAATGTATAGAGGACCTGACAATGTATAGAGGACCTGACAATGTATAGAGGACCTGACAATGTATAGAGGACCTGACAATGTATAGAGGACCTGACAATGTATAGAGGACCTGACGGTGCGACAATGTATAGAGGACCTGACGGTGCGACAATGTATAGAGGACCTGACGGTGCGACAGTGTATAGAGGACCTGACGGTGCGACAATGTATAGAGGACCTGACTGTGCGACAATGTATAGAGGACCTGCGGGTGCGACAATGTATAGAGGACCTGAGGGTGCGACAATGTATAGAGGACCTGAGGGTGCGACAATGTATAGAGGACCTGACAATGTATAGAGGACCTGACAATGTATAGAGGACCTGACAATGTATAGAGGACCTGACAATGTATAGAGGACCTGACAATGTATAGAGGATCTGACAATGTATAGAGGACCTGACGGTGCGACAATGTATAGAGGACCTGACGGTGCGACAATGTATAGAGGACCTGACAATGTATAGAGGACCTGACAATGTATAGAGGACCTGACAATGTATAGAGGACCTGACAATGTATAGAGGACCTGACAATGTATAGAGGACCTGACAATGTATAGAGGACCTGACAATGTATAGAGGACCTGCGGGTGCGACAATGTATAGAGGACCTGACAGTGCGACAATGTATAGAGGACCTGAGGGTGCGACAATGTATAGAGGACCTGACTGTGCGACAATGTATAGAGGACCTGAGGGTGCGACAATGTATAGAGGACCTGACAATGTATAGAGGACCTGACAATGTATAGAGGACCTGACAATGTATAGAGGACCTGACAATGTATAGAGGACCTGACAATGTATAGAGGACCTGACAATGTATAGAGGACCTGACAATGTATAGAGGACCTGACAATGTATAGAGGACCTGAGGGTGCGACAATGTATAGAGGACCTGAGGGTGCGACAATGTATAGAGGACCTGACGGTGCGACAGTGTATAGAGGACCTGACAATGTATAGAGGACCTGACAATGTATAGAGGAGCTGACAATGTATAGAGGACCTGACAATGTATAGAGGACCTGACAGTGCGACAATGTATAGAGGACCTGAGGGTGCGACAATGTATAGAGGACCTGACGGTGCGACAATGTATAGAGGACCTGACAATGTATAGAGGACCTGACAATGTATAGGGGCCTGACAATGTATAGAGGACCTGACAATGTATAGAGGACCTGACAATGTATAGAGGACCTGACAATGTATAGAGGACCTGACAATGTATAGAGGACCTGACAATGTATAGAGGACCTGACAATGTATAGAGGACCTGACAATGTATAGAGGACCTGAGGGTGCGACAATGTATAGAGGACCTGACAATGTATAGAGGACCTGACAATGTATAGAGGACCTGACAATGTATAGAGGACCTGACAATGTATAGAGGACCTGACAATGTATAGAGGACCTGACAATGTATAGAGGACCTGACAATGTATAGAGGACCTGACGGTGCGACAATGTATAGAGGACCTGACAATGTATAGAGGACCTGACAATGTATAGAGGACCTGACAATGTATAGAGGACCTGACAATGTATAGAGGACCTGACAATGTATAGAGGACCTGACAATGTATAGAGGACCTGACAATGTATAGAGGACCTGCGGGTGCGACAATGTATAGAGGACCTGAGGGTGCGACAATGTATAGAGGACCTGACTGTGCGACAATGTATAGAGGACCTGAGGGTGCGACAATGTATAGAGGACCTGACAATGTATAGAGGACCTGACAATGTATAGAGGACCTGACAATGTATAGAGGACCTGACAATGTATAGAGGACCTGACAATGTATAGAGGACCTGACAATGTATAGAGGACCTGACAATGTATAGAGGACCTGACAATGTATAGAGGACCTGAGGGTGCGACAATGTATAGAGGACCTGAGGGTGCGACAATGTATAGAGGACCTGACGGTGCGACAGTGTATAGAGGACCTGACAATGTATAGAGGACCTGACAATGTATAGAGGACCTGACAATGTATAGAGGACCTGACAATGTATAGAGGACCTGACAGTGCGACAATGTATAGAGGACCTGAGGGTGCGACAATGTATAGAGGACCTGACGGTGCGACAATGTATAGAGGACCTGAGGGTGCGACAATGTATAGAGGACCTGACAATGTATAGAGGACCTGACAATGTATAGGGGCCTGACAATGTATAGAGGACCTGACAATGTATAGAGGACCTGACAATGTATAGAGGACCTGACAATGTATAGAGGACCTGACAATGTATAGAGGACCTGACAATGTATAGAGGACCTGACAATGTATAGAGGACCTGAGGGTGCGACAATGTATAGAGGACCTGACAATGTATAGAGGACCTGACAATGTATAGAGGACCTGACAATGTATAGAGGACCTGACAATGTATAGAGGACTTGACAATGTATAGAGGACCTGACGGTGCGACAATGTACACTGCGTGCAGAATTATTAGGCAAATGAGTATTTTGACCACATCATCCTCTTTATGCATGTTGTCTTACTCCAAGCTGTATAGGCTCGAAAGCCTACTACCAATTAAGCATATTAGGTGATGTGCATCTCTGTAATGAGAAGGGGTGTGGTCTAATGACATCAACACCCTATATCAGGTGTGCATAATTATTAGGCAACTTCCTTTCCTTTGGCAAAATGGGTCAAAAGAAGGACTTGACAGGCTCAGAAAAGTCAAAAATAGTGAGATATCTTGCAGAGGGATGCAGCACTCTTAAAATTGCAAAGCTTCTGAAGCGTGATCATCGAACAATCAAGCGTTTCATTCAAAATAGTCAACAGGGTCGCAAGAAGCGTGTGGAAAAACCAAGGCGCAAAATAACTGCCCATGAACTGAGAAAAGTCAAGCGTGCAGCTGCCAAGATGCCACTTGCCACCAGTTTGGCCATATTTCAGAGCTGCAACATCACTGGAGTGCCCAAAAGCACAAGGTGTGCAATACTCAGAGACATGGCCAAGGTAAAAAAGGCTGAAAGACGACCACCACTGAGCAAGACACACAAGCTGAAACGTCAAGACTGGGCCAAGAAATATCTCAAGACTGATTTTTCTAAGGTTTTATGGACTGATGAAATGAGAGTGAGTCTTGATGGGCCAGATGGATGGGCCCGTGGCTGGATTGGTAAAGGGCAGAGAGCTCCAGTCCGACTCAGACGTCAGCAAGGTGGAGGTGGAGTACTGGTTTGGGCTGGTATCATCAAAGATGAGCTTGTGGGGCCTTTTCAGGTTGAGGATGGAGTCAAGCTCAACTCCCAGTCCTACTGCCAGTTTCTGGAAGACACCTTCTTCAAGCAGTGGTACAGGAAGAAGTCTGCATCCTTCAAGAAAAACATGATTTTCATGCAGGACAATGCTCCATCACACGCGTCCAAGTACTCCACAGCGTGGCTGGCAAGAAAGGGTATAAAAGAAGAAAATCTAATGACATGGCCTCCTTGTTCACCTGATCTGAACCCCATTGAGAACCTGTGGTCCATCATCAAATGTGAGATTTACAAGGAGGGAAAACAGTACACCTCTCTGAACAGTGTCTGGGAGGCTGTGGTTGCTGCTGCACGCAATGTTGATGGTGAACAGATCAAAACACTGACAGAATCCATGGATGGCAGGCTTTTGAGTGTCCTTGCAAAGAAAGGTGGCTATATTGGTCACTGATTTGTTTTTGTTTTGTTTTTGAATCTCAGAAATGTATATTTGTGAATGTTGAGATGTTATATTGGTTTCACTGGTAAAAATAAATAATTGAAATGGGTATATATTTGTTTTTTGTTAAGTTGCCTAATAATTATGCACAGTAATAGTCACCTGCACACACAGATATCCCCCTAAAATAGCTAAAACTAAAAACAAACTATAAACTACTTCCAAAAATATTCAGCTTTGATATTAATGAGTTTTTTGGGTTCATTGAGAACATGGTTGTTGTTCAATAATAAAATTAATCCTCAAAAATACAACTTGCCTAATAATTCTGCACTCCCTGTATAGAGGACCTGACAGTGCGACAATGTATAGAGGACCTGACAATGTATAGAGGACCTGAGGGTGCGACAATGTATAGAGGACCTGAGGGTGCGACAATGTATAGAGGACCTGAGGGTGCGACAATGTATAGAGGACCTGAGGGTGCGACAATGTATAGAGGACCTGAGGGTGCGACAATGTATAGAGGACCTGACGGTGCGACAGTGTATAGAGGACCTGAGGGTGCGACAATGTATAGAGGACCTGAGGGTGCGACAATGTATAGAGGACCTGAGGGTGCGACAATGTATAGAGGACCTGAGGGTGCGACAGTGTATAGAGGACCTGAGGGTGCGACAATGTATAGAGGACCTGACTGTGCGACAATGTATAGAGGACCTGAGGGTGCGACAATGTATAGAGGACCTGAGGGTGCGACAATGTATAGAGGACCTGCGGGTGCGACAATGTATAGAGGACCTGACAATGTATAGAGGACCTGACAATGTATAGAGGACCTGACAATGTATAGAGGACCTGACGGTGCGACAATGTATAGAGGACCTGACAATGTATAGAGGACCTGACAATGTATAGAGGACCTGACAATGTATAGAGGACCTGACAATGTATAGAGGACCTGACAATGTATAGAGGACCTGAGGGTGCGACAATGTATAGAGGACCTGACAGTGCGACAATGTATAGAGGACCTGAGGGTGCGACAATGTATAGAGGACCTGACTGTGCGACAATGTATAGAGGACCTGAGGGTGCGACAATGTATAGAGGACCTGACAATGTATAGAGGACCTGACAATGTATAGAGGACCTGACAATGTATAGAGGACCTGACAATGTATAGAGGACCTGACAATGTATAGAGGACCTGACAATGTATAGAGGACCTGACAATGTATAGAGGACCTGACAATGTATAGAGGACCTGACAATGTATAGAGGACCTGACAATGTATAGAGGACCTGACAATGTATAGAGGACCTGACAATGTATAGAGGACCTGAGGGTGCGACAATGTATAGAGGACCTGAGGGTGCGACAATGTATAGAGGACCTGACGGTGCGACAGTGTATAGAGGACCTGACAATGTATAGAGGACCTGACAATGTATAGAGGACCTGAGGGTGCGACAATGTATAGAGGACCTGAGGGTGCGACAATGTATAGAGGACCTGACTGTGCGACAATGTATAGAGGACCTGAGGGTGCGACAATGTATAGAGGACCTGACAATGTATAGAGGACCTGACAATGTATAGAGGACCTGACAATGTATAGAGGACCTGACAATGTATAGAGGACCTGACAATGTATAGAGGACCTGACAATGTATAGAGGACCTGACAATGTATAGAGGACCTGACAATGTATAGAGGACCTGAGGGTGCGACAATGTATAGAGGACCTGAGGGTGCGACAATGTATAGAGGACCTGACGGTGCGACAGTGTATAGAGGACCTGACAATGTATAGAGGACCTGACAATGTATAGAGGACCTGACAATGTATAGAGGACCTGACAATGTATAGAGGACCTGACAATGTATAGAGGACCTGACAATGTATAGAGGACCTGACAATGTATAGAGGACCTGACGGTGCGACAATGTATAGAGGACCTGACAATGTATAGAGGACCTGACAATGTATAGAGGACCTGACAATGTATAGAGGACCTGACAATGTATAGAGGACCTGACAATGTATAGAGGACCTGACAATGTATAGAGGACCTGACAATGTATAGAGGACCTGACAATGTATAGAGGACCTGACAATGTATAGAGGACCTGACAATGTATAGAGGACCTGACAATGTATAGAGGACCTGACAATGTATAGAGGACCTGACAATGTATAGAGGACCTGACAATGTATAGAGGACCTGACAATGTATAGAGGACCTGACAATGTATAGAGGACCTGACAATGTATAGAGGACCTGACAATGTATAGAGGACCTGACAATGTATAGAGGACCTGACAATGTATAGAGGACCTGAGGGTGCGACAATGTATAGAGGACCTGAGGGTGCGACAATGTATAGAGGACCTGAGGGTGCGACAATGTATAGAGGACCTGAGGGTGCGACAATGTATAGAGGACCTGAGGGTGCGACAATGTATAGAGGACCTGAGGGTGCGACAATGTATAGAGGACCTGAGGGTGCGACAATGTATAGAGGACCTGAGGGTGCGACAATGTATAGAGGACCTGAGGGTGCGACAATGTATAGAGGACCTGAGGGTGCGACAATGTATAGAGGACCTGAGGGTGCGACAATGTATAGAGGACCTGAGGGTGCGACAATGTATAGAGGACCTGAGGGTGCGACAATGTATAGAGGACCTGAGGGTGCGACAATGTATAGAGGACCTGAGGGTGCGACAATGTATAGAGGACCTGAGGGTGCGACAATGTATAGAGGACCTGAGGGTGCGACAATGTATAGAGGACCTGAGGGTGCGACAATGTATAGAGGACCTGAGGGTGCGACAGTGTATAGAGGACCTAACGGTGCGACAGTGTATAGAGGACCTGAGGGTGCGACAATGTATAGAGGACCTGAGGGTGCGACAATGTATAGAGGACCTGACAATGTATAGAGGACCTGCGGGTGCGACAATGTATAGAGGACCTGCGGGTGCGACAATGTATAGAGGACCTGAGGGTGCGACAATGTATAGAGGACCTGAGGGTGCGACAATGTATAGAGGACCTGAGGGTGCGACAATGTATAGAGGACCTGAGGGTGCGACAATGTATAGAGGACCTGAGGGTGCGACAATGTATAGAGGACCTGAGGGTGCGACAATGTATAGAGGACCTGAGGGTGCGACAATGTATAGAGGACCTGACGGTGCGACAGTGTATAGAGGACCTGACGGTGCGACAATGTATAGAGGACCTGAGGGTGCGACAATGTATAGAGGACCTGACTGTGCGACAATGTATAGAGGACCTGAGGGTGCGACAATGTATAGAGGACCTGAGGGTGCGACAATGTATAGAGGACCTGCGGGTGCGACAATGTATAGAGGACCTGACAATGTATAGAGGACCTGACAATGTATAGAGGACCTGACAATGTATAGAGGACCTGAGGGTGCGACAATGTATAGAGGACCTGAGGGTGCGACAATGTATAGAGGACCTGACAATGTATAGAGGACCTGAGGGTGCGACAATGTATAGAGGACCTGAGGGTGCGACAATGTATAGAGGACCTGAGGGTGCGACAATGTATAGAGGACCTGACGGTGCGACAGTGTATAGAGGACCTGACAGTGCGACAATGTATAGAGGACCTGAGGGTGCGACAATGTATAGAGGACCTGACTGTGCGACAATGTATAGAGGACCTGAGGGTGCGACAATGTATAGAGGACCTGAGGGTGCGACAATGTATAGAGGACCTGCGGGTGCGACAATGTATAGAGGACCTGACAATGTATAGAGGACCTGACAATGTATAGAGGACCTGACAATGTATAGAGGACCTGACAATGTATAGAGGACCTGACAATGTATAGAGGACCTGACAATGTATAGAGGACCTGACGGTGCGACAATGTATAGAGGACCTGACAATGTATAGAGGACCTGACAATGTATAGAGGACCTGACAATGTATAGAGGACCTGACAATGTATAGAGGACCTGACAATGTATAGAGGACCTGACGGTGCGACAATGTATAGAGGACCTGACAATGTATAGAGGACCTGACAATGTATAGAGGACCTGACAATGTATAGAGGACCTGACAATGTATAGAGGACCTGACAATGTATAGAGGACCTGACAATGTATAGAGGACCTGAGGGTGCGACAATGTATAGAGGACCTGAGGGTGCGACAATGTATAGAGGACCTGACGGTGCGACAGTGTATAGAGGACCTGACAATGTATAGAGGACCTGACAATGTATAGAGGACCTGACAATGTATAGAGGACCTGACAATGTATAGAGGACCTGACAATGTATAGAGGACCTGACAATGTATAGAGGACCTGACAATGTATAGAGGACCTGCGGGTGCGACAATGTATAGAGGACCTGCGGGTGCGACAATGTATAGAGGACCTGAGGGTGCGACAATGTATAGAGGACCTGAGGGTGCGACAATGTATAGAGGACCTGAGGGTGCGACAATGTATAGAGGACCTGAGGGTGCGACAATGTATAGAGGACCTGAGGGTGCGACAATGTATAGAGGACCTGAGGGTGCGACAATGTATAGAGGACCTGAGGGTGCGACAATGTATAGAGGACCTGACAATGTATAGAGGACCTGACAATGTATAGAGGACCTGACAATGTATAGAGGACCTGACAATGTATAGAGGACCTGACAATGTATAGAGGACCTGACAATGTATAGAGGACCTGACAATGTATAGAGGACCTGACAATGTATAGAGGACCTGAGGGTGCGACAATGTATAGAGGACCTGAGGGTGCGACAATGTATAGAGGACCTGAGGGTGCGACAATGTATAGAGGACCTGAGGGTGCGACAATGTATAGAGGACCTGAGGGTGCGACAGTGTATAGAGGACCTAACGGTGCGACAGTGTATAGAGGACCTGAGGGTGCGACAATGTATAGAGGACCTGAGGGTGCGACAATGTATAGAGGACCTGAGGGTGCGACAATGTATAGAGGACCTGAGGGTGCGACAATGTATAGAGGACCTGACAATGTATAGAGGACCTGCGGGTGCGACAATGTATAGAGGACCTGCGGGTGCGACAATGTATAGAGGACCTGAGGGTGCGACAATGTATAGAGGACCTGACTGTGCGACAATGTATAGAGGACCTGAGGGTGCGACAATGTATAGAGGACCTGACAATGTATAGAGGACCTGACAATGTATAGGGGCCTGACAATGTATAGAGGACCTGACAATGTATAGAGGACCTGACAATGTATAGAGGACCTGACCATGTATAGAGGACCTGACAATGTATAGAGGACCTGACAATGTATAGAGGACCTGACAATGTATAGAGGACCTGACAATGTATAGAGGACCTGACAATGTATAGAGGACCTGACGGTGCGACAATGTATAGAGGACCTGACGGTGCGACAATGTATAGAGGACCTGAGGGTACGACAATGTATAGAGGACCTGAGGGTGCGACAATGTATAGAGGACCTGACAATGTATAGAGGACCTGCGGGTGCGACAATGTATAGAGGACCTGAGGGTGCGACAATGTATAGAGGACCTGAGGGTGCGACAATGTATAGAGGACCTGAGGGTGCGACAATGTATAGAGGACCTGAGGGTGCGACAATGTATAGAGGACCTGAGGGTGCGACAATGTATAGAGGACCTGAGGGTGCGACAATGTATAGAGGACCTGACAATGTATAGAGGACCTGACAATGTATAGAGGACCTGACAATGTATAGAGGACCTGACAATGTATAGAGGACCTGACAATGTATAGAGGACCTGAGGGTGCGACAATGTATAGAGGACCTGAGGGTGCGACAATGTATAGAGGACCTGAGGGTGCGACAATGTATAGAGGACCTGAGGGTGCGACAATGTATAGAGGACCTGACAATGTATAGAGGACCTGAGGGTGCGACAATGTATAGAGGACCTGAGGGTGCGACAATGTATAGAGGACCTGACAATGTATAGAGGACCTGACAATGTATAGAGGACCTGACAATGTATAGAGGACCTGACAATGTATAGAGGACCTGACAATGTATAGAGGACTTGACAATGTATAGAGGACCTGACGGTGCGACAATGTATAGAGGACCTGACGGTGCGACAATGTATAGAGGACCTGACAGTGCGACAATGTATAGAGGACCTGACAGTGCGACAATGTATAGAGGACCTGACAATGTATAGAGGACCTGACAATGTATAGAGGATCTGACAATGTATAGAGGATCTGACAATGTATAGAGGACCTGACAATGTATAGAGGACTTGACAATGTATAGAGGACCTGACAGTGCGACAATGTATAGAGGACCTGACAGTGCGACAATGTATAGAGGACCTAACAGTGCGACAATGTATAGAGGACCTGACAATGTATAGAGGACCTGCGGGTGCGACATTGTATAGAGGACCTGCGGGTGCGACAATGTATAGAGGACCTGCGGGTGCGACAATGTATAGAGGACCTGAGGGTGCGACAATGTATAGAGGACCTGAGGGTGCGACAATGTATAGAGGACCTGAGGGTGCGACAATGTATAGAGGACCTGAGGGTGCGACAATGTATAGAGGACCTGACGGTGCGACAATGTATAGAGGACCTGACAATGTATAGAGGACCTGACAATGTATAGAGGACCTGAGGGTGCGACAGTGTATAGAGGACCTGAGGGTGCAACAATGTATAGAGGACCTGACGGTGCGACAATGTATAGAGGACCTGACAATGTATAGAGGACCTGACAATGTATAGAGGACCTGACGGTGCGACAGTGTATAGAGGACCTGAGGGTGCGACAATGTATAGAGGACCTGACGGTGCGACAATGTATAGAGGACCTGACAATGTATAGAGGACCTGACAATGTATAGAGGACCTGACAATGTATAGAGGACCTGACAATGTATAGAGGACCTGACAATGTATAGAGGACCTGACGGTGCGACAATGTATAGAGGACCTGACAATGTATAGAGGACCTGAGGGTGCGACAGTGTATAGAGGACCTGAGGGTGCGACAATGTATAGAGGACCTGAGGGTGCGACAATGTATAGAGGACCTGAGGGTGCGACAATGTATAGAGGACCTGAGGGTGCGACAATGTATAGAGGACCTGAGGGTGCGACAATGTATAGAGGACCTGAGGGTGCGACAATGTATAGAGGACCTGAGGGTGCGACAATGTATAGAGGACCTGAGGGTGCGACAATGTATAGAGGACCTGCGGGTGCGACAATGTATAGAGGACCTGCGGGTGCGACAATGTATAGAGGACCTGCGGGTGCGACAATGTATAGAGGACCTGCGGGTGCGACAATGTATAGAGGACCTGCGGGTGCGACAATGTATAGAGGACCTGCGGGTGCGACAATGTATAGAGGACCTGCGGGTGCGACAATGTATAGAGGACCTGCGGGTGCGACAATGTATAGAGGACCTGAGGGTGCGACAATGTATAGAGGACCTGAGGGTGCGACAATGTATAGAGGACCTGAGGGTGCGACAATGTATAGAGGACCTGACAATGTATAGAGGACCTGAGGGTGCACTGTGTCTAGCGCCTCCGCGCACTGTGTCTAGCGCCTCCGCGCACTGTGTCTAGCGCCTCCGCGCACTGTGTCTAGCGCCTCCGCGCACTGTGTCTAGCGCCGCCGCGCACTGTGTCTAGCGCCGCCGCGCACTGTGTCTAGCGCCGCCGCGCACTGTGTCTAGCGCCGCCGCGCACTGTGTCTAGCGCCGCCGCGCACTGTGTCTAGCGCCGCCGCGCACTGTGTCTAGCGCCGCCGCGCACTGTGTCTAGCGCCGCCGCGCACTGTGTCTAGCGCCGCCGCGCACTGTGTCTAGCGCCGCCGCGCACTGTGTCTAGCGCCGCCGCGCACTGTGTCTAGCGCCGCCGCGCACTGTGTCTAGCGCCGCCGCGCACTGTGTCTAGCGCCGCCGCGCACTGTGTCTAGCGCCGCCGCGCACTGTGTCTAGCGCCGCCGCGCACTGTGTCTAGCGCCGCCGCGCACTGTGTCTAGCGCCGCCGCGCACTGTGTCTAGCGCCGCCGCGCACTGTGTCTAGCGCCGCCGCGCACTGTGTCTAGCGCCGCCGCGCACTGTGTCTAGCGCCGCCGCGCACTGTGTCTAGCGCCGCCGCGCACTGTGTCTAGCGCCGCCGCGCACTGTGTCTAGCGCCGCCGCGCACTGTGTCTAGCGCCGCCGCGCACTGTATGTAACACCTTTTTTTGGGCTCCTGGGGGCGCTGATTTGCGGTTTTCGTTGTGTTCTCTGATCGCCTCCTCTTCCCGCAGCTCGCTCCTTCTCTGCCGTTACAAGAAGACTTTGTCTACCACTGGAAGGCCATCACCCATTATTACATCGAGACGTCCGGTAAGTGTCCGGCGGAGGCGGCGCTCGACCTCGTGGTCGTCTCTGCTGCGATTCGCTATCTAGTCTGGGTGAATAGCCGTGCTGCAGAATGATGGGGGTCATTGTCCTCCTTGTGGTTCTTCTCGTCAATATTAGTGCCCCATTATCTGTGTATCGCCCCGCAGCAGTCAGGAGGGTTGTCAGAAGGCAGCGGCTCCTTTGTGGTTGTCGCTGTTGAGCCCCCTCTCCTAGAAGCAGCGTTCACCCTCTTATAGGGGGGTTTCCTGTCACATGACCTTTATTCAAGTGAATAGGACTGAGCTGCAGTACCACGCACAACCACTGCGCAATGTGTGGCGCTGCGCCTGCCGTACAGTGAACAAGACACAGCACTCAACCGAGCACCACAACCCCTTTAAACGCGGATCGGCATAGGTGCTCGGAAATCGGACAGAACATTCCCCTTAGTGACCGGGCTCATTTTCCCCTTCCTGACAGAGCCATTTTTTGCAAATCTGATCAGTGTCACTTTATGTGCTGATAACTTTAAAACGCTTTGACTTATCCAGGCCGTTCTGAGACTGTTTTTTCGTCACATATTGTACTTCATGACAGTGGTAAAATGGAGTTAAAAAAAATCATTTTTATTTATAAAAAATATACCAAGTTTACCAAAAATTTCGAAAAATTTGCAAATTTCCAAGTTTCAATTTCTCTACTTCTATAATGCATAGTAATACCTCTAAAAATAGTTATTACTTTACATTCCCCATATGTCTACTTCATGTTGGGATCATTTTGGGAATGACATTTTATTTTTGGGGGATGTTACAAGGCTTAGAAGTTTAGAAGCAAATCTTTAAATTTTTCAGAAATTTTCAAAAACCCACTTTTTAAGGACCAGTTCAGGTCTGAAGTCACTTTGTGAGGTTCACATAATAGAAACCCCCCAATGGTCTTGCCATTGGTTTAGTGTATATGGCAGGTAGCGGAGGAACAGACCTTTATAACCTCTAATTCTGTCGCCCCCCCACACCAGATGACAAGGCTCCTGTGACCGACACCAACATCCCGTCTCACCTGGAGCAGATGCTGGACATCCTGGTGCAGGAGGAAAGTGAGCGCGAGTCTGGAGAGACGGGGCCCTGCATGGAGTACCTACTGCACCATAAAGTCCTGGAGACCCTGTACACACTGGGCAAGGCCGACGTGAGTCCCTCATGTCTCATTACCCGCCTGGGTGATGGCGTGTTCCCCCAGCTGTATGCAAGTAAAGTACTACTTCCCCAGCATCTTCAGGCTCGTTCGGATGCTGGGTGATCAGTATTCCAGTCCGTTGGACTCTTGTGTCACCTGCATACACATAAGGTGCTGTATCTTCCTGTCGGCGCTCGTCAGTTTTGTGTCTTCTCCGCAGTGTCCTCCGGGCATGAAGCAGCAGGTCCTGGTCTTCTACACCAAGCTCTTAGGAAGGATCAAGCAGCCTCTGCTCCCCCACATCAACGTGCACCGCCCCGTCCTGGTGAGCAGAGCCGCCCCCCGTGTATGAGAAGCAGCTCTTAAAGGGCTCGTCCTCGGGGAATCCGAAGTCACCACATTTATTTATAAGGGTCCTCCGGCACTCCAGATGTGGTGAAACTACAACTCCCAGCATGCCCCATTCACTTCTAGGGGAGTTCTGAAAACAGCAAAGCAAGCGTGCATGCTGGGAGTCGTAGTTTCACCACAGCTGGAGGGCCGAAGGTTGCTGGTCATTGTCCTAGAGCCATATCAAAAGTGCTGAGACCCCCGCTGATCCCTGGAGCGATGACTGCCTCTTACTGCTGAGGACAGAATCGGGCCCATAGACTTGCATAGAGCCTGTCTCGTGCAGCCAGGAGAGAGTGCGCTCTCGCCTCGCCCAAGGGGTTCAGGGGTCCCAACACTCGGACCCCACGGAACTAAACTTTTGATATGCCGAAAAATCTTTGAAGACTTAGTGACCCTTAAAGAGACTTATTATCTGGCGCGTCTCCTCGCTGTCCGTGTGCCCGTAGCTGGTGTAGATTTCAGCTGTAATTCGCGCCCGTAAACCTGTTGGGTCACAGGTGGCCCCTCCCACTCCCAACAAGTCCCACCCATGTCTGGATAGTGGCGAGAAGTGTAAAAGTGGGCTAAATCCTTAGATAAATCTGCCTCTTTGTTTGAAATTCCTCACCTGACCTCTCTGCTTGCTGTCAAGGAATGGAATCAGAAGCCCCTGTGACCCCGAGGCATTCCTTGCTGAATCTCACGTGAAATTCCTCTTATCGTCTTTGGTTTTTGTGACAGAAACTCATCCGTCTGTGCGGAGAAGTCCTGGCCAATCCGACCGAGAACGAAGAGATCCAGTTCTTGTGCATCGTGTGCGCCAAACTGAGACAGGACCCCTATCTCGTCAACTTCTTTCTAGAGGTAAGTTCTGGAGCCGCGGGGAGCCGGCGTCACAGCGCGCCCGTATTCTATAGGAGAGGACGAACCTTAATGTTAACCCCTTAACTACTGTAGCCACTAATGGGCTGTTATCTGCAGGCGTGCAGAATGGAGCCGGCGCTCGTCTGTCTAAAGCTGCCGACGCACCAATGTGGGGGGCGTCTAACCCCCTCCAATAGATGATGTCGGGGGAGACCAGGATCGGGCAAAATGAATATTTACTGGATCCTTTTCTTCTCCCGGGAGATAAGCTGCCGCCAGAAGGGTCTTCCTCCGCTCGTCCCACGCACTACACATACACGTGTGTGGGGGAGCTGGCAGGGAGTCGGGAGAGAGGGAATGTGTATGGGGTCAGGGGTGCCCAACCCGCGGCCCTCCAGCTGTTTCAAAACTACAGCTCCCAGCATGCCTCGACAGCCTACAGCAAGGCATTGTGGGAGTTGTAGTTTTACAACAGCTGGAGGGCCGCAGGTTGAGCATGCCTGCGCTATGTGGTTTACTGAGGGAAAGGGCCCCTACTTGTAGGCCCTTGGCAATGTGATTGGTGAGTACCAGCGGGTCTGCCCTAGGCAGAAGGCTAAGAGGCCGCTCTGTCCCGTTACTGCCGCATCTGTAACCACACAAACTATAAAACCATTAGGACGTTAGAAAAGACAACGGAGCCCACAAAAACACTAATAACAGACGCCGTCTCCCGTACGTTGCCTGGACTTTCGGCGCTGCAGGTAATTCACACCAAAGTTCAAATGCGTTAATGTGCAGGACCGCGCTGCAGGGTGTCTACAAGATATACCCTGCAGCGCGGCCCTACATATTACCACAAAAAAAAACAAGCCTCGTAGACGTCAGTGGAGGAATAAAAAGTTCTCGCTCTTGGGGTGAAGCGCAAACAAAAAAGTTTCCTGGTCTTTAAGAGGTTAACCCTTAGGAGACCGGAGGTTTTTCCGTTTTTGCTTTTTCATTTTTCTTCCCTATCTTCGTTGAGCCCTAACTTTTTAATATTTCCGTTCACATATCCATATGAGGGCTCATTTTTTGCAGGACAAGTTGTACTTTCTGATGCCACCATTTATTATGGCATACAATGTAGTGGGAAGCAGGAAAAAATTCCAAATGGGGTGGAATTGGAAAAAAAAAACAATTCCTCCACCGTTTTACGGGTTTTGTTCACACGGCGTCCTCTTTGTTGCAAAACTGACACATGCACTTCATTCTCTGGGTCAGTATGATTACAACGATACCCCATATGTATAGGTTTTGTATCTATAAATAGTGTCAAAATAAATTTAAAGTTTTTTACATCACCATATTCTGACCCCTCATTTTTTGAGGGACAATCTGTAGTTTTTATTGATGCCATTTTGGAGTGGGTGACTTTTTGATCAAATTTTATTACATTTTTTTGGTTGAGAGACGCAATGAAATAATGGCATTTTGACCTTTTTTTCTGTTGCGCCATATTGGAAAAATATTTTTATATTTTAATAGTACAGGTGTTTTCGGTTGCAGTGATACCCATAATGTTTATACTTTGTTATTTATGTTTTTTTTTTTTTATTATATGGAAAAAGGGGGTGATTTAAACTATTTTAGATATTTTTTAACAGTAGTTTTTTATTTATTTTTTTTACTTTTTTGTAACCATTTTTTAATTCGTATTTGAGCATATAAAATCCTTTTATTTTTAAAATTCTGAACTGTCATGGATTTTTTAAATCCAGTTATTGCTCATTTCTTATGTTGGCCTGCCACCTGGTGGCCAAAATAAGAATTGCAGCTTCAATGCCCGCAGCCTCTTCAGCAAGGCTGAATGTATTGAAATAAATTATTGGCCGCAGAGTATGCCAATAAGAAGCCCGGAAGCGCAAGATCTCACTTGATCACGGCATCTAAAGGCTTTAATTACCGCAATCGGCATTATTATTATAGCAAAAGGGTTAAAGCGTCTTACCGACTGTAAGCGTTGGCGGCGCACCCAGCCGACCTGTCCTCAGTGTCTGAATTATGGGGATTTCATATTGGAATCGGTAAAGTTAATGTTTTCAGACAATATTTTCACAGCTTTTGTGTTAATAGATCAAAAAATGCTGACATTCCTTAAAGGGGTTGTCCAGGACTAGACAAAGATGGCTGCTTTATTCCAAAAACGGCACCAGCCCTGTCCATGGGTTGTGCCTGTTATTGCCAATAGGGCTGAGCTGTGATACCATACACAACCTGTGGACAGGAGTGGCGCTGTTTTTTCTAGTCCTGGTCAACCCCTTTAAGTTTTTGGTGAAGGGTCCTTATACATGGACCACCTGACCATGATGGGGGCCGATCTACTGTATAACAGGTTGATCCCACACCGTACGGTTCGCGTATCGTCGGCAGCATATGCCATGGGTTAGTGATCGGGAGCGAGCGTTCTCATGAAGGCGGCTTTCTAGACCTGCGATTGGCTGCTGTGATCACATGATTAAAATCCTGGAAAGCTGAGTGAAGGTCGGCATGTCTGTACAGGAGAGATCTGATTCTGCTTCATTTATCTTCCCAGAGCAAAGTGAAGGCGTCTGACAGCGCTGGACCTTCCAGGAACCTGGGGGCAGCCGCCGGGGGCAGCACAGAGGAGGTTGTAGCTAATGACACGGGGCAGGCTCAGCCTCCAGGGGCAGTACATGCCAGCTCTGCCCCCATAGACAAGCTGGAAGCCCGTGCTGCCCCCGGGCCGTCCACCAATCACATCCTGCAAGACTATAATCTGGTCAATTCCTTATTAAACCTGACAAAGAGCCCGGTGAGTAGGTCTGATACCTGCAGATATGGCCGCGCTGTATGTGCCGCCGGAATCCGGCATCTAATCTCTTGTGTCATCTCTTCCAGGACGGGCGCATAGCTGTGAAAGCCTGCGAAGGGTTAATGTTACTGGGGAGTCTGCCGGAGCAGGCCGCGGCCAAGTGCCTTACGCAAAACACTGCGGTGTGTGAGCTGCTGACCGACCGGCTGACCTCCCTGTACCGGGCTCTTCCACAGTCCATCGACCCCCTGGACATAGAAACCGTGGAGGGGATTAACTGGGGGTAAGAGGCTTCTGTACAGGGAATGTCCCACTCTGTTTTGGGGTCCTTGTTTCATTGGTGTCATCAGATCTGTATCAGTCTCTGGGGTCCCGCCCTGAGTATGAGGGGGCAACACTGACAGACTGAATACTTAAAGGGGTTGTTCAGGATTATTTTGTAACTTCCTCCAGTCAGTGGTACCTGTGAAGTAACCTGTACTCACCTGCTCCGTGGCGCTCTTCACTGCCTGCGGTCCCTGCTCGCTTCTGCGTGTGCAGACGGACTGGAAATGCAGTGACGGGAGATCCTGCACAACCCATTTAAAGGGGCTTCGGTAACATTTGGATTTAAAGGGGTTTTCCAGGATTCTGATATTGATGACCTATCCCCAGGATAGTCCAAAACGCTTCCAATGACGTCAGCGTCTCTATAAAAAGTGCAGCGTTTCAGCTGAGCTGAGCTGAGCGCCATAGCCACTAGTTTTCTGCATTGGGGGTCCGAAGGGCTCCCTTGAGCCAAGATCGAGGGAGCTGTTTGGTTGCTGTGGTGGCCTCGGGCCCTCTAACGGATCTGAAGCCTGCCTGTGACTGGGCTCCATAGGAACGTAGCGAATCTCCCATAGACTGCAATGATTATTCACTGCAGACTGTGGGAGAAGCCATCAGATGATTGCACGTTCAAGTCAAAATCTATAAAAGGAAAGAAAAAAAAAAGGAAAAGAATCAAAAGACCCCTTTTCCCCATATTAAAAAAAGATAATGGACATTGCTGCATCCCAAAAGGCCTGAATTATAGAAATATAAAGGTATTTATCCCGGAAGGTGAACGCTGTGTCTTGTCTGTTCGCCTTTTTTGTTCATTGCTTCTTTTTATTTTTTTAAACTATAAATGTGTTATCGCACTGGAAAAACAAAGCCCATAAAACTATGGCGACCTGCTTTTTGTTATTTTTTTTATCCTGAGGATAGATCAGTGTAACACCCCTTTAATTACACTGCAGCTTTTGCAATCAGTGGCGCATCCATGTAATCCGCCAGTGCGCTCGTATGTCAGAGAGAACGCTGGTCTTCGCTGCTGGTCTCCTCTCTTTTACATCTCCATGTCCTAATAGTGCGTCTTAAAGGGAATGTGTCGCCCGGTTTGGGGCTACGTGCTGTTATGCACTTGGGTTCTGTGGTCCCGAACCTGCCTGTAGCTCACCCACCCATCCCTGCAGACTCGCTTGCACTGTGCTGATGAAGCAGTGCATGCGCAGTGAAGCAAGGTGTAACATCCCCGGCTCATGCACTCGGTGCCGCTGGAGAGGAGTCCCGGACTCTTCTTCCAGTTAGTTTGAATTCTATTTGCTTTCTTTTTGCAGGGGCCGACGGGTTTGCTCTGGGCAGGTGTGTGCTGCTGCTCGACAGGTTCCCTATAATAGTGGCTGTCCAGACTGCACCATATTGCTGCTTTTCTTTTACAGTTTCTATCTATTTTCAGGGGGTGTGACGGCAGTGTAGCAGTGGTCGGCAGTGTAGCAGTGGTCGGCAGTGTAGCAGTGGACGGCAGTGTAGCAGTGGTCGGCAGTGTAGCAGTGGTCGGCAGTGTAGCAGTGGTCGGCAGTGTAGCAGTGGTCGGCAGTGTAGCAGTGGTCGGCAGTGTAGCAGTGGTCGGCAGTGCAGCAGTGGTCGGCAGTGTAGCAGTGGTCGGCAGTGCAGCAATGGACTAAACTTGTCCCACTTTTGTCTCCGCAGGCTGGATTCGTACAATGTTAAGGATGACGCCTCGGCCTTCCCTGGTAAAAGAGCTCTGATCTCCTTCCTGTCCTGGTTTGATTATTGTGATCAGCTTATTAAGGAGGCGCACAGGGTGAGTGATTTCCGGGGTCGCCGTCGGTCACACATTGGTGGTTCAGGGGTGTGAATACTTTCTATAGACACTGTATGCTCCTGTCTTCTCGCCCTATGTTCCCCCCTACCGTCTCCTGGAGTGGTCTCTGGCTCTATATAGTTTTACAGTTGGAGGATGGGGAAGCGCAGTACTAGGCCGTGTTTGACTGATATGTCATTAAAGGGGTTGTCTGAGAGCTGCCCCCGTCAGTCTATATTTTCCTGGGGTAATGATGATGTGCCGTACATCCACTTGTCCACTGAAGCCAGTCAGTGGCCTTGATGGTGATGCTCGCCGCGTGGCCACAGGGGCTGCAATTGCTCCAGGAATATAAATAAAGGTTGTAGGGGACAGCTGGAGCGGCGGGGGATTGGAAGGGGTTGTCCGGTCTGGGGCATTTATGGCATAGCCAGCGTGTCTCTCGCTTCACTTCAATAGCTGTCCGCCGCGCACTGGGCAACTATCGGAAGTGTTATTGAAGTGGACGGTGAGAGCCACGCACGGCCACCCGTCCACTCCCAACCAGGATTAATGGGGCTTGGGCCAGAGGTGGGACCCGCATCCATCCGACATTTATGGCTATAAGGCTCCTAGATGAGACGACCCTTTAACGGATGGGTTATGGCTGCTTTTTTGTACTTTATAACTGTTTCTGCAGCGGAAGTAATTTCTTCAGTTCTGGGACCACCCCATTAAAGCGATTCACTTGAAGACCCTCCATCTTGTGTTGCCATGCAGATTTATCTGTTCATTGTGCAGTCATTCACCGACGCTGACCGATGAAACGGTGCGTGTCCATCTGAGTATAATAAGAAATGGTTACTATCAAATGTTCATTTTTCTAAAGATGGTGGCCACTACGATGGCGCGGTCGGTGCGGGAGAGGTTCCTGGTTAATGTGTTGGAGCCGCAGCTCATGCAGACGTAAGTATCCTTAGTATCTGTAAGTATCTGTAGTTAAAGGGACGGCGTCCACGTTATTCTGGAAACAGTAGTAGCTTCGGCTTTAATGCTGCGCTGACACTTGGTGTCGCCAGATCCAGAGGAAGGATAATCGTTATTACAGGGCTTTTCTGCGTGAATTAGGATTAATCATTGTCCGATCCTCATTGTACCTCTGCTCAGTCTCAGTGAATGGAAATATCACTTCTTGTATCCAGCGGCCCGAACCCTGCTCTCACAGCTGATGGTTTGCTACACTGTATCCAGTCTAGGCGATCCTCAGTAAACTAAGCACAGCAGTAGTACAGATTTGATATAATGTATCAGTGCCGGTAAATTGTCGTCACTTTCTCAGGTCGGAGATCGGGATCCTGACGGCCACCTCCCTTCTGCATAGGATTGTGCGCCAGGTCACGTCTGAGGCTTTGCTCGAGGAGATTGTCTTTTTTCTTCTGGGAGAGCAACGAGAGCCGGAGACCCTGAGCACCATTCAGAGCGTCCCATTACGCCATCGCCTCATAGAACATTGCAACCACATATCGGACGAGGTGAGGGCGCGCCTGCTCTTTGCAGGATAGTTCCATATCCTTCTAAAGGGGTCAGCAACCTCCGGCACCCCACCTGTGGTGGAACTACAACTCCCAGCATTCTTGGCTGTTCTCAGAAAACCTGTAGAAGTGAATGAAGGATGCCGGGAGCTATAGTCTCACAACATCTGAGGGGGCGTAGGTGGCGGAGCCCTGTCCTAAAGGTAGATGATTTTTAAAGTGGAAAAACACTTTAAAATCTGAAACAGAACTCGGCTTAGGATCCGAGGTACTTGTCGGAACCGAAGCCGAGTTTGGTTTCAAGTTTTAAAGTGTTTTTCCACTTTACCGAAGTTATTCAACAAAGTCAGGCGAGACTTCATGAATAACTTACTTCGGCTCATCGGAGCACCTTTGTCAGCCCCGTTTTAATAGACGAATAAAGTACTGAAAACTTACAGTGGCGAGTGCTACATCTTCTGGACTTATATTGCTGTGCACCACCAAACTACATTATATACAGCCCCTGTATTCAACAACACAATGAGGTAGTGCTAACGATTTCTCTTCTCTCTCTTCATGATTAGTAATATGTGTTAGATTTCTAAGTATAGAAAAAAAACATTTTTCTCTATGTGGTAAATCTATAGCTTTGGTGGTAATTGGTCAGTTTTTTTATGTAGAAATCCCAGGTTTTAATCTTGGGACAGACTTTGATTTTTTTTTTTCCTTTGGATATTTTTTCCTTTCTCATTTGACCCATAATAAAAGGCTATAGTCTTATCATATTGAGAATAATGTTTTTTATGCTTAGAAAGCTAATACATATTGCAGTTTTTTTTATAATCCTACTAGGGTTGTTTCAATACCAAAATTTTTATTCTTTTTCAATACCATAAAAAAGTAGTGCGATACTCTATACCGTTCGATATAACGCGAAAAAAATAAAACACCAAAAAAAGCTGCATGCATTCCGCATTTTATAGAATATCTGGCACATAATAGAACAGTCCTATCCTATTTTTTGGGGGGGGGGCAAGGTGACTAATAAAAAATAAAAAAAATGGTGAATCGCCCAGTTTTTTAATTTTTTTTGTTTTCACCGCATAAGAGATTTTTTAATATTTTGGACTTTTTGAACGTGGCGATATGTAATATTTTATTTATTTATTGTTTATATATTTTATATGTAAAATTGGGAAAGGGGGTGATTTATACTAATTTGGTGTATTTTTTTGAAAACTTTTTTTTTTTTTTTTTTACAGTTTATTTAATAACTATTTCCCCCCTTAGGGGCCAGAACCTGGGATCTTTTAATCCCTTGTCCTATTCACCCTAATAGAGCTCTATAGGGTTAATAGGACCTCACACTCTTCCTGCTGCCCTGGGCATAGTGCACACAGCAGGATGGAGCTGAACATGGACGGCTTCAGTAGCGTCCTGGCTGCCCCAGGATTACACTGCTGGGGCTCCGATCACAACTGCCACCAATGAGAGGAGTTTAGGGGACTCTGTGGCCACTGCCACCAACGATTTTAATACTGGAAGGGCGCACTGCGCCACCAATGTTTTTAATACTGGGGGGAAGGGGGCGCACCAGTGATAATTAACGTTTAATATACAAATACAGCCGGCGGCAGAAACACATTGCTGGCACCTGACCTCTGACAGGGCGCTGCGATCAGCGGCAGTTAAACCCTTAGGTGCGGCACCTAAGGGGTTAATTGCCTCTGATCGCAGCACCCTGTCAGAGGCAGGGTGCCAGTAATGTGTTTCTGCCGCTTGTATTAGTAATGTATTAAACGTTAGTTATCATTGGTGGCCACAGCCCCTCTGCGCTCTCAATGGTTGCAGCGGCACAGGGGGGAGGGAGAGACGGCTTCCTTCTCCCCGTGCTGCTGAGGGAACATGGTGCACGCTGAGAGCAGCGTGATTCATGTTCTCTGATACTGGGCTGTGCTACGCACAGCCTAGTATTGATGAAAGGCAAATCCCGGTATCGTATCGATACCGGGACAAAAGTATCGACTGGGTATCGAAAGTTCGAAACCCGCAACAACCCTAAATCCTACATTGTCCTTGTGACTAAACCAGTAATATGTACGTTTCTAAGCATAAAAACACGACTGGGTTAAATGAGGGACGGAAAAAATAACAGAATCTCTACATGCAATGCTGACCACTTATAACCAAGCTATAGCATTACCACATAGAGAATGATGGTTTTTCTATACTTAGAAAGCTAACACCTATTACTGGTTTCTTTATAATCATATTTTGTGCCTGTGAATAAAGCAGTAATATGTATATTAACTTTCTAAACAGAGAAATCTACCCTTCTCAATGTGGTAATGCTATAGTACATAGTGTGTCTGGTATGTACGTGCTAGGACACAGCTCTGCCCTCAGCATGCTGATATCTAGCCCCATCAAGGAGAGGGGGTGTTACACAGCAGTGCTCTAAGGATTCAGCCCGCCCCCCTGGTGCTCCAACTGCTCATTTGCATATTAATAAAAACACATATCTCTGCAGCTGTTTAGCATACAGACCAAAGAAAAGTACCATTTTAATCAGCATGCTGATCACTAGCAGGCAGTATGCCTGGTTTATTAGGGTTGATCATGCTGACAGAGCCTCTTTGAGATTTGTTGTGGATTTCTGGGATATCGCAGCAGAAACCTCCCGCCATGTTTGAATCCACAGTTAACGTGGATGAGGTTTGTAAAATGTGTTTTCTTCTGTATGGCTTCGGGGCAACAAATGTCAGCCAGTCCCGAGTCTTCCTGTGCATCGCTCCTTGTAATCATCTCTTTGCCCACAGATCAGTATTATGACGCTGCGGCTGTTCGAGCACCTACTACAGAAACCCAACGAGCACATCCTATATAACCTGATCCTGCGAAACCTGGAGGAGAGGAACTACACTGAGTACAAGCCCCCGTGTCCGGAGGACAAGGACGTGGTGGAGAACGGGCAGATCCCAGGAGCCGTGTACGTCTCCAGTCTGTGGGACCCTCACTCTCATTAGTTTCAGATGATTTTCTCAGTAACCTGATTAATGTTCTCTCTTTCTGCAGAGATCTTGAAGAAGATCCGATATTTACAGACATCTCTCCGGACAACACTTTATCTAAGGAGTGGTTGAGCGCGTCCCCTCCCATTACGCCCGATCATCAGAGAACTGATGGTAAAACCGAAGTGCACAAAATCGTCAACAGGTGAGTGCAGGAAGCTTGCGCCCCTATGTAAAATATCCCTCCATCAGATCTCTGCTGGTCTTCATCATGAATTAGTGTCACCCATTGCAAAATATATAAAAAGAATAGTTCAGTGTCCTCCAGCCTTACAGAAAATGCAGACATTAAAGCTGCGAGCACTGTGTCCTCTGGTGACGGTGGAGTCCTACACTTCTCCCTGGTCTTTTACATTGGCTAGGAGGTTGCAGCCTGCTGTACCATTGCTGTACTTGTTGATTAACCCCTTAGTGATCGCCAATATGCCTTTTCATGACTAAGGGGCCATCTTTTTGGGGTACACATATTTCTGAATGTATTGTCTGCAGCATCCCCCCATAATGTATAACATGTCTGCAGCATCCCCCCCCCCGGTAGTGTATAACATGTCTGCAGCATCCCCCCCCCCCTGTAGTGTATAACATGTCTGCAGCATCCCCCCCCCCTTTAGTGTATAACATGTCTGCAGCATCCCCCCCCCCCTGTAGTGTATAACATGTCTGCAGCATCCCCCCCCCCTGTAGTGTATAACATGTCTGCAGCATCCCCCCCCCCCTGTAGTGTATAACATGTCTGCAGCATCCCCCCCTGTAGTGTATAACATGTCTGCAGCATCCCCCCCCCCTGTAGTGTATAACATGTCTGCAGCATCCCCCCCCCCCCCCCCCCCGGTAGTGTATAACATGTCTGCAGCATCCCCCCCCTGTAGTGTATAACATGTCTGCAGCATCCCCCCCCCCCCTGTAGTGTATAACATGTCTGCAGCATCCCCCCCCCCCTGTAGTGTATAACATGTCTGCAGCATCCCCCCCCCCCTTTAGTGTATAACATGTCTGCAGCATCCCCCCCCCCGGTAGTGTATAACATGTCTGCAGCATCCCCCCCCCCCCCCTGTAGTGTATAACATGTCTGCAGCATCCCCCCCCCCTGTAGTGTATAACATGTCTGCAGCATCCCCCCCCCCTGTAGTGTATAACATGTCTGCAGCATCCCTCCCCCCCTGTAGTGTATAACATGTCTGCAGCAATACCCCCCCCCGGTAGTGTATAACATGTCTGCAGCATCCCCCCCCCCTGTAGTGTATAACCTGTCTGCAGCATCCCCCCCCCCCCCCTGTAGTGTATAACATGTCTGCAGCACCCACCCCCCCCCTGTAGTGTATAACATGTCTGCAGCAATACCCCCCCCCCCGGTAGTGTATAACATGTCTGCAGCATCCCCCCCCCCCTGTAGTGTATAACATGTCTGCAGCATCCCCCCTCCCCCTGTAGTGTATAACATGTCTGCAGCATCCCCCCCCCCCTGTAGTGTATAACATGTCTGCAGCATCCCCCCCCCTGTAGTGTATAACATGTCTGCAGCATCCCCCCCCCCCCTGTAGTGTATAACATGTCTGCAGCATCCCCCCCCCCCCCCCTGTAGTGTATAACATGTCTGCAGCATCCCCCCCCCCCCTGTAGTGTATAACATGTCTGCAGCATCCCCCCCCCCCCCCTGTAGTGTATAACATGTCTGCAGCATCCCCCCCCCCCTGTAGTGTATAACATGTCTGCAGCATCCCCCCCCCCTGTAGTGTATAACATGTCTGCAGCATCCCCCCCCCCCCTGTAGTGTATAACATGTCTGCAGCAATACCCCCCCCCCGGTAGTGTATAACATGTCTGCAGCACCCACCCCCCCCCCTGTAGTGTATAACATGTCTGCAGCAATACCCCCCCCCCCCCCCGGTAGTGTATAACATGTCTGCAGCATCCCCCCCCTGTAGTGTATAACATGTCTGCAGCATCCCCCCCCTGTAGTGTATAACATGTCTGCAGCATCCCCCCCCCCTGTAGTGTATAACATGTCTGCAGCATCCCCCCCCCTGTAGTGTATAACATGTCTGCAGCATCCCCCCCCCCCCCCTGTAGTGTATAACATGTCTGCAGCATCCCCCCCCCCCTGTAGTGTATAACATGTCTGCAGCATCCCCCCCCCCTGTAGTGTATAACATGTCTGCAGCATCCCCCCCCCCCCCTGTAGTGTATAACATGTCTGCAGCAATACCCCCCCCCCGGTAGTGTATAACATGTCTGCAGCACCCCCCCCCCCCTGTAGTGTATAACATGTCTGCAGCAATACCCCCCCCCCCCCCGGTAGTGTATAACATGTCTGCAGCATCCCCCCCCTGTAGTGTATAACATGTCTGCAGCATCCCCCCCCCCCTGTAGTGTATAACATGTCTGCAGCATCCCCCCCCTGTAGTGTATAACATGTCTGCAGCATCCCCCCCCTGTAGTGTATAACATGTCTGCAGCACCCCCCCCCCTGTAGTGTATAACATGTCTGCAGCATCCCCCCCCCCTGTAGTGTATAACATGTCTGCAGCAATACCCCCCCCCGGTAGTGTATAACATGTCTGCAGCACCCACCCCCCCCCCTGTAGTGTATAACATGTCTGCAGCAATACCCCCCCCCCCCCCGGTAGTGTATAACATGTCTGCAGCATCCCCCCCCTGTAGTGTATAACATGTCTGCAGCATCCCCCCCCCCCTGTAGTGTATAACATGTCTGCAGCATCCCCCCCCTGTAGTGTATAACATGTCTGCAGCATCCCCCCCCTGTAGTGTATAACATGTCTGCAGCATCCCCCCCCCTGTAGTGTATAACATGTCTGCAGCATCCCCCCCCCCTGTAGTGTATAACATGTCTGCAGCAATACCCCCCCCCCCCTGTAGTGTATAACATGTCTGCAGCATCCCCCCCCCCCCCTGTAGTGTATAACATGTCTGCAGCATCCCCCCCCCCCTGTAGTGTATAACATGTCTGCAGCATCCCCCCCCCCCTGTAGTGTATAACATGTCTGCAGCATCCCCCCCCCCCTGTAGTGTATAACATGTCTGCAGCATCCCCCCCCCCGGTAGTGTATAACATGTCTGCAGCATCCCCCCCCTGTAGTGTATAACATGTCTGCAGCATCCCCCCCCCATAGTGTATAACATGTCTGCAGCATCCCCCCCCCTGTAGTGTATAACATGTCTGCAGCATCCCCCCCCCCTGTAGTGTATAACATGTCTGCAGCATCCCCCCCCCCCCTGTAGTGTATAACATGTCTGCAGCATCCCCCCCCCCGGTAGTGTATAACATGTCTGCAGCATCCCCCCCCCCCCCCCCGGTAGTGTATAACATGTCTGCAGCATCCCCCCCTATAGTGTATAACATGTCTGCAGCATCCCCCCCTATAGTGTATAACATGTCTGCAGCATCCCCCCCTATAGTGTATAACATGTCTGCAGCATCCCCCCCTATAGTGTATAACATGTCTGCAGCACACCCCCCCGGCTCCAGGGTAAATGCCTGGTCACAATGTCCGTCACTGAAGCCGCTGCAATGTTTTCTGCTTATTTGCAGCTTTCTCTGTCTGGTTCCTGATGAAGCAAAATCTTCATATCAAGTGGAAGGCACCGGCTATGACACCTACCTCAGAGACGCCCATCGACAGGTAGTGGGGGGGCTTTCCAGGATTTTACGATTGATGGACTCGGCTCAGGATCGGCTACCCGTGTCTGATCGGCGGGGGTCTAACACCCTCCATCTACTGTGTGGTGGAAGGAGCTGGTTACTAGGGATCGGCTGATTGTCGGAGTTACCGATATTATCGGCCGATATTCATGATTTTCAGAGTTATTGGTATCGGCATCTAACCTTGCCGATAATGCGTCCAGCGCTGCTGTCAGCGCGCCATGATCCCTCAGCAGCACAGGGGAGAAGGAGTCGCTCTCTGCCGCGCTGCCAATGAGGAGGAGGAGGGGCGGGCGCACTGCGCCACCAATGATAATTAACGTCTAGTACAAATACAGGAGGCGGTGCCCAGCTTATATGACAGGAAGCTGTGATCAGCGGCAGTTTAACCCCCTCAGGTGGCGCACCTGAGGGGTTAACTGCTGCCACTGATCGCAGCTCCCTGTCAGAGGCAGGGTGCGGCCTGTGTGATTCTGCCACCGACACACCCGCCTCCTGTATTAAACGTTAATCATCATTGGTGGCGCAGTGCGCCCTCCCCAGTAAAGTCATTGGTGGCAGTGGCCACAGGGTCCCCTCACCTCCTCTCATTGGTGGCAGTGGCCACAGGGTCCCCTCACCTCCTCTCATTGGTGGCAGTGGCCACAGGGTCCCCTCACCTCCTCTCATTGGCAGTTGTGATCGGAGCCCCAGCAGTGTAATCCTGGGGCTCCGATCGGTTACCATGGCAGCCAGGACGCTGCTGAAGCCCTGGCTGCCATGGTAATCTCCCTGCTGCTGTGTGCACAGGGCAGCAGGGACAGTGTGAGATCCTATTCACCCTGATAGATCACTATCAGGGTGAATAGGACAAGGGATTAAAAGATCCCAGGTTCTGGCCCCTAAGGGGGGAAATAGTAATAAAAAAAAAAAAAAAAAAAAATATATATATATATATATATATATATATATATATATATTCAATAAATAAACGTATCGCATATCGCCACTTCCGAAAAGTCCAAACTATTCAAATATAAGAAAAAAAACGCTGTTTTTTTTTTTTTTTTTTTCTTTCAAAAATGAAAATGCACAGAATATCGGTATACGTTATCGGCCAGAAAGCTCACAGGTTATCGGTATTGGCTATAAAAAAATCTATATCAGTCGATCCCTACTGGTTACATTAACTTCAGTGGGAGCAGCGCTGCAGTATCCAGCTCTGTCCTCTACACGATGGAGGGCGCTGTTTCCAGCATCAACACTACTGCAGAACTGCTGATTGGCGGGTTGTTCGACCCCCGCTAATCATATATCAATCGCCTATCCTGGTGATGGGCTGGCGCCCGCCAGTCATATATATCAATGGCCTATCCTGGTGATAGGCTGGATGCCCGCCAGTCATATATATCGATGGCCTATCCTGGTGATAGGCTGGACGCCCGCCAGTCATATATATTGATGACCTATCCTGGTGATGGGCTGGACCCCCACCAGTCATATATATCAATGACCTATCGTGGTGATAGGCTGGACCCCCGCCAGTCATATATATCGATGGCCTATCCTGGTAAAAGTCCATCAATAGTAATAGGCTCATGTGAAGAAAGCGAACTCTAATGAAAAGCTCTGCTTCTTTCTGCCACTGCACTCAAGTCTTATGCAAGATTCCTGCTTGCTATCAGTAACTGGGAAATGTTAAAATTTGATTTGCTTGCTTTATTATTTTTCCATGTAGATTAATTAAAGCGAACAGGGACCCCGTGTCGATCACTGATGAAAGAGGAATGGTAACAGTGCGGCGGCCGCCCCACCACCTGCAGGGAGGATCAGCAGAGTATTAGTAATAGTTAGGCTGCAGTGTAGGGTCAGGGGGTCCCTTCATCCTCCCGCCCTTTGCTTACTTATTATCCCTCCGTGGTCCCGTCTGCACCTCTATGCACCTCCGTGGCTCCCCTACCTTTAATATATCCCTTCAGTAAAAGTCATGTTTTAGCTCTGTGATAGTGATGTAAGAATGTTCCCATTCATTGACGGCAAGCAGTCCTCTTGATTTTATCTAAGGATTGTGGGGGTTTGGTCTGGTCCTTTCATTGCCATCATCTGCTGCGGGGACCATGTGACGGTTTCACTGCTTCTTCTCCTAGTTCCGGGATTACTGTGCAATCTGCCTGCGCTGGGACTGGCCCGGCACCGCCAAGCCCATAGAGAAGTGCAATCTAGAAGCTCCGTTCTTCGAGGGGCATTTCCTGAAAGTTCTCTTTGACAGGATGGGTCGGATACTGGATCAGGTACTGTTCAGACCTCCGATCGGCTCCAGAAGGGTCACTTACTGCAGATCGGTGCGCACATGTTCCTGCACGACGACGGAGGGGGTCAGCGAGCCGCACTATAGGGGCATCACCACTGGGCAGGCCTAATGTGGGGGTCATCTGCTGTGGGCACAGGTTGTTACTAGAGACATAGGGGGCGGGTTTGTGACCATGATAAGGGGCGGGATTTGTGGCCGTGTTAAGGGGTGTGGCTGGGGCGGGGCTTATAGCTGATGACCTCATTAAACTGCCGCCGCTTCTCCCCGCAGCCGTACGATGTGAACCTGCAGGTGACGTCGGTGCTCTCCAAGCTCGCTCTCTTCCCTCACCCTCACGTACATGAATTCCTCTTGGACCCCTACGTCAACCTGGCCCCTGGGTGCCGCTCCCTCTTCTCGGTCATCGTCAGGGTGAGTTCTTTCTCGGACACAGCGGGACAGAGATTTAGAGAGAAAACTTGAGACCCCAGACCCTGATATGAGGACGCGCCCCGGTATAGGTCCCCGAGGGTCATCTAGGGAATACACCTTCCTGCACAGCCCCTATAGATAAACCAGTATCGCTCCTGTGCCCTATACACGAATCCTATAGAACCTGCTGGGGGTGTACGCACTATATACCGGCGTCCGTTTCTATAGGGGAATAGAGGTCCTACACGTGGGGGGGGGGGCTACCATTTTCTACAATCAAGATTCGCCCATAAGCTTGAGAACCATTGGATTTTATCCCGGTCGCCCGTCCCTCCATGCAGAACGCGGGTGTCTTGTCTTCCACGTGCGCTTATGCAGTTTTGGTGCATTGTCACCAGCGCATGTGAATACTCCCTAACTCCTATTGCTTTCAGTGGGGGCCACCTGTGTAATGTTACTGGTTGTGACCCAGCTTTCCCAGTAACTGATAACATTTAATAATTTTAGAGACGCATTTATCAGGGGGAGATCTCGGTTATAGAGAGGATGCAGACTCCATAGTGAATGTTCTAGGAGGATGAGGAGCGTAGTCCTCACAGTCTTGGTGTCTTTCCCGTCCAGGTGGTTGGAGATCTCATGGTGAGGATTCAGCGGATCCCAGACTTCACCCCTAAACTCCTGCTGGTGAGGAAGAGGTTACTGGGGCTGGAGCCCGATGGTCCAATGTAAGTGCGTGCCGCCATATCGGTCCCCTACCTCCTCGTGAACTTGATGCCTCCCTCACTCTTGTATCATGTGGCAGATCTGACAACCCCTGTGAGAGTTGTAGTTTTGAGCATATTAGTTGTCACCCCTATTTTCTAGCCTCCTGAACAGCAAATTGACCTCGTCACGCAGCATGTCGCCTACCTGCCCCAAATGTAGGCACATCTGCCATTCATAATGATCCGAAAGCTGAGGAATAGTCATGGCGGCCATATTGTATTTCACTCAGCTTTCCCAGATTCCAGAATGGTAAAGCGGTCTAGTTCCATGATACGCGGCCAGGTCGTTATCTCTAATAGGTAACACCTGGCGGTATTTAAAGGGCTATTCCCAATCTTGTAATGATCGCTGGGATATAACATCACTCTATGTGATGGCTAACCTCCGGCACTCCGGCTGTGGCGAAACTACGACTCCCAACATGTACACTTCCTTGGCTGACCTCCGCAGTGTGAGCGCTCTTACAGTAGAGACCTCCGCAGTGTGACCGCTCTTACAGTACAGACCTCCGCAGTGTGAGCGCTCTTACAGTACAGACCTCCGCAGTGTGACCGCTCTTACAGTAGAGACCTCTGCAGTGTGAGCGCTCTTACAGTAGAGACCTCCGCAGTGTGACCGCTCTTACAGTACAGACCTCCACCATGTGACCGCTCTTACAGTACAGACCTCCGCAGTGTGAGCGCTCTTACAGTACAGACCTCCGCAGTGTGAGCGCTCTTACAGTACAGACCTCCGCAGTGTGACCGCTCTTACAGTACAGACCTCCGCAGTGTGACCGCTCTTACAGTACAGACCTCCGCAGTGTGACCGCTCTTACAGCACAGACCTCCGCAGTGTGACCGCTCTTACAGTACAGACCTCCGCAGTGTGACCGCTCTTACAGTACAGACCTCCGCAGTGTGACCGCTCTTACAGTACAGACCTCCGCAGTGTGACCGCTCTTACAGTAGAGACCTCCGCAGTGTGAGCGCTCTTACAGTACAGACCTCCGCAGTGTGACCGCTCTTACAGTACAGACCTCCGCAGTGTGACCGCTCTTACAGTACAGACCTCCGCAGTGTGACCGCTCTTACAGTACAGGCCTCCGCAGTGTGACCGCTCTTACAGCAGAGACCTCCGCAGTGTGACCGCTCTTACAGTACAGACCTCTGCAGTGTGACCGCTCTTACAGTAGAGACCTCCGCAGTGTGAGCGCTCTTACAGTACAGACCTCCACCATGTGACCGCTCTTACAGTACAGACCTCCGCAGTGTGACCGCTCTTACAGTACAGACCTCCGCAGTGTGACCGCTCTTACAGTACAGGCCTCCGCAGTGTGACCGCTCTTACAGTACAGACCTCCGCAGTGTGACCGCTCTTACGGTACAGACCTCCGCAGTGTGACCGCTCTTACGGTACAGACCTCCGCAGTGTGAGCGCTCTTACGGTACAGACCTCCGCAGTGTGAGCGCTCTTACAGTACAGACCTCCGCAGTGTGAGCGCTCTTACAGTACAGACCTCCGCAGTGTGACCGCTCTTACAGTACAGACCTCTGCAGTGTGACCGCTCTTACAGTACAGACCTCCGCAGTGTGACCGCTCTTACAGTACAGACCTCCGCAGTGTGACCGCTCTTACAGTACAGACCTCCGCAGTGTGACCGCTCTTACAGTAGAGACCTCCGCAGTGTGAGCGCTCTTACAGTACAGGCCTCCGCAGTGTGACCGCTCTTACAGTACAGACCTCCGCAGTGTGACCGCTCTTACAGTAGAGACCTCCGCAGTGTGACCGCTCTTACAGTACAGACCTCCGCAGTGTGACCGCTCTTACAGTACAGACCTCCGCAGTGTGAGCGCTCTTACAGTACAGACCTCCGCAGTGTGAGCGCTCTTACAGTACAGACCTCCGCAGTGTGAGCGCTCTTACAGTACAGACCTCCGCAGTGTGACCGCTCTTACAGTACAGACCTCCGCAGTGTGACCGCTCTTACAGTACAGACCTCCGCAGTGTGACCGCTCTTACAGTACAGACCTCCGAAGTCCATAGAAATGAATGGAGCATGCTGGGAGTCGTAGTTTCACCACAGCTGGAGTGCCGGAGGTCAGCCATCGCTGCTCTATGATGAGTAGGGGCTAACCCCCACCGACTCTGAGAATGAAGGGAACGCCTGGTGCGCAGGGACCTGCAGCCCTATTCAAGTCCGAGGGTCTGGTTCCAGTTCCCTGGGGATCGGGTCACATCGCTGCACCCCCTTCATTCCCAGGATTGGTAGGGTCCAAGAGGTTGGACTCTCCCCGATCATAAAGTGATGGTACATCTTGGCCATCACTTTATACTATAGGAATAGCCCTTTAATGGCGGGCGACCAGTGTGGCCACCATTACGGGTTCAGTCGGGACTAGTACGCACCAGTACATCCTCACTCTACGTCTATCCTCAGTCTGTCGTCTCTCCGCAGTGTTGACCACATGACGCTGTTAGAGGGGGTCATCGTGCTCGAGGAATTCTGCAAAGAACTGGCTGCCATTGCCTTTGTCAAGTACCACAGCTCCACCACGCCTTGACGCCGCCCCCAGGGACCGTCCCCTCCGCACCTACGAGACCAAATTTTACGTATTTAATTCGTTTTTATGTTTGAGCAAAGACTTTATTTTGGAAAGAAGGGAAATCGGACGAAGACATTAAAGGCGTCTTCTCCGGGCTGAAGCTGCACGCACAAGAGACGTCGCACGTGGATTTACTCGCCGTTACCTTATGTGTTTTACAGAACTTTTTAGTCGTTTGGGGTTTTCCCGCTGGATGTTGAGTTTCGCATGCATGATCTTTTTTTTTTTTTTTTTAAAGACTCAAAATTGCTATGAATCGGAAGCCACTGATGATGTCATCAGATGTTCTAGTGGGCGGGCGAAGTCTGTTTACATAAAAATGCATTAAGTATTCTACCCCGAACACTTCAGATGACGGCGTCAGCAGCCGCACGGAGCAGTCGTCTCGGTTACGTCCTGTCCGCACCGTATGGAGAACACCGCACGGATTCTCGGCTTTAATACCGGACTCAAGAAAAAGCAAAAATAAAACTTTTCCACTTTTGTATTTAAGAGCGAAACCTGGAAACGCTGTCGATTTAACGGACTATTGAACCTGACGTTATGTCCGGTCCTTGTGTGACATCTGACAGCGCTGGTGGCGCCGGCGATCGCTGCTTCACGTGCTGCTCGATCCGCCATGTTCTTATTTTAATTTCTTTTTAGGATGTTGTTGGAGTAAATGTTAATGTTGGAGACGAGAAGCTTGTAAGAAAATAATATATTCCACGACCGGATGTCAATTATCGGCATATTTGCTTTCTGTATATATGTAATGTATAAATTGTATTATACGTGCATATAAAGTCATTACCAGGAGCTCGCGGCTCGTGTCTGTGCGCGACTCTACAGGCGGATCGCCCGCTGCTCGTCTGTATCTCACCCGGTTCAGAGGGTTCCTGCTTCATCCGACATCGAGAGCCACAGCAACAAAACACACATAAGAGACAAATCTCAAATTCAGTGCAACCTATTACCCTGCAGTGATGATCCAGAAGAAGGAAGGCAGATCCGAGTGAGACCTCCGCAGTGTGAGCGCTCTTACAGTACAGACCTCCGCAGTGTGACCGCTCTTACAGTACAGACCTCCGCAGTGTGACCGCTCTTACAGTAGAGACCTCCGCAGTGTGAGCGCTCTTACAGTACAGACCTCCGCAGTGTGAGCGCTCTTACAGTACAGACCTCCGCAGTGTGACCGCTCTTACAGTACAGACCTCCGCAGTGTGACCGCTCTTACAGTACAGACCTCCGCAGTGTGACCGCTCTTACAGTACAGACCTCCGCAGTGTGAGCGCTCTTACAGTACAGACCTCCGCAGTGTGACCGCTCTTACAGTACAGACCTCCGCAGTGTGACCGCTCTTACAGTACAGACCTCCACCATGTGGCCGCTCTTACAGTACAGACCTCCGCAGTGTGAGCGCTCTTACAGTAGAGACCTCTGCAGTGTGAGCGCTCTTACAGTAGAGACCTCCGCAGTGTGACCGCTCTTACAGTACAGACCTCCGCAGTGTGACCGCTCTTACAGTAGAGACCTCTGCAGTGTGAGCGCTCTTACAGTAGAGACCTCCGCAGTGTGACCGCTCTTACAGTACAGACCTCCGCAGTGTGAGCGCTCTTACAGTAGAGACCTCCGCAGTGTGAGCGCTCTTACAGTACAGACCTCCGCAGTGTGACCGCTCTTACAGTACAGACCTCCGCAGTGTGACCGCTCTTACAGTACAGACCTCCGCAGTGTGAGCGCTCTTACAGTACAGACCTCCGCAGTGTGACCGCTCTTACAGTACAGACCTCCGCAGTGTGACCGCTCTTACAGTACAGACCTCCGCAGTGTGACCGCTCTTACAGTACAGACCTCCGCAGTGTGACCGCTCTTACAGTACAGACCTCCGCAGTGTGAGCGCTCTTACAGTACAGACCTCCGCAGTGTGACCGCTCTTACAGTACAGACCTCCGCAGTGTGAGCGCTCTTACAGTACAGACCTCCGCAGTGTGACCGCTCTTACAGTACAGACCTCTGCAGTGTGAGCGCTCTTACAGTACAGACCTCCGCAGTGTGACCGCTCTTAAAGTACAGACCTCTGCAGTGTGACCGCTCTTACAGTACAGACCTCCGCAGTGTGACCGCTCTTACAGTACAGACCTCCGCAGTGTGACCGCTCTTACAGTACAGACCTCCGCAGTGTGACCGCTCTTACAGTACAGACCTCCGCAGTGTGACCGCTCTTACAGTACAGACCTCCGCAGTGTGAGCGCTCTTACAGTACAGACCTCCGCAGTGTGACCGCTCTTACAGTACAGACCTCTGCAGTGTGAGCGCTCTTACAGTACAGACCTCCGCAGTGTGAGCGCTCTTACAGTACAGACCTCCGCAGTGTGACCGCTCTTACAGTACAGACCTCTGCAGTGTGAGCGCTCTTACAGTACAGACCTCCGCAGTGTGAGCGCTCTTACAGTACAGACCTCCGCAGTGTGACTGCTCTTACAGTACAGACCTCCGCAGTGTGAGCGCTCTTACAGTACAGACCTCCGCAGTGTGACCGCTCTTACAGTACAGACCTCCGTAGTGTGACCGCTCTTACAGTACAGACCTCCGCAGTGTGACCGCTCTTACAGTACAGACCTCCGCAGTGTGACCGCTCTTACAGTACAGACCTCTGCAGTGTGACCGCTCTTACAGTACAGACCTCCGCAGTGTGACCGCTCTTACAGTACAGACCTCCGCAGTGTGACCGCTCTTACAGTACAGACCTCCGCAGTGTGACCGCTCTTACAGTACAGACCTCCGCAGTGTGAGCGCTCTTACAGTACAGACCTCCGCAGTGTGAGCGCTCTTACAGTACAGACCTCCGCAGTGTGAGCGCTCTTACAGTACAGACCTCCGCAGTGTGACCGCTCTTACAGTACAGACCTCCGCAGTGTGAGCGCTCTTACAGTACAGACCTCCGCAGTGTGAGCGCTCTTACAGTACAGACCTCCGCAGTGTGAGCGCTCTTACAGCAGAGACCTCCGCAGTGTGAGCGCTCTTACAGCACAGACCTCCGCAGTGTGAGCGCTCTTACAGCACAGACCTCCGCAGTGTGACCGCTCTTACAGCACAGACCTCCGCAGTGTGACCGCTCTTACAGCACAGACCTCCGCAGTGTGAGCGCTCTTACAGTACAGACCTCCGCAGTGTGAGCGCTCTTACAGTACAGACCTCCGCAGTGTGACCGCTCTTACAGTACAGACCTCCGCAGTGTGACCGCTCTTACAGTACAGACCTCCGCAGTGTGACCGCTCTTACAGTACAGACCTCTGCAGTGTGACCGCTCTTACAGTACAGACCTCCGCAGTGTGACCGCTCTTACAGTACAGACCTCCGCAGTGTGAGCGCTCTTACAGTACAGACCTCCGCAGTGTGAGCGCTCTTACAGTACAGACCTCCGCAGTGTGACCGCTCTTACAGTACAGACCTCCGCAGTGTGACCGCTCTTACAGTACAGACCTCCGCAGTGTGACCGCTCTTACAGTAGAGACCTCCGCAGTGTGACCGCTCTTACAGTACAGACCTCCGCAGTGTGACCGCTCTTACAGTACAGACCTCCGCAGTGTGACCGCTCTTACAGTACAGACCTCCGCAGTGTGACCGCTCTTACAGTAGAGACCTCCGCAGTGTGACCGCTCTTACAGCAGAGACCTCCGCAGTGTGACCGCTCTTACAGCACAGACCTCCGCAGTGTGACCGCTCTTACAGCACAGACCTCCGCAGTGTGACCGCTCTTACAGTACAGACCTCCGCAGTGTGACCGCTCTTACAGCACAGACCTCCGCAGTGTGACCGCTCTTACAGCACAGACCTCCCCAGTGTGACCGCTCTTACAGTACAGACCTCCGCAGTGTGACCGCTCTTACAGTACAGACCTCCGCAGTGTGACCGCTCTTACAGTACAGACCTCCGCAGTGTGAGCGCTCTTACAGTACAGACCTCCGCAGTGTGAGCGCTCTTACAGTACAGACCTCCGCAGTGTGAGCGCTCTTACAGTACAGACCTCCGCAGTGTGAGCGCTCTTACAGTACAGACCTCCGCAGTGTGACCGCTCTTACAGTACAGACCTCCGCAGTGTGACCGCTCTTACAGTACAGACCTCCGCAGTGTGACCGCTCTTACAGTAGAGACCTCCGCAGTGTGACCGCTCTTACAGTACAGACCTCCGCAGTGTGACCGCTCTTACAGTACAGACCTCCGCAGTGTGACCGCTCTTACAGTACAGACCTCCGCAGTGTGACCGCTCTTACAGTAGAGACCTCCGCAGTGTGACCGCTCTTACAGTACAGACCTCCGCAGTGTGAGCGCTCTTACAGTACAGACCTCCGCAGTGTGACCTCTCTTACAGTACAGACCTCCGCAGTGTGACCGCTCTTACAGTACAGACCTCCGCAGTGTGAGCGCTCTTACAGTACAGACCTCCGCAGTGTGAGCGCTCTTACAGCACAGACCTCCGCAGTGTGACCGCTCTTACAGTACAGACCTCCGCAGTGTGACCGCTCTTACAGTACAGACCTCCGCAGTGTGACCGCTCTTACAGTACAGACCTCCGCAGTGTGACCGCTCTTACAGCACAGACCTCCGCAGTGTGACCGCTCTTACAGTACAGACCTCCGCAGTGTGACCGCTCTTACAGTACAGACCTCCGCAGTGTGAGCGCTCTTACAGTACAGACCTCCGCAGTGTGACCGCTCTTACAGTAGAGACCTCCGCAGTGTGACCGCTCTTACAGTAGAGACCTCCGCAGTGTGACCGCTCTTACAGTAGAGACCTCCGCAGTGTGACCGCTCTTACAGCACAGACCTCCGCAGTGTGACCGCTCTTACAGCACAGACCTCCGCAGTGTGACCGCTCTTACAGCACAGACCTCCGCAGTGTGACCGCTCTTACAGCACAGACCTCCGCAGTGTGACCGCTCTTACAGTACAGACCTCCGCAGTGTGACCGCTCTTACAGTACAGACCTCCGCAGTGTGAGCGCTCTTACAGTACAGACCTCCGCAGTGTGAGCGCTCTTACAGTACAGACCTCCGCAGTGTGACCGCTCTTACAGTACAGACCTCCGCAGTGTGACCGCTCTTACAGTACAGACCTCTGCAGTGTGAGCGCTCTTACAGTACAGACCTCCGCAGTGTGAGCGCTCTTACAGTAGAGACCTCCGCAGTGTGAGCGCTCTTACAGTACAGACCTCCGCAGTGTGACCGCTCTTACAGTACAGACCTCCGCAGTGTGAGCGCTCTTACAGTACAGACCTCCGCAGTGTGACCGCTCTTACAGTACAGACCTCCGCAGTGTGAGCGCTCTTACAGTACAGACCTCCGCAGTGTGAGCGCTCTTACAGTACAGACCTCCGCAGTGTGACCGCTCTTACAGTACAGACCTCCGCAGTGTGACCGCTCTTACAGTAGAGACCTCCGCAGTGTGACCGCTCTTACAGTAGAGACCTCCGCAGTGTGACCGCTCTTACAGCACAGACCTCCGCAGTGTGACCGCTCTTACAGTACAGACCTCCGCAGTGTGACCGCTCTTACAGCACAGACCTCCGCAGTGTGACCGCTCTTACAGCACAGACCTCCGCAGTGTGACCGCTCTTACAGCACAGACCTCCGCAGTGTGAGCGCTCTTACAGCACAGACCTCCGCAGTGTGACCGCTCTTACAGCAGAGACCTCCGCAGTGTGACCGCTCTTACAGTACAGACCTCCGCAGTGTGAGCGCTCTTACAGTACAGACCTCCGCAGTGTGAGCGCTCTTACAGTACAGACCTCCGCAGTGTGACCGCTCTTACAGTAGAGACCTCCGCAGTGTGACCGCTCTTACAGTAGAGACCTCCGCAGTGTGACCGCTCTTACAGCACAGACCTCCGCAGTGTGACCGCTCTTACAGCACAGACCTCCGCAGTGTGACCGCTCTTACAGTACAGACCTCCGCAGTGTGACCGCTCTTACAGCACAGACCTCCGCAGTGTGAGCGCTCTTACAGTTTAGACCTCCGCAGTGTGACCGCTCTTACAGTACAGACCTCCGCAGTGTGACCGTTCTTACAGCAGAGACCTCCGCAGTGTGACCGCTCTTACAGTACAGACCTCCGCAGTGTGAGCGCTCTTACAGTACAGACCTCCGCAGTGTGAGCGCTCTTACAGTACAGACCTCCGCAGTGTGACCGCTCTTACAGTAGAGACCTCCGCAGTGTGACCGCTCTTACAGTACAGACCTCCGCAGTGTGACCGCTCTTACAGTAGAGACCTCCGCAGTGTGACCGCTCTTACAGTACAGGCCTCCGCAGTGTGAGCGCTCTTACAGTACAGACCTCCGCAGTGTGACCGCTCTTACAGTAGAGACCTCCGCAGTGTGAGCGCTCTTACAGTACAGACCTCCGCAGTGTGACCGCTCTTACAGTACAGACCTCCGCAGTGTGACCGCTCTTACAGTACAGACCTCCGCAGTGTGACCGCTCTTACAGTAGAGACCTCCGCAGTGTGACCGCTCTTACAGTAGAGACCTCCGCAGTGTGAGCGCTCTTACAGTACAGACCTCCGCAGTGTGAGCGCTCTTACAGTACAGACCTCCGCAGTGTGACCGCTCTTACAGTACAGGCCTCCGCAGTGTGACCGCTCTTACAGTAGAGACCTCCGCAGTGTGACCGCTCTTACAGTACAGACCTCCGCAGTGTGACCGCTCTTACAGTACAGACCTCCGCAGTGTGAGCGCTCTTACAGTAGAGACCTCCGCAGTGTGACCGCTCTTACAGTACAGACCTCCGCAGTGTGACCGCTCTTACAGTACAGGCCTCCGCAGTGTGACCGCTCTTACAGTACAGACCTCCGCAGTGTGACCGCTCTTACAGTACAGACCTCCGCAGTGTGAGCGCTCTTACAGTACAGACCTCCGCAGTGTGACCGCTCTTACAGTACAGACCTCTGCAGTGTGAGCGCTCTTACAGTACAGACCTCCGCAGTGTGACCGCTCTTACAGTACAGACCTCCGCAGTGTGACCGCTCTTACAGTACAGACCTCCGCAGTGTGACCGCTCTTACAGTACAGACCTCCGCAGTGTGACCGCTCTTACAGTACAGACCTCCGCAGTGTGACCGCTCTTACAGTACAGACCTCCGCAGTGTGACCGCCTGTTTGATGGCGCTGCGCACAGTGATGACATTGGGTATTGTGTTCGAGAAGCTGCTGCTTACATCATGGATGACATCACAGGATAGTGTGAGCCCTTGATTCATTTTTCCATAACATTATACACGGCTTGTTTCCATGGTAACGACCATCCTGTAATCCAGCACACTATAGAAAAAACTGCCGGCCTATGTGCACTTCCACGGTCCCAACCGCCATAGAGGCCGGTGCTTTTTCCTATAGTGTGCAAGCACGACCACCGCTGCTGGATTACTGGGTGGTCGTAACCCCAGGATATGAGCAGTGTATAATATGATGCAAAAATGAATCCAGACAGCAAAGGTGGCAATATGGAGAATCACAATACATTAGTAAGAGCCTGGTATTAACTTCATCTACATAATAAATGCCATTTGCTGAAGTGACCAAACCCACACAGAACCCGGTTTATAAACAGAAAATCCACACAGACTTCCGTGCATTTCTGCACCAAAAACCTTTGTATTACTTGCGGTCACTTGAATGGGTCTGCAAATCTGGAGAAGCACTACGAAGTTCTATCCTTTTGTGGAACGGACGGATCGCGGACCCCATTCAAGTGAATGGGTCTGTGATCCGCATGCGGCTGGCCCATGGTCGGTGCCCGTGCATTGCAGACTGCAATTTTTCACGGACCCGTAACAAATCTATAGCACATTTCATGAGCTACTTGCGAACGTTGGCGCGGCGTTCACACTATGCAGCAGCATGAATTCACATCTGCGGTTTTTCAGTCCACAGCGTCAGGATGACTGAGAGTTACTAAACTCTCGCTTACTTTGCTGCTCCTGTAAACCGCTGTCCGCCGGCACTGTGTGAACACGTCCTTGGGTCTAATGACCCCCAACACCACAGTGGAAGGCGGCGGCGCTGCCGCCTCTCCGGGGTCTCCCAAATCCGCTCATGGTTATATATTGTACTGCATGACCCCTGTACTGGCCTCAGTATGCTGGGACTTGTAGTTCTACAGCATCTGCAGAAGTCATCCTGGTTCCCTGTGCCTGGATTCTTCCGGTCTGATACACATACACACGTTATACGGAGCTGTACGGACGTGACACATCTCCGTATATTATAGAGGGGCGATTATAACACACAATCATCATTATACATTTATAATCACAGCCATATAACCCCCATCACAACTACATCTCCCAGAATCCCCCGGAAGGAGCGTCCACGACTGATGACGTCACTGTCGGCGCCTGTCAGGAGCAGGCATGGCTGCTGAGAAAGCTTCTAGGCTGTTGTCACTGAACGGTCTGTTCCCGGTGTATAAGCCGCCGGGTGTCACGTCAGCCCAGACCCTCAACGACCTGAAGAGCCGCCTGCTGAGAGGTCAGCCCCGGGGCAGCCGCGAGCTGTTCACACACCGGGCGCCCTGCGTACATACCGCTACGTAACGCTGAGGCGTGACCTGCGGCAGCCAATCAGATCGCCGCATTCATTTTCTAACCTGTGCATGAAAATGAAAGCAGCAATCTGATTGGTTGGCCTAGTCAATGCTGCCTTTATGTGGCTGCAAAAGATGGCTGCCAGTCTGTATAGAGAGATTTGTGGCGGAGCCGATTGTATTGCAGGCAGACGTGCCAGTGTGGATTAGTAGCGCTCATGTAGAGAGGGTTATGTTCGCACCAGTTGTCGGTGGCGGTATTCACACCGTTTTTCAGTGTTTAGTCTGTTTTTCAGTGTTTTATAAACTGTGTAAGAATCGTAATGACATCACACGATGAGCGTCGGTGCGGTTTTCTATAGATTGGGCGACGTAAACATTTTCCAAAACAACTAATGACGGTGTTAAAAAAAAAATCTAGAATTAATGCGACCTGCTGACCTCCGCTTTCAGACCGCGCCCCATGTCAGACTGGAGCTGCACGCTAGACTTTTATATACATATCTAAGATCTCTGCTGGCTGTCGGTGAATGAGAACTCTCTCAGTATTTCCTGCTTGTTCAGTTTCTGCATGGGAGATGTAGCGGAGATTCGTTAACATTAACCATTTGTTTGCCGGGCGGGTGGTATTTTGGACATTTGCTGACTTGCGCGCTTCCTTGTGTCCACGTAGAAGCCGGGCTGAAAGAATTTACGAAGAGAAAGAAGCAGACGCTGAAAATTGGCCATGGAGGGACCCTGGACAGCACGGCGTCCGGACTGCTGGGTAATGGGGGCGGAGGCGTCGGGCAGGTCTGCCCCAGAATGAAGGGCTTCTGTCCAGGCGCCGTCGGGGTCATGTGACTGAGGCCTTACTCTTTATTTCCTCTCTCCCTCGGTGACTTCTCCTGGTTTCCATCCAGTGGTCGGTGTCGGAGAAGGTACCAAGATGTTAGGGGCGATGCTGACCGGGAGTAAGGTAACCGCCCTGCAGAACCAGCGGCTGATAGAAGGGGGTGTCAGACTGCGCTTCTTACAGGGGCCCGTCTCCCATATTTATCAGTACTGTACCGTGGCAGGTTATGGGTGGGATTCTCCTTTAATCTTAAATCCTCCGCTCTTTCTCATCTGTCGGGATTAGGCCCCTTGCAGACGAGCGTTTCTCACTCTGCGCAGCTCCCGGCCTGACCTTCCAGCACTGACGGGGTCACATAGCATTATATTGAGTTATAATGCTATGTAACCCTTACAGTTCTGGAATGTATTGGATAACAGTGGCAACATTATGACATTGTTATCCAATACATTCCAGAACTGTAAGGGTTACATAGCATCAGAAATCAATATAATGCTATGTGACCCTCGTCAGTGCTGGGAGGTCAGGCCGGGAGCTGCGTTGCGGACTCGCTGCGGGAGGAACGCTCGTCTGCAAGGGGCCTAAGTTCTGCCATTTATTAGTCACAGATGATTTTATTACTTGTTTCCTCTCTGGCAGAAATACATGACCACCGGGCAGCTGGGGAAAGCCACCGACACCCTGGACGCATCTGGGACTGTGACACAAGAGAAGCCTTACGGTAAATGCTCCAGCGGCAGAGGGGCCATTATATTACCCATAATCCCTGGTGTGAGGGTGATGTCATTAGTTGACTTATCACTCGGCTTCGCAGAGCTGACTGTTTTACTGGTTGTTACATCATTAGGAGGCGCTCATGTCCTGCAACCTGATTGGACCAGAGATCGACACAATATAAAGCTGTGTAATAAGCCTCACGGGGGTGAAATGGCTGATAACAGGGGGCAATAGACTGTATTCTCCTGTCCTACAGTCATCCTCTCCCCTGAAATGGCTGATAACAGGGGGCAATAGATTGTATTCTCCTGTCCTACAGTCATCCTCTCCCCTGAAATGGCTGATAACAGGGGGCAATAGACTGTATTCTCCTGTCCTACAGTCATCCTCTCCCCTGAAATGGCTGATAACAGGGGGCAATAGACTGTATTCTCCTGTCCTACAGTCATCCTCTCCCGGTCTGAAATGGCTGATAACAGGGGGCAATAGATTGTATTCTCCTGTCCTACAGTCATCCTCTCCCCTGAAATGGCTGATAACAGGGGGCAATAGATTGTATTCTCCTGTCCTACAGTCATCCTCTCCCCTGAAATGGCTGATAACAGGGGGCAATAGATTGTATTCTCCTGTCCTACAGTCATCCTCTCCCCTGAAATGGCTGATAACAGGGGGCAATAGACTGTATTCTCCTGTCCTACAGTCATCCTCTCCCCTGAAATGGCTGATAACAGGGAGCAATAGACTGTATTCTCCTGTCCTACAGTCATCCTCTCCCCTGAAATGGCTGATAACAGGGGGCAATAGATTGTATTCTCCTGTCCTACAGTCATCCTCTCCCCTGAAATGGCTGATAACAGGGGGCAATAGATTGTATTCTCCTGTCCTACAGTCATCCTCTCCCCTGAAATGGCTGATAACAGGGGGCAATAGATTGTATTCTCCTGTCCTACAGTCATCCTCTCCCCTGAAATGGCTGATAACAGGGGGCAATAGACTGTATTCTCCTGTCCTACAGTCATCCTCTCCCCTGAAATGGCTGATAACAGGGAGCAATAGACTGTATTCTCCTGTCCTACAGTCATCCTCTCCCCTGAAATGGCTGATAACAGGGAGCAATAGATTGTATTCTCCTGTCCTACAGTCATCCTCTCCCCTGAAATGGCTGATAACAGGGAGCAATAGACTGTATTCTCCTGTCCTACAGTCATCCTCTCCCCTGAAATGGCTGATAACAGGGAGCAATAGACTGTATTCTCCTGTCCTACAGTCATCCTCTCCCCTGAAATGGCTGATAACAGGGAGCAATAGACTGTATTCTCCTGTCCTACAGTCATCCTCTCCCCTGAAATGGCTGATAACAGGGAGCAATAGATTGTATTCTCCTGTCCTACAGTCATCCTCTCCCCTGAAATGGCTGATAACAGGGAGCAATAGACTGTATTCTCCTGTCCTACAGTCATCCTCTCCCCTGAAATGGCTGATAACAGGGAGCAATAGACTGTATTCTCCTGTCCTACAGTCATCCTCTCCCCTGAAATGGCTGATAACAGGGGGCAATAGACTGTATTCTCCTGTCCTACAGTCATCCTCTCCCCTGAAATGGCTGATAACAGGGGACAATAGACTGTATTCTCCTGTCCTACAGTCATCCTCTCCTCTGAAATGGCTGATAACAGGGGGCAATAGACTGTATTCTCCTGTCCTACAGTCATCCTCTCCCCTGAAATGGCTGATAACAGGGAGCAATAGATTGTATTCTCCTGTCCTACAGTCATCCTCTCCCCTGAAATGGCTGATAACAGGGGGCAATAGACTGTATTCTCCTGTCCTACAGTCATCCTCTCCTCTGAAATGGCTGATAACAGGGGGCAATAGACTGTATTCTCCTGTCCTACAGTCATCCTCTCCCCTGAAATGGCTGATAACAGGGGGCAATAGACTGTATTCTCCTGTCCTACAGTCATCCTCTCCTCTGAAATGGCTGATAACAGGGGGCAATAGACTGTATTCTCCTGTCCTACAGTCATCCTCTCCCCTGAAATGGCTGATAACAGGGGACAATAGACTGTATTCTCCTGTCCTACAGTCATCCTCTCCTCTGAAATGGCTGATAACAGGGAGCAATAGACTGTATTCTCCTGTCCTACAGTCATCCTCTCCTCTGACATGGCTGATAACAGGGAGCAATAGACTGTATTCTCCTGTCCTACAGTCATCCTCTCCTCTGACATGGCTGATAACAGGGAGCAATAGACTGTATTCTCCTGTCCTACAGTCATCCTCCCCCTGAAATGGCTGATAACAGGGGGCAATAGACTGTATTCTCCTGTCCTACAGTCATCCTCTCCCCTGAAATGGCTGATAACAGGGGGCAATAGACTGTATTCTCCTGTCCTACAGTCATCCTCCCCCCTGAAATAGCTGATAATAGGGGGCAATAGACTGTATTCTCCTGTCCTACAGTCATCCTCTCCCCTGAAATGGCTGATAACAGGGGGCAATAGATTGTATTCTCCTGTCCTACAGTCATCCTCTCCCCTGAAATGGCTGATAACAGGGGGCAATAGACTGTATTCTCCTGTCCTACAGTCATCCTCTCCCCTGAAATGGCTGATAACAGGGGACAATAGACTGTATTCTCCTGTCCTACAGTCATCCTCTCCCCTGAAATGGCTGATAACAGGGGGCAATAGACTGTATTCTCCTGTCCTACAGTCATCCTCTCCCCTGAAATGGCTGATAACAGGGGGCAATAGACTGTATTCTCCTGTCCTACAGTCATCCTCTCCTCTGAAATGGCTGATAACAGGGAGCAATAGACTGTATTCTCCTGTCCTACAGTCATCCTCTCCCCTGAAATGGCTGATAACAGGGAGCAATAGACTGTATTCTCCTGTCCTACAGTCATCCTCTCCCCGGAAATGGCTGATAACAGGGGGCAATAGACTGTATTCTCCTGTCCTACAGTCATCCTCTCCCCTGAAATGGCTGATAACAGGGGCAATAGACTGTATTCTCCTGTCCTACAGTCATCCTCCCCCCTGAAATGGCTGATAACAGGGGCAATAGACTGTATTCTCCTGTCCTACAGTCATCCTCTCCCCTGAAATGGCTGATAACAGGGGGCAATAGACTGTATTCTCCTGTCCTACAGTCATCCTCTCCCCTGAAATGGCTGATAACAGGGGCAATAGACTGTATTCTCCTGTCCTACAGTCATCCTCTCCTCTGAAATGGCTGATAACAGGGGGCAATAGATTGTATTCTCCTGTCCTACAGTCATCCTCTCCCCTGAAATGGCTGATAACAGGGAGAAATAGACTGTATTCTCCTGTCCTACAGTCATCCTCTCCCCTGACATGGCTGATAACAGGGAGCAATAGACTGTATTCTCCTGTCCTACAGTCATCCTCTCCCCTGAAATGGCTGATAACAGGGGGCAATAGACTGTATTCTCCTGTCCTACAGTCATCCTCTCCCCTGAAATGGCTGATAACAGGAGGCAATAGACTGTATTCTCCTGTCCTACAGTCATCCTCTCCTCTGAAATGGCTGATAACAGGGGGCAATAGACTGTATTCTCCTGTCCTACAGTCATCCTCTCCCCTGAAATGGCTGATAACAGGGGGCAATAGACTGTATTCTCCTGTCCTACAGTCATCCTCTCCCCTGAAATGGCTGATAACAGGGGGCAATAGACTGTATTCTCCTGTCCTACAGTCATCCTCTCCCCTGAAATGGCTGATAACAGGGAGCAATAGACTGTATTCTCCTGTCCTACAGTCATCCTCTCCCCTGAAATGGCTGATAACAGGGGGCAATAGACTGTATTCTCCTGTTCTACAGTCATCCTCTCCCCTGAAATGGCTGATAACAGGGGGCAATAGACTGTATTCTCCTGTCCTACAGTCATCCTCTCCCCTGAAATGACTGATAACAGGGAGCAATAGACTGTATTCTCCTGTCCTACAGTCATCCTCTTTCCTGAAATGGCTGATAACAGGGGGCAATAGACTGTATTCTCCTGTCCTACAGTCATCCTCTCCCCTGAAATGGCTGATAACAGGGAGCAATAGACTGTATTCTCCTGTCCTACTGTCATCCTCTCCCCTGAAATGGCTGATAACAGGAGGCAATAGTCTGTATTCTTCTGTCCTACAGTCATCCTCTCCCCTGAAATGGCTGATAACAGGGGGCAATAGACTGTATTCTCCTGTCCTACAGTCATCCTCTCCCCTGAAATGGCTGATAACAGAGGGCAATAGACTGTATTCTCCTGTCCTACAGTCATCCTCTCCCCTGAAATGGCTGATAACAGGGGGCAATAGCCTGTATTCTCCTGTCCTACAGTCATCCTCTCCCCTGAAATGGCTGATAACAGGGGGCAATAGACTGTATTCTCCTTTCCTACAGTCATCCTCTCCCCTGAAATGGCTGATAACAGGGAGCAATAGACTGTATTCTCCTGTCCTACAGTCATCCTCTCCCCTGAAATGGCTGATAACAGGGAGCAATAGACTGTATTCTCCTGTGCTACAGTCATCCTCTCCTCTGAAATGGCTGATAACATGGAGCAATAGACTGTATTCTCCTGTCCTACAGTCATCCTCTCCCCTGAAATGGCTGATAACAGGGGGCAATAGAGTGTATTCTCCTGTCCTACAGTCATCCTCTCCCCTGAAATGGCTGATAACAGGGGGCAATAGACTGTATTCTCCTGTCCTACAGTCATCCTCTCCCCTGAAATGGCTGATAACAGGAGGCAATAGACTGTATTCTCCTGTCCTACAGTCATCCTCTCCTCTGAAATGGCTGATAACATGGAGCAATAGACTGTATTCTCCTGTCCTACAGTCATCCTCTCCCCTGAAATGGCTGATAACAGGGGGCAATAGACTGTATTCTCCTGTCCTACAGTCATCCTCTCCCCTGAAATGGCTGATAACAGGGGGCAATAGACTGTATTCTCCTGTCCTACAGTCATCCTCTCCCCCCCTGAAATGGCTGATAACAGGGGACAATAGACTGTATTCTCCTGTCCTACAGTCATCCTCTCCCCTGACATGGCTGATAACAGGGAGCAATAGATTGTATTCTCCTGTCCTACAGTCATCCTCCCCCCTGAAATTGCTGATAACAGGGGCAATAGACTGTATTCTCCTGTCCTACAGTCATCCTCTCCCCTGAAATGGCTGATAACAGGGGGCAATAGACTGTATTCTCCTGTCCTACAGTCATCCTCTCCCCTGACATGGCTGATAACAGGGAGCAATAGACTGTATTCTCCTGCACAGTACAGGTTGGGGTGTGATTGTGCGGTTGTTCCTCTCTATACTCAGTGCTTTCTTCTCTTTTGCTCAGATCACATCACTAGAGAAGAATTGGAGAAGGCGCTGGAGAGGTTCACCGGGAACACCCTGCAGGTGCCTCCACTGTAAGTCTCCCTGCCCTGTGTGGTAATGGGGGCAGTGCTTTATATTATTACATGGTGTGGGGGAAGGGTCTCCAGGAGAGATGAGCGAATTTCAGGTTATGAAATTCGTTCACGCTTCGTTTACCGGAAAATGGTGAATTGCATTATGGATTCTGTTACCACGGACCATAACGCCATTCTATGACGGAATGCCTTTAGGGTCCATTCACACGTCCGTTTTTTCTTTCCTGATCTGTTCCGTTTTTTGCGGACCAGATCTGGACCCATTCATTTTCAATGGGTCCTGAAAAAAATCGGACAGCACAATGTGTGCTGTCCGTTTCCGTTGTTCCGTTCCGCATGTCCGTTTAAATATAAAACATGTCCTATTCTTTTCCGCAAAATTCGGATCCTGGTACAATACAAAGTCAATGGATCCGCAAAAAACGGAAGACATTCGGATGTCATTACGTATGTCATCCGTTTTATGCGGATTCCGTTCCTGGAAATGACATTTTTAAAATTTTTATTTTTATTTTATTTTATTTTTTCAAAGAAATCCAAACAACTTTATTTATACATGTTTCCGTTTTTTGCGGATCCGCAAAAAACGGATGACATATGGAAACATTTTCAGGAACAACGGATCCGCAAAAAACGGACCGAAAATTGGGATATAGAAAAATACTGACGTGTGAATGTAGCCTAAGAGACATTCCGTTATTTAATCCGTCATAATAGAAGTTTATGGGCTGCAAAACGGATCCGTCCGCTTTCCGTTATGCAGGAGAGCACTCAGGATCAGGAGAGGACTCCATCATCACGTAAACCGGACGGATCCGTTTTGCAGCCCATAGACTTCTATTATGACGGATTAAATAACGGAATGTCTCTAAAGGCATTCCGTCATAGAATGGCGTTATGGTCCGCGGTAACGGAATCCATAAGGTAATTCACCTTTTACCAGTAAATGAATTGCAAACAAATTTCATAACCGGAAATTCGCTCATGTCTAGTCTCCCGTGTTGTATACTATTACACTGTGTGGGGGGGAGGTTGTGCACAGGTAGTTTGAATTTCACTGTCTGCAGAATTGGGGGGGGGGGGGGGGCTGACTCCTGGTGCTGGTAACATGAAGGGTTAATGGTCGTATTTTTCAGCTTCTCCGCCTTGAAGAAGAACGGGAAGAGGTTGTCGTGTCTGGTGAGATCAGGGGCTGAGGTGGAGGCGAAGCCGGCGCGCCCTGTGGTGGTCTACAGCCTGACGCTGACGGATTTCCGGCCTCCTCTCTTTACTCTCTGTACGTGGCCGAGGTGCAGGGTCCGGACCGCGCCTGCGTTCTGTGGCTGGTCCTAGTGATATCTGACGGTGGGGATCAGTATGGCCGCCTTCAGAACCTCCACCCACAAGGTTCCTAACCTGCACTGCTGTGCACTCTGCCCCCGCTTAACGGTATACAGGAGGACACCCGCAGTGCCATCCGCAGTGCCATGGGGGAAGGGCTGCATGCTGTCGCCCGGTGTATATAACGGCGCAGTCTCCCCATGGAGAGATAGTTCCCCCTAATCCTGACTTAGGCCTCTCACCCAGTTAAGCCAGTCCTCTCTGCACTGATGAGGGGCAATCGCCCCAAAACAGCAGATGAGGTGCTGGGTTATTTACTATCCGAGTCATGTCTCAAGGGTTAAACATTGTCTTATAGGATGGCTGCTTTACATCTGGTGGCATCAGAGGCGGAGCTTGCCAAGTGCTCATTTGCATACCTTCTTCCCAGAATTCCTGAGGAGCATGTATGGCCTATAAGTCTCCCCAAGGAGAGATAGTACCCCCAAATCCTGTGTATATATCATGGATGTTAGATGGGTGTCGTGCGCTCACCTCTCACCGCTCTCTCTTCTGTCACAGGTGTGGAGTGTGGAGGCGGCTTCTATGTCCGGAGTCTAATCAGAGACATCGGAGAAGGTAACGTCGCCCTGACTCTTCTGGTGCAGTCATTGTGTGTGGTCTCTTTCTCCTGTGCAGTCGCTGTGTGTGGTCTCTTTCTCCTGTGCAGTCGATGTGTGTGTGGTCTCTTTCTCCTGTGCAGTCGATGTGTGTGTGGTCTCTTTCTCCTGTGCAGTCGCTGTGTGTGGTCTCTTTCTCCTGTGCAGTCGATGTGTGTGTGGTCTCTTTCTCCTGTGCAGTCGATGTGTGTGGTCTCTTTCTCCTGTGCAGTCGATGTGTGTGGTCTCTTTCTCCTGTGCAGTTGCTGTGTGTGGTCTCTTTCTCCTGTGCAGTCGCTGTGTGTGGTCTCTTTCTCCTGTGCAGTTGCTGTGTGTGGTCTCTTTCTCCTGTGCACTCTCTTACTCCTGTGCATTTGCTGTGTGTGGTCTCTTTCTCCTGTGCAGTTGCTGTGTGTGGTCTCTTTCTCCTGTGTGGTCTCTTTCTCCTGTGCAGTCGCTGTGTATGGTCTCTTACTCCTGTGCAGTCGCTGTGTATGGTCTCTTACTCCTGTGCAGTCGCTGTGTGTGGTCTCTTACTCCTGTGCAGTCGCTGTGTGTGGTCTCTTACTCCTGTGCAGTCGCTGTGTATGGTCTCTTACTCCTGTGCAGTCGCTGTGTGTGGTCTCTTACTCCTGTGCAGTCGCTGTGTACGGTCTCTTACTCCTGTGCAGTCGCTGTGTGTGGTCTCTTACTCCTGTGCAGTCGCTGTGTACGGTCTCTTACTCCTGTGCAGTCGCTGTGTGTGGTCTCTTACTCCTGTGCAGTCGCTGTGTACGGTCTCTTACTCCTGTGCAGTCGCTGTGTACGGTCTCTTTCTCCTGTGCACTCTTTCTCCTGTGCAGTCGCTGTGTACGGTCTCTTACTCCTGTGCAGTCGCTGTGTACGGTCTCTTTCTCCTGTGCAGTCGCTGTGTGTGGTCTCTCTCCTGTGTGGCCCCCGTGTGCATTCCCACCCCCATCACTGTCAGCCATATTAGCTCTTATGGGGATCATTTCCTAGTCGTTCGGTCACCCAGAGGGGCCTCCCCTTCCATCTGTCACAGTGCAGGCGCCTCCTGTCCCTCTCGCTCTACAGCGACCGACTACCTCTGTCCGCAGCGTGTGAGACACGACCTGGTGTTGGGGGTCACGAAGGTTATGCATCATATACATGTAATTCGGTGACGTCATCGGACTGACTTCTCGTGTACCCGCACGTTGTCCAGGACTCAGCTGAGGGGTGCACGGCTGTGGCTCCTCCTGTCACCTGTGTCATTGCCAGACTGTGTCCCTCTCCAGTATCCCCTGGAAATGAGACTCATGTTCTTCCTCCTGTCACAGCTTTGTCCAGTTGTGCCAGTGTGAATGAGCTGATCCGCACCAAGCAGGGGCCGTTCACCCTGGACGATGACACCCTGAGGGAGGATCGCTGGGACCTTGAGCATGTCGCCCGGGCACTGCAGACGTCCACCCCACCCCCAGAGCAAGCGTCCAAGAGGCTGAAGACTGAGGAGGACGGGGCGCCCGCTGTCCAATCCTAAGGAACAGTGTGCCGCCTCCTGAGTGTTCTCCACCCAGTGGATGGGACAGATCCCCAGACAGACATGTGCGCCCCCTACAGGGGGGGGTCACAGGGAGCGCATCTTCTCATACCTCACCCAATGAGGGCCGGAGAGGAAGAGTCCAAGGAGACAATCACTGAGCCCAGGAACATGTATATAGTATGTACAGCCACTGAAATAAAGCTATGATATCACTGCTTCGTGTGTCCGCCTGCACTGACCGGCATGACAGTGTCATCCACAGGTCCCCATGACAGTGTCATCCACAGGTCCCCATGACAGTGTCATCCACAGGTCCCCATGACAGTGTCATCCACAGGTCCCCATGACAGTGTCATCCACAGGTCCCCATGACAGTGTCATCCACAGGTCCCCATGACAGTGTCATCCACAGGTCCCCATGACAGTGTCACAGGTGTGGCACAGATCCCCCCCCCATAACAGTGATGTCATCCGCAGATTCCCCCCCCCCCCCCCCCCCCCCCCCATAACAGTGGTGTCATCCGCAGATCCCCAATAACAGCAGACTGGTACTGGCCGCCTCCCCCCGTCGCTGACTGGTACTGGCCGCCTCCCCCCGTCGCTGACTGGTACTGGCCGCCTCCCCCCGTCGCTGACTGGTACTGGCCGCCTCCCCCCGTCGCTGACTGGTACTGGCCGCCTCCCCCCGTCGCTGACTGGTACTGGCCGCCTCCCCCCGTCGCAGACTGGTACTGGCCGCCTCCCCCCGCAAGATAAAGATAAACCACAAAGCAGATACAACTCTAGGAATCCATTTCTCAGGACCAGGACACTCCATGAATGACTTAAAGGGATTTTGTGTATAGAGCTGAGGACATGGGTTGCTAGATGGCCGCTAGCACATCCGCAATATCCAGTCCCCATAGCTCTGTGTGCTTTTATTGTGTAAAAAACCCGATTTGATACATATGCTAATTAACCTGAGATGAGTCCTGTATGTGAGATGAGTCAGGGACAGGACTCCTCTCAGGTTAATTTGCATATGTATCAAATCGGGTTTTTTACATAATAAAAGCACACAGAGCTATGGGGACTGGATATTGCGGATGTGCTAGCGGCCATCTAGCAACCCATGTCCTCAGCTCTATACACAAAATCCTGGTGACAGGTTCCCTTTAACCCCTTAAGGACCGGGCTCATTTTCACCTTAAGGACCAGGCCATTTTTTGCAAATCTGACCAGTGTCACTTTAAGTGCTCATAACTTTAAAACGCTTTGACTTACCCAGGCCGTTCTGAGATTGTTTTTTCGTCACACATTGTACTTCATGACACTGCTAAAATTGGGTCAAAAAAGTTAATTTTTTTGCATAAAAAAATACAATTTTTACCGTAAATTTTGAAAAATTAGCAAATTTCAAATTTTCAGTTTCTCTACCTCTGTAATACATAGTAATACCCCCAAAAATTGTGATGACTTTACATTCCCCATATGTCTACTTCATGCTTGAATTGTTTTGGGAATGATATTTTATTTTTTGGGGATGTTACAAGGCTTAGAAGTTTAGAAGCAAATTTTGAAATTTTCAGAAATCTTCAAAATCCCACTTTTTATGGACCAGTTCAGGTTTGAAGTCATATTGTGAGGCTTAGATAATAGAAACCTCCCAAAAATGACCCCATTCTAGAAACTACACCCCTCAAGGTATTCAAAACTGTTTTTTCAAACTTTGTTAACCCTTTAGGTGTTCCACAAGAGTTAATGGCAGATGGAGAAACAATTTTGAAATTTCTATTTTTTGGAAAATTTTCCAATATAATCAATTTTTTCCAGGAGTAAAACAAGGGTTAACTGCCAAACAACACTCAAAATGGGTTGCCCTGATTCTGTAGTTTGCAAAAACACCCCATATGTGGTCGTAAACTACTGTTTGGCCGAACGGTAGCACATAGAAGGAGGGGAACACCATATGGGTTTTGGAAGGCAGATTTGGTAGGACTGGTTTTGTTTATACCATGTCCCATTTGAAGCCCCCTGTTGCACCCCTAGAATAGAAATTTCAAAAAAGTGACTCCATCTAAGAAAGTACACCCCTCAAGGTATTCAAAACTGGGTTTACAAACTTTGTTAACCCTTTAGGTGTTCCACAAGAGTTAATGGCAGATGGAGAAACAATTTTGAAATTTCTATTTTTTGGAACATTTTCCAATATAATCAATTTTTTCCAGGAGTAAAACAAGGGTTAACTGCCAAACAACACTCAAAATGGGTTGCCCTGATTCTGTAGTTTGCAAAAACACCCCATATGTGGTCGTAAACTACTATTTGGCTAAACGGCAGCACATAGAAGGAGGGGAACACCATATGGGTTTTGGAAGGCAGATTTTGCTGGACTGGTTTATTGACACCATGTACCCTTTCAAGCCCCCTGATGCACCCCTAGAGTAGAAACTCCATAAAAGTGACCCCATCTAGGAAACTACGGGATAAGGTGGTTGTTGTTTTGGGACTATTTTTGGGGTAAATTTGATTTTTGGTTGCTCTATATTACTCTTTTTTGAGGCAATGTAACAAAAAAATGTAATTCTAAAATTGTTTCTACATTCACTATTTGGTTTTGTGGAACACCTAAAGGGTTAACATAGTTTGTAAAGTAACTTTTGAATACCTTGAGGGGTGTAGTTTCTTAGATGGGGTCACTTTTTTGGAGTTTCTAGTCTAGGCTACATCAGGGGGGGCTTCTAATGGGACATGGTGTCAAAAAAAAAACTGTCCATCAAAATCTGCCTTCCAGAAACCATATGGAGTTCCCTTCGTTCTATGCCCTGCCGTGCGGCTATATAACCATTTACGACCACATATGGGGTGTTTCTGCAAACTACAGAATCGGGGCAATAAATATTTAGTTTTGTTTGGCTGTTAACCCTTGCTTTATTACCGGCAAAATGGATTCAAATTGAAATTTTGCCCAAAAATTGGTGTTTTGGCACAGTTTTTATTTTATATTTTTAACACCGTTCATCCGAGGCGTTTGGTCAAAAGTTATTTTTATAGCGACGACTTTTACGCACGCGACGATGCCCAATATGTATGGCTCTCAGACTTTGGAGACACTAAGCAGGCATCCTAAAACTGCGTCCCTCCAGATATTGTAAAACTACAATTCCCACCATGCCCTGCTGATGGCTGTAGGTTGTCTGGGCATGCTGGGAGTTATAGTTTTACAACATCTGGAGGGCCGCAGTTTGAGGATGCCTGCTCTAAAACTAATATTTTTTGGGGAAAGAAAAATTGTTTCCGTGTCTCCAAAGTCTGAGAGCCATAGTGTTTTATGTTCTCTAGTGGACTGTTGAGGATTATAAAAATTTAGTACTCCATGGAAGTGTGATACTCCCTGAAGCAATCGATAACGCAGAGGCCCGGATGATCGGGGCACGTGTCACATTGAGTAGTGGTGTCCTTCCGTATCCCCCTCTTGTGACACACTCTGCACTTTTTTTGGGTTCGTCCCTTCTTTCCAGTATGGGGGACCACACCTGGAAAGTGTTGGCCAGGGACGATCCGGGCGCCTCCAGTTCCCGAGGTACTCCGGCCTGCTCTTTCCCGGTCCGAAAAGATCAGGTCTTTGAGGACTGCCTCATAGAACTGGAGGAATGTCCCTGTGCTGCCAGCGCTTCGGGATAGTACAAAAGAGTTGTACATGGCAACCTGTACCAAGTAGACCGTAACTTTTTTGTACCATGCCCGGGTTTTGCGCATGGCGTTATATGGCGTGAGGACTTGATCAGAGAGATCAACTCCTCCCATATACCGATTGTAGTCGACGATACAATCGGGCTTGAGGACCGTTGCCGCGGTACCTCGCACAGGGACAGGGGTGGTGCCGTTACCGTGGATTGTGGACAGCATAAGGACATCCCTCTTGTCCTTATACCTGACCAGCAACAGGTTTCCAGTGGTAAGGGCACGGGTCTCACCCCTGGGGATAGGTACCTGGAGGGGGTAGGCAGGGAGGCCGCGTTGATTTTTCCGCACGGTCCCACAAGCGAACGTGGATCTGGCGGCAAGGGACCTGAACAAGGGAATGCTGGTATAAAAGTTATCCACGTACAAGTGGTAACCATTATCCAGCAGTGGGTACATAAGGTCCCACACGAGTTTCCCGCTAACACCCAGAGTGGGGGGACATTCTGGGGGTTCAATACGGGAATCTCGCCCCTCGTACACACGAAATTTGTAAGTGTACCCTGAGGCACTCTCACAAATTTTGTATAGCTTCACGCCATACCTCGCCCGCTTTGTGGGAATGTATTGGCGGAAACTGAGTCTCCCCTTGAACGCAACGAGAGACTCATCAACCGCGACCTCCCTTCCAGGTACGTAGGCCTGCTGAAATGTGGCCCCAAAGTGATCGATGACCGGCCGTATCTTGTACAGCCGGTCATAGGCAGGATCACTTCGGGGGGGACATGCTGCATTATCGGAATAATGCAGACATTTCCGGATGGCCTCAAACCGGTGACGTATCATGACCATACTGTAGAGTGGGGTCTGGTATAGGACGTCCCCACTCCAGTATTGCCTGACACTGGGTTTTTGGACTAGACCCATATGCAGCACGAGGCCCCAAAATGTCCTCATTTCGGCTGCACTGACCGGCGTCCAGCCACCGGGTCTAGCCAAAACTGAGCCTGGGTTTTGAGCGACGAACTGTTGGGCGTACAGATTCGTCTGCTCCACCATCAAATTCACCAGTGGGTTACTGAAAAAAAAACTAAAATAGTCTATTTCAGTAAACCCCACTGTGGGAATCTGGATTCCAGGATTGCCAGCAAAATCCGGAATCTCAGGCTCAAAGTCCACTGGGGGACACCAGCTAAGTTCATCGGCAGGGGGCTCCGGTGGACTTATTTGGTGGGCCGGGAAACCAGTACGAACCCCAGGGCGGCTCGTACTAGGGTGGGCCACAGGATCCCTAGCATGTGGGGCCCCTGGCTCCGCCTGGCGGCGTCTCCGCCGCCTTGGTGGCTCATCGTCATCAGATGATGATGAGGAGGATGCGGATGATAAAAGGAATGTGGGGTCATCCTCATCCTCACTGGGGCTCTCAGAGTCGGAGGCAATCTGGGCGTATGCCTCCTTGGCCGAGAACATCCGGCGGGCCATGGGTGTGTGTGCGTGTGTGGAAACCTTTATTATATGTGCGTGTGTGTGGGGGCAACGGGTGTTCGCGTACTAAAAAGTCCAGGCAAAAAAATGGGCAAGTGTTAGAAAAAAAAAAAGTTAAAACTTGCTGATCAGCGGTACAACGCTGATCAGCGGTCGGTGGGGTGGTGGGGCGGGCGATGCGCTAACAGTGGACGGACGCTAAAAAGTGCCGGCCAGTCAGCGCACGCAGAAAAAAAAAAGTGGTGGTGAGTGGTGGGTGGGGGGGGGGGGGAGGCAGGTGGGGGGGGGGGAGTGGCTGGTGGGGGGTGGGTGGGGGGGGGGGCAAGTGGCAGGAGGGGTCTGGGTTAGGGTTAGATGGAAGTTTGGAATAAAAGTACTTTTTTTTTTTTTTTCTAACTTACTTTTCCCTTCTTTCCCTGCCTAACGGTGCCTCTCCCTCACTGACCCTAACCTACCTGGGTGGCGATGGGTGCAGGAGGGTGATGGATTCCGATTAGGGGGACACAGGAGCTGGTGCTGGACGATGCTGCACGGTCAGGGTGCTGGACAGGAAGAGGAGGGGAGAGAGGAGCGCAGGAAGTTTGAATCTCGCGCCTCTCTCCCCTGCACCAATCAGCACCCTGGACAGCGGCATTCAGCACCAGGGCCAGCACCGCCTCTCCAAATCCTCGGACTGCGATAGGTGGTGTATAATTACGCCACCGATCGCAGTCTTTTTCCGGTTCATCGGGTCACAGGACACCCGAATGGACCGGAAACGCAGAAAACCGCAGGTCTGAATTGACCTGCGGTTTTCTGCGATCGCCGATACGGGGGGGTCAAATGACCCCCCCCTGCATTGTTACGGGATACCGGCTGAATGATTTCAGCCGAAATCCCGTTCCGATTAACCCCTGCGGCGCCGGAGTTCTGATTTTAAGTCAGGACGTACCGGTACGTCCTCGGTCCTTAAGGACTCGGGAAATAGGGCGTACCGGTACGTCCTAGGTCCTTAAGGGGTTAAAGGTTTTAGTTCTCGAAGGGAACTTTATGAACGATAGAGACAGAAAAACTTGGGAATTTAAAGAGGCCCTTTCATGGGTCCGGACTTTGTTAGCTAAGTAGCAGGACATGTAGAGCGGCGCCCAGGGATCTCCCTGCACTATTATATCTGGGCGTTCCTTCTCCCTGGCTGTAGCGCTGTTCAATCGCACAGGTGAGGTTTTTTTCTCCCTGGCTGTGACGCTCTGCTCTGCGATTGGACAGCGCTACAGCGAGGGAGAAGGAACGCCCAGGGAGAGAAGCTGATGTCTCCTCCCTGGTGTTCCGATAGTAGTAATTAGCATACAGCGCGGGAGACGGTAACGGGGGCCACAGCTGGAGAACGGAGTGGCGCCCAGGGATTTCCCTGCACTTACTATTATATCTGGGCGCCGCTCCGTTCTCCAGCTGTGGCCCCTGTTACCGTCTCCCGCGCTGTATGCTAATTACTACTATCGGAACACCAGGGAGGAGACATCAGCTTCTCTCCCTGGGCGTTCCTTCTCTCTGGCTGTAACAAAGTCCGGACCCATGAAAGGGCCTCTTTAAATTCCCAAGTTTTTCTGTCTCTATCGTTCGTAAAGTTCCCTTCGAGAACTAAAACCTTTAAGTCATTCATGGAGTGTCCTGGTCCCGAGAAATGGATTCCCACAGTTGTATCTGCTTTGTGGTTCATTTTGAATCTGTGCAGGTTCAGTCTGGATCGCAGTTTCTGTAAAGTCTCCCCAATATAAGTTCCTCCATTAGGACACCTGGTACAGAGTATCAAGGACACCACATTGGAGGATTCACAGGAGAAGGTGTCCGCGATCTTATAGGTCTGTATTTGTGTATAAGACGTGTGCAGGAAAAGTGCCCGTCTGTGATGGTGAGGAGAGGGCCCTCCTGCCAAGGAGATTCCTCAAGTTTGATGGTTGTCTATATGCCAGAAGAGGAGACTCCAGAAATATGTCTTTTAGTCTTTTGTCTTTGTTGAGTATGGGTATGAGGTCTGCTGCAGTTCTCTTTAGGATGTTCGTTTGGGGGTTGTACATGACCACTAAAGGCATCCTGTTCTTTGTATTTATTAACACAAAAGTATTCAACATCACATTGTTTTTGCGGGCTAACACGGTACTATGCGATCCTTGCCACACTTCATGTTGGTGGTAAATTTGAGTTGATACGTTTTACCTTTATGCATAAAAAAATATCCCAAATTTGCATAACACTTGGAAAAATTCGCTATTTTCAAAATTTAGAATTTCTCCGTCTTTAAGACAGGCATTGATACTTCATAAAATAGTTATTACTTTACATTCCCCAAATGTCTACTTTATGTTTGCATCATTTTGTAAATGTTAGTTTATTTTTTTTTTAGGATGTTTAGAAGTCTTAGAAGTTTAGAAGCAAATTTTAAAATTTTTAAGAAAATTGCCAAAACCTACTTTTGTAGGGAGCAGTTCAGATCTGAATTCACATTGTGGGGTTTACATAGTAGAAACCACCCATAAATGACCCCGTTGTAGAAACTACACCCCTCAAACTATTCAAAACTGATTTTACAAACGTTGTTAACCCTTTAAGTGTTCCACGAGAATTAAAGCAAAATGGAGGGAAAATTTTAAAATTTCATTTTTTTGTTCATATTTTCAATTTTAATCAATTTTTGCTGTAACACAGCAAGGGTTAACAGCCAAACAAACCAATATCTATTACCCTGATTCTGCAGTTTACAGAAACACCCCACATGTGGTGGTGAACTGCTGTATGGGCACTACCAGCCTCTTGCCCCAGGATTATGGGCCCTCTCATCAGCCAGGTGTCACGGCAGAGAGTGGGGGAAACCCCCCGCCGTGCGATGTTAAAGGGAAAGGGAAGCTGCTAGGCCAGGACAACAGAATCAGGGAGCAGGTAACCTCCTAAAGCGTCCCTAACTCTGACCCTGACTCCTAACCGTATGAGCCAACCCAGATGGTAGGAGGGCTCATACTCCGGAACCTCGGGGCCCTACTAACCCTCAGGATATCCCTGGACTAGGAGCAGGGTAAGACGACCTGTTCCTCCTAGACAGGGACGAACAGAAGTCTAAACTGATCAAGCTGAAAGGAAAGGGAAACATATACAACATATGGATATGGCAGGTGAGTGAAATAACTTCCACACCTACCTGCCACAGACACAGTGACTGGAACCCATGCTCAAACGCTGATGTCCACACCAAACACAAAGGGAGACAGCACACAAACATTAAACACACAGGAAACCAGATCCATAGCTGCAATAAGGTTAGACACCACACAAACATAAGCTTAACATCAGTACATGTTTTATGACCACAAGGGTGGCCCTCACTGGACAGATGGTATAAGACCAGGAGGATGACTCCAGCATAAGGCATGGCTGGAGTACCCCTCAGCTACAGGGATCCAGCAGAGGCTAAATAGCCCAAGTAGCCACACCCACAAACTAGGAAAGGAGTTAACCCTTCCAACACCAGACAAGGTAAGTGTCACTTAAAGGAGAAATGTACACATAACATGAATCCCGTGCTCACCAAACATAGACAGTGAACACATACATACAAATGTTGCAAGAAGTAACCGCATGCCTTGACAGCGAGCCGCCTAGCAACCAACTCAGGCTGCTACACTGCCAAACATAATTATGTTGCCAGCGGCAACCACACGTGAGACAAACATACAAACTGTCCTAACCTGCGGTAGACAACAAGCAGACCGCTGACAACTGCATGCGACACAAAGAGTCACGACCATAGGCCGTGACACCAGGCTTCCTTTGTTCACAAAGGACTTGTACTAACTTGAACCCCTGGTCTAATTCGTGCCATTTTGGGATGTTAAATGACTATGTGTATTGAAAAGGGTGGGACATTGTATACTGTTGAGGAACGGTTGAGACGTATGCATATATATCCATGCATGCCTGCAAACACGTGCGGGCATGTATGGATATATATGTGCATACATTAGACATAGCATCATGGGACGATGTGCGCAGATGTGCCCAGCATCTGCGCATGTCTGCCCATGGTGATCCCCAGGGGCTCATGGTGGCCCCTGTGGGAAATATGTGCCCCCTTATGATGTAGGGGCTTGTGCCCCCTTATGATGTAAAGGCTATTGTAGGGGCTTGTGCTCTCTGATATTCCCCAAGAGCTCATTCATGCCCCTGTGGGAATTCATATATGTATGTGCCCCCTTAATAGATATATCATATAATGTCCCCTGTATCCTATAATGCCCCCTTATCATATATATCCCCATACCATATAAACCCCCCCCCCCCTACATGGACACAGATGCATCAATGTAAATGTGCCCCAAGCATTTACATTGATGTAATCTGGGTGAAGGCGCCAGGATGACCGGACAAGGTCCGGTCATTCTGGTGAACTCAAAAGGATTCAAATTCAATAGAATTTGAATCCTTTTGTTCTAAGTATCTGCAGTCCTGCTGGAGATAATTAAACATAATAGAGAGAGAGGAGATACCTCCGCTCACTCTATCATGTGCATTCTGGCATCGCAATTACCATTGCGATGTCCGGAATGCTGAGAGCTACAGGCGGGAGATCAAAGGATCTCCCGCCTGTCAGCAAGTGCACGTGTCCTGCACTGTGGTGTGTGTGTGCGCGCGCCCCCTGGTGGCGCGGGAGTGCGGGCCGCCGGGGGATAAATATCCGGCGGCCCCGGCACTCCGGGGTTAGGAGAGGGCCCCCACCTGGAGAAGCGCATCGGCGCTTAGGACGCGGCCCCCACTCCGGCTCCACGACCGGACCCAGCCGCATCTACCCCCACTGATCCCACCAACGATACCTGGAGAGGAGAGCGCACCCTGCGCTCAGGCCGTGTCCGGACCCCCCCCCCCCCTCCTGAAGGACCCCGACCGGCCCCTCTGAAGAAGAGTGCAATCGGCGCTCAGAAGCGACCCCCCCCTGGACGCGAGCATAAGTATCCCCCCCTATTAACCCCTATTCCCCTATCCCACCAACGATCCCTGTACCACCTACCCCTGACAACCCCATTACCCCTGGTAACCCCTATGACACCCCTGGTACACCCCTGATATACCCCCCTGGTCCCTATTTAATCCCTGTGTGCTGGTAACCCCTGCATCCCCTGGTTCCCTACCCTGTCGCCTTGGTTAACCCCTGCATTCCCCTGGGTTACCCCTACCTTGGTGGCCCTGATTAACCCCTTTACCCTGGTGGCCCTGATTAACCCCTGGTGGTTACCCTGGTTCCCTGCCTTGGGTGTCTCTGTAGAGCATGCCTCTGCTCTGCAAACAAATCCTCTGTAGAGCATGCCTCTGCTCTGCAAACAATCCTTTTTAACCCTTCGTCGTACCCCGTAGGGACAGTGAATAGTCAGGTGGGGTGGATTGTTAATATACTTGTATGTGTGAACTGTGTAGTTAGTTTATGGGTGGAATCGGGAACGTGTAGTGTAGTTTAGGATTGTATATTTAGTGCTGTATTGTTAGTATTGCGTGCGTAGTGTATTGTTAGTAATAAATACTGTTACTTGTAACTATCTGTGTAATGTGTAGTTATTGGCGATAGTTAGTAAGGCGCATGCAGCTAGCATAGTGATTAGTGTAAAGCATAGCGAAAGTATTGTTGTTATATAAAGGCATAAATGGGCAGAGTTATCAATAGTTGGCTCCTCCCATTTATGAATATTAATTATCGATATTTGCATAAATATTGGTGATTAATATTCCCCCTTTACATATACGTTGAGTAGTGAGGTCTGTTCCATTGTCTCTCTGTGTATTGGCGATGTCCTTTGTCCTGAGAGATAATTGAATTACGTCTCGCTTGTCTCCAGGACAGAGGACATTGTGTATTCTCCTGCCTGTGATGATTGAATCAACCCAGAGTGAGGTAATTGTATCGCGGGCAGGGGGGAGGATTTTGTGTGGCAGTTTCTGAGTGTATTGTACGTGGTTATTGGCTGTTTTTACAAAACCCTGTGGGTGGTAACCTTGTTGGAAAATGTGTATAAATTAGAGGTGGGACGAATCCAATTTTTTTCGAATCCGAAAAGGTTCTCGAATATATCGAATCTTTCGAATCTCGAATCCTACGAATCCTGTACATAATTGTGTGAACGGTGTAAGAAACAAAGTCAGACCGCGTCAGTTTGTCTGAACCTCCACCTCCCAGTCACGGTCGCACCCTATATGACCGTTATGACCCCTGCTCCTATCACTACAGAACATACAGGGTAATACAGCGCCTCATACCTCTTCCATCCAGGGTGATACAGCGCCTCATACCTCTTCCATCCGGGGTAATACAGCGCCTCATACCTCTTCCATCCGGGGTGATACAGCGCCTCATACCTCTTCCATCCAGGGTGATACAGCGCCTCATACCTCTTCCATCCGGGGTAATACAGCGCCTCATACCTCTTCCATCCGGGGTGATACAGCGCCTCATACCTCTTCCATCCAGGGTAATACAGCGCCTCATACCTCTACCATCCAGGGTAATACAGCGCCTCATACCTCTACCATCCAGGGTAATACAGCGCCTCATACCTCTTCCATCCAGGGTGATACAGCGCCTCATACCTCTTACATTCAGTGACGTCTCTTGTAGATGTTCTCTTTCCTCATCTTCTCCTTTCAGACCTTCAGACCAGACCTCCATCTTTCAGCCATTTTTCGTCTCTGCAGCTTGACAAAAAAAAATATCTTAGTTTACTACTTTTCCATCATCCTCCCATCTTCTGGACAAATCATCCTAACACCCCCAATACTGTGCCGCTGTGCTCCCCAATATTATACTGCAGAAACAGATAATACTAGTACCACGCAGAGCCCCCCATATAAAATACCCCTTCTTTGTGGCCTCAGTAGATGCCCCCATAGTGCCCCCCAATAATGTGCCAATAAGAAGTGGCCCCACAGTGCCACCCAATAATGTGCCAGTAAGTGTCCCCATAGATGCCCCCCTAATCATGTGCCAGTATCAAGTGCGGAGTGCCTCTCTCCTCCCCCCCATGTGCCGGTATCATAGTGCCATCTTCCCCCCAATGTGCCAGTATCATAGTGCCACCTCCCCCCATAATGTGCCCGTATCATAGTGCCTCCCCCCAATGTGCCAGTAGTATCATAGTGCCTCTCACCTCTCCCCCTGGCATCCACAGATCCCCCATCCTATAACAGTTCCATCCACAGACCCCCCCACCCCATAACAGTGCCATCCACAGACCCCCCCCCCACCCCATAACAGTGCCATCCACAGACCCCCCCATCCTATAACAGTGCCATCCACAGACCCCCCCCCCACCCCATAACAGTGCCATCCACAGACCCCCCCATCCTATAACAGTTCCATCCACAGACCCCCCATCCTATAACAATGCCATCCACAGACCCCCCCCCCACCCCATAACAGTGCCACCATCCACAGACCCCCCCACCCCATAACAGTGCCACCATCCACAGACCCCCCCCACCCCATAACAGTGCCATCCACAGACCCCCCCACCCCATAACAGTGCCATCCACAGACCCAGCCCACCCATAACAGTGCCATCCACAGACCCACCCCCCACCCCATAACAATGCCATCCACAGACCCCCCCCCACCCCATAACAGTGCCATCCACAGACCCCCCCACCCCATAACAGTGCCATCCACAGACCCCCCCATCCTATAACAGTGCCATCCACAGACCACCCCCACCCCTTAACAGTGTCATCCACAGACCCCCCCCATTGCCTCTCCAGTACAGTTATAAAATGTGTAATTCTGATTAATAATCATGCTGCCCCCTCTGTCTGTAGTATAACATTCAATGAATCTTACTCACAGGGCTACTGCTATCGTAATGCAGGCCGGCCAGGCAGACGAGCGGCAGAGTGACTGACTGACGTCACCTGCCTGCGCCGCCTGCTTTATGAATGAAGCAGGCGGCGCAGGCAGGTGACGTCAGTCAGTCACTGCCGCTCGTCTGCCCGGCCGACCTGCATTACGATAGCAGTAGCCCTGTGAGTAAGATTCATTGAATGTTATACTACAGACAGAGGGGGCAGCATGATTATTAATCAGAATTACACATTTTATAACTGTACTGGAGCGGAGGGGCCGGAGCACAGTGAACACACCGGCCGCCAGCTCCTCCTCCCAGTCCCTCCCACCGGGATTCGTCGGATTCGTTTCGAGTCCACGAATCCCACGAATCCAGCAAGATTCGAGGGATTCGTGGATTCGACGAATCCCCCGTCCCATCTCTAGTATAAATCAATGCTTGTGTGTTCAAATAAAGAGTTCCTGTTTTACTCTTCATCATGTTGAGGCTGGTGCTTGGGTAACTGATCGACACTGGGGATTGCTATACGCTGAAGATTTGCTATACTCCCCTGGCTATAACTACTAGCTCTTGTAAGAGCTGTTCCTGCTCTCTGGATTTAGGAGAGGTTCACCCACTGGAGCCTTGTAGTAGGTCCAGGGTGGGTAGGAGATGGCGAGACCTCAACCAAGCTTCGGCGGTACGTGGGGTCTGTGGCGGTTATGGTGTCAAGTGGAGTGCTTGGCGACCTCTGGAAGCACTAGGAGCACCTATCAACAGAGGTACCCGGTCGGGGTGCTAGGAGATCTGTTACATTGGTGGCAAGCAGTAGGATGGCGTCCTAGTGAGAGGAGAAGCAGCTCGGAGACACCGTTCGTGGATTTACAAAATAAAGGGCAACGCTAGTATCCGTACAGCGCCCCTGGCTACAGCAGGATGGAATCGGCTAGTCTTCAAACAGCGTTCCACTACAAGGAGGAGGATGACCCGGACTGGAGGGATGCAGTCCGGAAAGGCATCTGGCACGAGGCCCTGGAAGATGTACAGCGTCGGCGGGGCGAGTGTCTCCCCAGTGAGGAGCAGCAGTTGCGGATGCGAGTGGCCCTGCGAATGCCCCTTCTGGGAGAGAAGCCCCTGGGTGAGTGGGTGACAGAACTGGAGAGCCTGGTATGGAAGGAGATTTGGCTAGATGACGCCTACCAGGCACTCCGGTGGTATGTGATTCGGCACTCCCCCTGGATGGCTGAGCACGACAGACCCGAGGGTGAGGATTATGATGGCCCTGGCCTGTTGTTTGAGGCCTTCGCAGAACCGAAGTTCGGAGATGCTGGAGAGTCCCGGTTCTGGGATATCTATGTCTACAGGGAGGCTATGCATGACTGGGCTACAGCGAGAGAGGTGAGACAAGATCTGGCATCTCTAGTGTCAAAGGAGTGGGAGCTGGAGCAGGATTACCAATACTTCTTCAGCTCAATTCGGTCCCAATATACACTGCCAGAGAGCTGGGTGGCAGTCCGAGACCTACAACCCTACAGCTGGGAAGACCCGACTGAAGTATCCCCTGCTTCAGTACCAGCTAGAGAGGTAGGGGACCTCATAGACTGGTCCTGGGGGGAAACCCATATGGCAGGTGGAGATGGGACCGAGATCTCTCCACCGGCCCTACAGGGATGCTGGGCAGTCGGCCCAGATCCCCAACGGCAGCCGGAGTTTCAGGGAGTAGGGACAGTTGGTCCTGATCCCCAGCAGCAGTGTACTTTGAAGGGAGAGGAGACAACTGGTCCCTCTCCCCAACCACAGGGGGACAGCACCCCTAACTCCAATGATGCAGATGGGACCGCAGTCTCTGCACCAGGCCTACCGGGATGCTGGACGGCATCCCTCCTCTCCCCAGCTGATCCGCACCAACAAGGTCCTGGGGGTAGGATTCCCTAAGCCCATCCCAGCGGAAGAGCTGGCATCTGGGCAGAACACAGTTGGCCTCTGCCCTCCTCTATCCTCTTCTCCAGAGGCTGACTCCACACAGGCTTCCCCAGCGGAAGAGCTGGCATCGGGGCAGAACACAGTTGGCCTCTGCCCTCTTCTATCCTCTTCTCCAGAGGCTGACTCCACACCGGCTTCCCCAGCGGAAGAGCTGGCATTGGGGCAGAACACAGTCGGCCTCTGCCCTCCCCTATCCTCTTCTCCAGAGCCGGACTTCCCACAGGCTACCCCAGCGGAAGAGCTGGCATCTGGGCAGAGCGCAGTCGGCCTCTGCCCACCAAGTACCTTCAGCTCCAAGCTAGAGAACAACAAGGAAGCAAGGAGTAGCAGATGCCCCCTCAACAGCTGGGGACATACAGAACAGAGCCAGGCCCCAAAATTCAACAGGTCCAGTATTGGGTTGTGGGTGGACTGCCAGACTAACTCAGATACCGACCAGCGTGAGGTCAGGTATCTGGTTAAATCACCTGTGGTCTCAATGAAAAAGGTACGCTCCCACAGTATGCTAGATAACACAGCAAAAAAGGAGTGCATAACACACCGATGTTAAGCAATTAAAATGAATTTTATTGATGTATATTGATACATCAATAAAATTCATTTTAGTTGCTTAACCACCTCCGGACCGCTGTACGCACAGACGCGTCCTGGAGGTGGTTGATTCATTCCTCCTGGACGCGCCGGCGCGTCCTCTCGCGAGACGCGAGATTTCCTGTGAACGCGCGCACACAGCCGCGCGCGCTCACAGGAACGGAAGGTAAGAGAGTTGATCTCCAGCCTGCCAGCGGCGATCGTTCGCTGGCAGGCTGGAGATGTGTTTTTTTTAACCCCTAACAGGTATATTAGACGCTGTTTTGATAACAGCGTCTAATATACCTGCTACCTGGTCCTCTGGTGGTCCCATTTGTTTGGATCGACCACCAGAGGACACAGGTAGCTCAGTAAAGTCCCACCAAGCACCACTACACTACACTACACCCCCCCCCGTCACTTATTAACCCCTTATTAGCCCCTGATCACCCCTAATCACCCCATATAGACTCCCTGATCACCCCCCTGTCATTGATCAACCCCCTGTAAAGCTCCATTCAGATGTCCGCATGATTTTTACGGATCCACTGATAGATGGATCGGATCCGCAAAACGCATCCGGACGTCTGAATGAAGCCTTACAGGGGCGTGATCAATGACTGTGGTGATCACCCCATATAGACTCCCTGATCACCCCCCTGTCATTGATCACCCCCCTGTAAAGCTCCATTCAGATGTCCGCATGATTTTTACGGATCCACTGATAGATGGATCGGATCCGCAAAACGCATCCGGACGTCTGAATGAAGCCTTACAGGGGCATGATCAATGACTGTGGTTATCACCCCATATAGACTCCCTGATCACCCCCCTGTCATTGATCACCCCCCTGTCATTGATTACCCCCCTGTAAAGCTCCATTCAGACGTCCGCATGATTTTTACGGATCCACTGATAGATGGATCGGATCCGCAAAACGCATCCGGACGTCTGAATGAAGCCTTACAGGGGCATGATCAATGACTGTGGTGATCACCCCATATAGACTCCCTGATCACCCCCCTGTAAAGCTCCATTCAGATGTCCGCATGATTTTTACGGATCCACTGATAGATGGATCGGATCCGCAAAACGCATCCGGACGTCTGAATGAAGCCTTACAGGGGCATGATCAATGACTGTGGTGATCACCCCATATAGACTCCCTGATCACCCCCCTGTCATTGATCACCCCCCTGTCATTGATTACCCCCCTGTAAAGCTCCATTCAGACGTCCGCATGATTTTTACGGATCCACTGATAGATGGATCGGATCCGCAAAACGCATCCGGACGTCTGAATGAAGCCTTACAGGGGCATGATCAATGACTGTGGTGATCACCCCATATAGACTCCCTGATCACCCCCCTGTCATTGATTACCCCCCTGTCATTGATCACCCCCCTGTAAAGCTCCATTCAGACGTCCGCATGATTTTTACGGATCCACTGATAGATGGATCGGATCCGCAAAACGCATCCGGACGTCTGAATGAAGCCTTACAGGAGCATGATCAATGACTGTGGTTATCACCCCATATAGACTCCCTGATCACCCCCCTGTCATTGATTACCCCCCTGTAAAGCTCCATTCAGACGTCCGCATGATTTTTACGGATCCACTGATAGATGGATCGGATCCGCAAAACGCATCCGGACGTCTGAATGAAGCCTTACAGGGGCATGATCAATGACTGTGGTGATCACCCCATATAGACTCCCTGATCACCCCCCTGTCATTGATTACCCCCCTGTCATTGATCACCCCCCTGTAAAGCTCCATTCAGACGTCCGCATGATTTTTACGGATCCACTGATGGATGGATCGGATCCGCAAAACGCATCCGGACGTCTGAATGAAGCCTTACACGGGCGTGATAAATGACTGTGGTTATCACCCCATATAGACTCCCTGATCACCCCCCTGTCATTGATCACCACCCCTGTCATTGATCACCCCCCCTGTCATTGATCACCCCCCCTGTCATTGATCACCCCCCTGTTATTGATCAACCCCCCTGTCATTGATCAACCCCCCTGTCATTGATCACCCCCCTGTCATTGATCACCCCCCTGTAAGGCTCCATTCAGACATTTTTTTGGCCCAAGTTAGCGGAATTATTATTTTTTTTTCTTACAAAGTCTCATATTCCACTAACTTGTGACAAAAAATAAAATCTCACATGAACTCACCATACCCCTCACGGAATCCAAATGCGTAAAAATTTTTAGACATTTATATTCCAGACTTCTTCTCACGCTTTAGGGCCCCTAGAATGCCAGGGCAGTATAAATACCCCACATGTGACCCCATTTCGGAAAGAAGACACCCCCAGGTATTCCGTGAGGGGCATATTGAGTCCATGAAAGATTGAAATTTTTGTCCCAAGTTAGCGGAACGGGAGACTTTGTGAGAAAAAAATAAAAAATATCAATTTCCGCTAACTTGTGCCAAAAAAAAAAAATTTCTATGAACTCGCCATGCCCCTCATTGAATACCTTGGGGTGTCTTCTTTCCAAAATGGGGTCACATGTGGGGTATTTATACTGCCCTGGCATTCTAGGGGCCCCAAAGCGTGAGAAGAAGTCTGGTATCCAAATGTCTAAAAATGCCCTCCTAAAAGGAATTTGGGCCCCTTTGCGCATCTAGGCTGCAAAAAAGTGTCACACATCTGGTATCGCCGTACTCAGGAGAAGTTGGGCAATGTGTTTTGGGGTGTCTTTTTACATATACCCATGCTGGGTGAGATAAATATCTTGGTCAAATGCCAACTTTGTATAAAAAAATGGGAAAAGTTGTCTTTTGCCAAGATATTTCTCTCACCCAGCATGGGTATATGTAAAATGACACCCCAAAACACATTCCCCAACTTCTCCCGAGTACGGAGATACCAGATGTGTGACACTTTTTTGCAGCCTAGGTGGGCAAAGGGGCCCATATTCCAAAGAGCACCTTTCGGATTTCACTGGTCATTTACCTACTTACCACACATTAGGGCCCCTGGAAAATGCCAGGGCAGTATAACTACCCCACAAGTGACCCCATTTTGGAAAGAAGACACCCCAAGGTATTCCGTGAGGGGCATGGCGAGTTCCTAGAATTTTTTATTTTTTGTCACAAGTTAGTGGAAAATGATGATTTTTTTTATATATTTTTTTTTTTCATACAAAGTCTCATATTCCACTAACTTGTGACAAAAAATAAAAACTTCCATGAACTCACTATGCCCATCAGCGAATACCTTGGGGTCTCTTCTTTCCAAAATGGGGTCACTTGTGGGGTAGTTATACTGCCCTGGCATTCTAGGGGCCCAAATGTGTGGTAAGGAGTTTGAAATCAAATTCTGTAAAAAATGACGAGTGAAATCCGAAAGGTGCTCTTTGGAATATGGGCCCCTTTGCCCACCTAGGCTGCAAAAAAGTGTCACACATCTGGTATCTCCGTATTCAGGAGAAGTTGGGGAATGTGTTTTGGGGTGTCTTTTTACATATACCCATGCTGGGTGAGAGAAATATCTTGGCAAAAGACAACTTTTCCCATTTTTTTATACAAAGTTGGCATTTGACCAAGATATTTATCTCACCCAGCATGGGTATATGTAAAATGACACCCCAAAACACATTCCCCAACTTCTACTGAATACGGAGATACCAGATGTGTGACACTTTTTTGCAGCCTAGGTGGGCAAAGGGGCCCACATTCCAAAGAGCACCTTTCGGATTTCACTGGTCAGTTTTTACAGAATTTGATTTCAAACTCCTTACCACACATTTGGGCCCCTAGAATGCCAGGGCAGTATAACTACCCCACAAGTGACCCCATTTTGGAAAGAAGAGACCCCAGGGTATTCGCTGATGGGCATAGTGAGTTCATGGAAGTTTTTATTTTTTGTCACAAGTTAGTGGAATATGAGACTTTGTAAGAAAAAAAAAAAAAAAAAAAAATCATCATTTTCCGCTAACTTGTGACAAAAAATAAAAAGTTCTATGAACTCACTATGCCCATCAGCGAATACCTTAGGGTGTGTACTTTCCGAAATGGGGTCATTTGTGGGGTGTTTGTACTGTCTGGGCATTGTAGAACCTCAGGAAACATGACAGGTGTTCAGAAAGTCAGAGCTGCTTCAAAAAGCGGAAATTCACATTTTTGTACCATAGTTTGTAAACGCTATAACTTTTACCCAAACCATTTTTTTTTTACCCAAACATTTTTTTTTTATCAAAGACATGTAGAACAATAAATTTAGAGCAAAATTTATATATGGATGTCATTTTTTTTGCAAAATTTTACAACTGAAAGTGAAAAATGTCATTTTTTTGCAAAAAAATCGTTAAATTTCGATTAATAACAAAAAAAGTAAAAATGTCAGCAGCAATGAAATACCACCAAATGAAAGCTCTATTAGTGAGAAGAAAAGGAGGTAAAATTCATTTGGGTGGTAAGTTGCATGACCGAGCAATAAATGGTGAAAGTAGTGTAGGTCAGAAGTGTAAAAAGTGGCCTGGTCTTTCAGGGTGTTTAAGCACTGGGGGCTGAGGTGGTTAACATCGGTGTGTTATGCACTCCTTATTTGCTGTGTTATCAGGTATCTGGTTAGTCTTCCCTGGGAGGGGGAGATGTGTGGCGAAACCAACCTCGCCACTGGGTGGTGGAGAAGCCTGGCTACCAGCCTCTTGCCCCAGGATTATGGGCCCTCTCATCAGCCAGGCTTCCTTTGCAGGGCCGATCCTAGGGTCACAGGCGCCTGGGTGCAGAAATATTTCTGGCGCCCCCACATGGGCGTGGTTATCTTACTAACTCCTCCCCTTTACAATGTTTCTATGGCAACAACTTCAGCCCCCAACTTCAGCCCCACGAATCGGCGGCTCGGCTGCTCGGCTTAAAAAAAAAAAAAAGTCAAAAAAAAAAAAGTCCCGGCGGCTCGCTCGGCCAGGGCCGGACTGGGGATAAAAACCAGCCCTGGAAAAAGTTGCACACCAGCCCCACAGCATTGCGTCATTATTTACTTGTTTATAATAGGAGAAAGCATTCATTTTAAAACACGTGTGTAAACACGAATATGAACTTTGCCCCACGATAGCTCTTTTGTAGAACCCCCATAAAAACTTAGTTATGTCACCGATACTTTTTATTCTAACGATTGAACCTCTTTTACAACACATTAGACAATCTAACGAAATAAAAGGCTTGACCTGTGGGACATTAGAGATTAAACAAGCGGCGTATGCCGATGACCTACTTTTAATGATCTCCAACCCATCAATAGCATTCCCTGCTATAATCAAGACCTTTACCACCTTTGGCTTCATTTCAAACTTTAAAATAAATTTGGCTAAATCAGAGGCTATGAATTTGACTCTCCCTCCCAGACTCCTTCAGAAACTTAAAGAAAACTCCCCATTTGTATGGACGAACACCTTCATAAAATTTTTGGGAATTAATATAACACCAGACTTAAATAAATTATACGAGGCTAATTTCCTCCCTCTACTAAAATCCATACCTGCAATACTGAATTCCTGGTCCCCTTCTTTCATCTCGTGGATAGGTAGGTGTAACATCTTCAACTCTCTAATAGTCCCCAAGTTTACCTACTTACTACAAGTTCTACCAGTAAAATTACCAAACAGTTTCTTTGAGTCATTTAGAAAGTTATGTTCTTCTTACGTCTGGGGTAATATAAAACCTAGAATTTCCAATAAGATTCTGCTTCTCCCTTTTTTAAAAGGTGGAATTGGGTTCCCTTCCATTAAGAGGTACCACAGAGCCGTTCATCTTAACAGAGTCATTGATTTGTTAAGGAGACCGGATCATAAAATGTGGATCCCTTTGGAAGAAAAATTGGTGGGCTGTTCTATTAGACCCCTGTTGTTGTCAGAATCTGGGAAACCTCCTCTTTCAATCTCAGGTGTCCCATTGACATCAGTTACATTGTCCTTGTGGAATAATCCAGATATAGGAGGAACCTGCTTAACATATCCATCGCTACTCACAAACATCAGTGACTGTATTAGCCTCAACTCTGATAGCTTTAATATTTTACCCTCCCAAGTACGTAACTCTACCTTACCAATACAGGAGCTACTGGACGACGAAGGTACCTTCCTAGACCCCGCCTCCATAAAAGGTAAATTTGACCTCACTAATCTTAGTCAGTTACAATATACATGTCTAAAGTCTGCCACCAGCTCCATTCTCAAGAAGATCCAAACAAATTCGACTCTTAACTGGTTTGAGAGACTTGTTTCTCAAACTCAATATCCGTCAAAGATCATTTCAATTATGAGTAGTAATTTGCTGTCTTTAGAAGCCCCCTGTCATGGCCTTACCTGCTTGCTGCTCTCCTTCGTTTGACATGTGCTGGCGGCCATCTTGGTTTCTGGGTTTCTTGTAGCCTTCCACCCTGCGGCTCCTCCTTCCCCTGGGAGGAGCTGGATGCCTAGCTCATATATATAGGAGGTCTGTGGCTTCAGTTCCTTGCTTGGTCCTCTTGTGTTCACATGCTTCTAAGACTGCTGCTGCTTCTGGTTCCTGATCCTGGCTTCGTCTGACTACCCTGCTGGTTCCTGATCCTGGCTTCGTCTGACTACCCTGCTGGTTCCTGATCCTGGCTTCGTCTGACTACCCTTCTGGTTCCTGACCTCTGGCTTCGCAAAGACTCTGCTCGGTTTCACCATCCGTTTGGACTTTTGCTTTACAGCTTTATTTTCAATAAAGCCTTCTTATTTTCACTTATCTCTTGTTGTACGTCTGGTTCATGGTTCCGTGACATTAGGACCAAGCCATGAATTCTGACGGTACAGGGCCATCCTCGCTACCCACGCTGGTTGCCAGACTTGATCAGCAGGATCACCTGTTGGGTCGGTTCGCTGTGGCGTTGCAAACCCTGCTTGAACGCACGGCTCATTTCGCTCCCGTTGCCGATGGGTCGGTTGTCGCTCCTGGGCTCGCTCCTACTGCCGCTCCGGTTGTTGCGCCAGAGTCTACCCCGACACCTGTTGTTGCGCCTGCGGTGTTTCGGGGTATGACCGGTTCTGCCCCTCTTCCACAGCGCTTTGGGGGAGAGCCAACTCAGTGCCGAGGTTTCCTTAACCAGGTGGGCATTTATTTCGAGTTGCTGCCACATGCCTTTCCTACTGAGAGATCAAAGGTGGGCTTCTTGATCTCGCTGCTCTCGGACAAGGCCTTGGCCTGGGCCAGCCCTTTATGGGAGAACAACAATTCCGGTTTTGTTGCTTCTCTTCGGAAGGTATTCGATGTGCCGGCTCGTGCTGCCTCTGCTGCGAAGCTCCTTATGTCCATCAGACATGGTTCGCGATCCGTAGCTGAATACGCCATTGAGTTTCGTACCCTGGCAGCAGAGGTGGGCTGGAATAATGAGGCTCTGGTCGCTGCTTTCTCTCATGGTCTCTCGGATGCCTTGAAGGATGAGGTTGCAGCTAAGGACCTACCAGTTGAGCTCGAGTCTCTTATTTCTTTCCTGATTTTGATTGACACCAGACTCAGGGAGAGACCTTCCTTTAAGGAGAACCTGCGGAGGTCTTCTAACAGATTGGTGCCTACGTTTGCTGTCCCACCCGTGCCTCCCTCTCCTCCCACGCCTCCTGGGGATGACTTGTCTGGGGGTGAACCCATGCAGCTGGGGTTTGCTCGCCTGTCCGAGGGGGAGAGGGCACTCCGGAGACGCGAGGGCCGATGCATGTACTGTGGTCTCGGTGGGCATTTTCGGTTGGCATGTCCGAACCGTCCGGGAAACGCTCGTACCCTGAGATCCTGTCGGGGGCAGATCTTGGGTGGAGTCTCCTCGTCCCCGGTTTCCCGTGTTGACAAACCACTGATCACTGTTGTCCTCTCCTGGGTCGGGGGCTCGGTGACGATCCAGGCGTTGGTGGACTCTGGTGCTGGTGGTTTGTTCATTGATAGTGTGTTCGCTGCCGCCAATTCCATTCCTCTGCAGGCTCGAGGTTCCCCACTGGCTCTTGAGGCGATAGACGGCAGACCCCTTCTGCCGCCACACGTGACTCATGAGACCCTTCCAGTGGGGATAGCCATTGGTGCCGTTCACAGAGAGTCGGTCTGCCTCCAGGTTATTTCGTCTCCACACTACTCGGTGGTCTTGGGGTACCCCTGGCTCCAGAAGCATAATCCGACTTTCGATTGGAGATCGGTCGAGATCCTCTCGTGGTCACCGCAGTGTGGGGCTAGTTGCATCCATGGGTCTGTCAAGTTGCTGTGTACTTCCTCGGACTCTCTGTTGCCTCCTGAATACGAGGAGTACCGGGATGTATTCGATAAGGTGCGCGCGGTTGCCCTACCTCCGCACCGCCCATACGATTGTGCCATAGAGTTACAATCTGGTGCCGTTCCTCCTCGTGGCAAAGTCTATCCACTGTCGGTAGCGGAGAATGAGGCCATGGAGGAGTACGTGAGGGAGGCGCTTTCACGCGGACACATTCGCAAATCTTCGTCCCCGGCAGGGGCTGGATTTTTCTTTGTGAAAAAGAAGGGCGGTGAGTTGAGGCCTTGCATCGATTACAGGGGTCTCAGACGCATCACGATCAAGAACGCTTACCCGATACCCTTGATTTCCGAGCTGTTCGATCGCCTTAAAGGGGCCACGGTCTTTACCAAACTCGACCTGAGGGCGGCATATAACCTGGTAAGGATCAAGGCGGGCGATGAGTGGAAGACCGCGTTTAACACCAGGACCGGTCATTACGAATCCTTGGTTATGCCCTTTGGGTTGTGCAATGCGCCCGCAGTCTTTCAGGAATTCATCAACGATGTTTTCCGTGACCTGTTGCAGCAGTGTGTGGTAGTCTATTTGGATGACATCTTGGTATATTCTGAATCCATGGAGGCCCACATTCTGGATGTCAGACGAGTGTTGCAACGGTTACGAGAGAACAAGCTGTTCGGTAAGCTTGAGAAATGCGAATTTCACCGATCCCAGGTAACCTTCTTAGGTTACATCATTTCCGCTGAGGGGTTCTCCATGGATCCTAAGAAGGTTTCGGCTGTCTTACAGTGGCCCCAGCCCAGTGGTCTTCGTTCCCTGCAGCGCTTTTTGGGCTTCGCCAATTATTATCGGAAGTTCATCAGGGACTTTTCCATGCTGGCCAAGCCTCTCACGGATCTGACCAGGAAGGGCAGTAATTCCCAGGTCTGGCCGCTCGAGGCCATCCGAGCTTTTGAGGCCCTAAAGTCCGCCTTTGTGTCGGCTCCGATTCTGTCGCATCCCAACCCTGGGTTGCCCTTTGTCCTCAAGGTGGACGCGTCTGAGACGGGAGTAGGCGCCCTTCTGTCTCAGCGTAGAACACCAGAGGGTCCTCTGCTTCCTTGTGGGTTTTACTCCCGGAAACTGTCTTCCGCGGAGTGCAACTATCAGATTGGTGACAGGGAGTTATTGGCCATCGTGCAGGCCCTTAAAGAATGGAGGCACTTGCTCGAGGGTTCGGTGGTTCCAGTTCTCATCCTGACGGACCACAAGAATCTGACCTACCTTTCTGAGGCCAAGAGATTGACACCACGTCAGGCCAGATGGGCTCTGTTCTTGTCACGTTTTAATTACGTGGTCTCCTACCTACCCGGTTCCAAGAACATCAGGGCGGATGCCTTATCACGGCAGTACTCCGAGCTGTCCAGGGAGGAGTCGATTCCGACTTCGGTCATACCTCCGAATCAGATCCTGGCCGCCATTCGCACCAGCCTGACCTCTCCCCTGGGTGAGCAGATTTTGGCGGCTCAATCTGGTGCTCCCTCTGGGAGACCCAACGGCAGATGTTTTGTGCCTGAGGAGTTGCGCACTCGGTTGTTGCGAACCTACCATAACTCCAAGACCGCGGGGCATCCTGGAAAGAATCAGCTGTCCTGGGCTGTTTCACGTCTGTTCTGGTGGCCTTCCCTACGTTCCGACATCGCCGCATATGTAGCGGCATGCTCCGTTTGTGCCCAGAGTAAGTCCCCTCGGCACCTTCCGTTGGGCCTTCTGCAACCCATAGCCACCGGGGAGCGCCCATGGTCACACCTGGGGATGGATTTCATTGTGGACCTCCCTGCATCCCGAGGCCATACGGTCATTCTCATGATTGTGGATCGGTTTTCCAAAATGTGCCACTGTGTTCCTCTCAAGAAGTTACCCTCTGCACAAGAGTTGGCCACGATTTTTGCCAGGGAGGTCTTCCGGTAACACGGTTTGCCTAAGGAGATTGTGTCGGATCGGGGGAGTCAGTTTGTGTCCAGGTTCTGGCGCGCCTTTTGCTCCCAGTTGGGGATTCATCTCTCCTTCTCCTCGGCCTACCACCCTCAGTCCAATGGGGCCGCAGAACGATCCAATCAGGCCTTGGAGCAATTCCTTCGTTGCTATGTCTCCGATCACCAAGACAATTGGGTTGACCTCCTGCCTTGGGCTGAGTTTGCCAGGAACACGGCGGTGAACTCTTCCTCTGGGACGTCTCCCTTCATGGCCAATTATGGGTTCCAACCTGCCGTGTTACCGGAGGTATTCTCTTCCCAGGATATTCCGGCTGTGGAGGATCACCTTTCCGTCCTACGTGCTTCTTGGGTACAGATCCAGAAGTCCCTTGAGGTCTCTGCGCAGCGCCAGAGACTCCAGGCTGATCGCAGACGAGCGCCTGCTCCTTCCTACCAGGTCGGAACGGTGTATGGTTGTCCACCCGCAACCTCAACCTTCGAGTGCCCACTCCCAAGCTGGCGCCTCGCTTTGTTGGTCCCTTCCGAGTGCTTCGCAGGGTAAACCCGGTAGCCTATGCCCTTGCGCTTCCTCCTGGCATGCGGATCTCCAACGTGTTTCATGTCTCCCTGTTGAAGCCACTGGTGTGTAATCGTTTCACTTCCTCGGTTCCTCGGCCTCGTCCGGTCCAAGTGGGCAATCGTGAGGAATATGAGGTGAGCAATATCCTGGACTCACGCCTGGTCCGCGGTCGGTTGCAGTTTTTGGTCCATTGGCGTGGTTATGGTCCAGAGGAGCGTTCCTGGGTTCCCTCCGCAGATGTCCATGCTCCTGCCTTGCTCCGAGCCTTCCACGCACGCTTCCCTCAGAAACCGTTTTGTGCTCCGCGGAGGAGGGGCCCTTGAGGGGGAGGTACTGTCATGGCCTTACCTGCTTGCTGCTCTCCTTCGTTTGACATGTGCTGGCGGCCATCTTGGTTTCTGGGTTTCTTGTAGCCTTCCACCCTGCGGCTCCTCCTTCCCCTGGGAGGAGCTGGATGCCTAGCTCATATATATAGGAGGTCTGTGGCTTCAGTTCCTTGCTTGGTCCTCTTGTGTTCACATGCTTCTAAGACTGCTGCTGCTTCTGGTTCCTGATCCTGGCTTCGTCTGACTACCCTGCTGGTTCCTGATCCTGGCTTCGTCTGACTACCCTGCTGGTTCCTGATCCTGGCTTCGTCTGACTACCCTTCTGGTTCCTGACCTCTGGCTTCGCAAAGACTCTGCTCGGTTTCACCATCCGTTTGGACTTTTGCTTTACAGCTTTATTTTCAATAAAGCCTTCTTATTTTCACTTATCTCTTGTTGTACGTCTGGTTCATGGTTCCGTGACACCCCCTCCTCCCTATACTTTTTGAAGGAATGGGAGAGAGACTTAGAAAAGAAGTTCTCGGAAAAAGAAACTCAGATCATTCTAAGTGCACCGAAACTTACTTCTAGATGTGTAATTGTTAAAGAAAATGCATATAAAGTTCTCACAAGGTGGTACTTAACCCCAGTAAGGTTAAGTCAGATGTATGGAGACACACCAAACAGATGTTGGAGATGTCACAAAGAAAAAGGCTCTTTCCTACATATCTGGTGGCATTGCCCTAAGATAAAAACCTTTTGGGATAAGATTTTTGGTCTGGTGAGGGATATCCTTGAACTAAAAGAAGATATACTTCCTGGCGCTCCTGAAATAGCTTTGTTGACTTTACTACCCAACACTATTATGGCCTCGAAATTATCTCTTTTGAGAATTTTGTTGGCAGCAGCGAGGATTCTGATTGCCTCCAATTGGAAATCAATAGTCCCTCCAACAATCTCTCAATGGAGAGAGAAAATAGAAACTATAGCAAGATTGGAGGAACTATCTCATTGGGAACTCCGATCCCATCACAAATATACAAAAATTTGGCTCCCATGGAAAGCCAGGAAGGATCTCATATCCCCACACCAGCTTAGAGACCTAGACCCCCCCCCCCCCTGACTCCCTGATTATTCAAGTTTGAATCTATTTAAGCTTAATTTACATACTACCCTTCAAAAAGACGGAAATTGCATCCTCACTTTCTTATGATCTAACTGGCACTATCACTGGTCATGTAACCCTCCGATCCCCTATTTGAATCCTAACTATCCAATGTTAATATCATCGGTCCAAAGGAGGGGAACCTTATACACAACCTTCCCTACATACCCCTTTTCTTCCTTACTTTCCTTACCCCTTCCATCCCCTACCCTCCACCACTCCTCCCCTCCCCTTGTCATTGTTTCTGGACGTTACTTGTTAATAAGTTTTATATGGGAATATACTCACCATTGGAATATGAGGCAGATTTCATATTAACTATTACCTACCTTGTATATGAGCTCGTTACCTCATAGTACTCCTCCATTGTGGGAGCTGCTTTTTTCATAAGGCCTATCTGAGACTTCAGTCTCTATTTGTGCGTTGCTACAGGATCTGCTACAGGATTGGTCCAATAGTGGCACTTTTAACATCTAATGCTTTTAACATCTAATGCTTCTTGTAGTATTTCTCCTTTGATGTGACTCGCATTGCTCTTGTGTATGATTCATATACTTGGATGACTCCTTTTCTCAACATTGTATTTACTTTTTGCACTGTCCCATTGGGGTATTGTATCCCTTGTTTGTAACCATTTCTGTGTGAAAAAATCAATAAACAGATTTAAAAAAAAAAAAAAAAAACTTACAGTTACTTGACTTGGCCCTTGGGGATCTCGGACGCCACTTCAACACTTTGGCCGGGGGCTCGGCGGAGCTGATGTTGTGCTTTAACCTAATGAGAAAGATTTCATAATAAGGATTTGGAGAAGGGGCAGAGGGATAGCAGAGCAGGGAGAGGCTGGTGCTGCTACTAGGGGGTCATACCATGGGGGAGTAATAAAGCCCACCATAATGCCCCCCCAGTAGTAATAATTCTCCTTATAATATGCAAAACATTTGTAATGCCCCCAGTTGAGCTAATGTTCCCATAATGTGCCAATATAAAATACCCCTTCTCAGTGCCCCCGTAGATGACCCCCATAGTGCCCCCCCCTTCCCCATAGTACCCACCATAATGTGTCCCAGTATAAAATGCCCCTATACAGAGCCCCCATATAAAATATCTTCTTTTTTAGCCTGCAGTAAGATGTGCCCCCATAGATGCCCCCAATCATGTGCCAGTAATAAGAGCCCCCCCACCATCATGTGCCAGTAGCCAGAGCCCCCCCATATCATGTCAGTAGCCAGAGCCCCCCCATATCATGTGTCAGTAGCCAGAGCCCCCCATATCATGTGCCAGTAGCCAGAGTGCCCCCAATCATGTGCCAGAAATAAGAGCCCCCCCACCATCATGTGCCAGTAGCCAGAGCCCCCCATATCATATGCCAGTAGCCAGAGCCCCCCCATATCATGTGCCAGTAGCCCCCCTTATGTGCCAGTAGCCCCCCTATGTGCCAGTAGCCCTCCTTATCATGTGCCAGTAGCCCCCCTTATCATGTGCCAGTAGCCCCCTTATCATGTACCAGTAGCCCCCCTTATCATGTGCCAGTAGCCCCCCATATCATGTGCCAGTAGCCAGAGCCCCCCCCCCCATATCATGTGCCAGTAGCCAGAGCCCCCCATATCATGTGTCAGTAGCCAGAGCCCCCCATATCATGTGCCAGTAGCCAGAGTGCCCCCAATCATGTGCCAGAAATAAGAGCCCCCCCCCACCATCATGTGCCAGTAGCCAGAGCCCCCCCATATCATGTGCCAGTAGCCAGAGCCCCCCATATCATGTGCCAGTAGCCCCCCATATCATGTGCCAGTAGCCAGAGCCCCCCCCCCTTATCATGTGCCAGTAGCCAGAGCCCCCCCCCATATCATGTGCCAGTAGCCAGATCCCCCCCATTATCATGTGCCAGTAGCCAGAGTGCCCCCATATCATGTGCCAGTAGCCAGAGTGCCCCCATATCATGTGCCAGTAGCCCCCCATATCATGTGCCAGTAGCTCCCCTTATCATGTGCCAGCCCAGTAGTCCCCCCTTATCATGTGCCAGCCCAGTAGTCCCCCCTTATCATGTGCCAGCCCAGTAGTCCCCCCTTATCATGTGCCAGCCCAGTAGCCCCCCTTATAATGTGCCAGCCCAGCCCAGTAGTCCTCCCTTATGTGCCAGCCCAGTAGCCCCCCTTATGTGCCAGCCCAGTAGCCCCCCTTATCATGTGCCAGCCCAGTAGCCCCCCTTATCATGTGCCAGCCCAGTATTGTACCTATATAAAAAAAATTAAAAAAAATAATACACTTATACTTACCTCCAGCAATGCGATGCGATGCAGGCCGCCTCTTCCGTCTGTGTCCCTCGCTATACGGCTCAGGCGACCGACGCGATGACGTCATCGCGCCGCCTGCACCGGCCTCTGATAGGCTGCCAGCACTAAGCCGGCAGCCTATCAGAGGAACAGGAGGGGACACACCTCTCCCTCCTCTGCCGCAGCACAGGCATCTGTATTGCCGTCCTGAGGACGGCAATACAGATGACTATGGAGATGAGCGCTTCCGCAATGGAGGCGCTCATCTCCTGCTCTGCCCTGCCGCCGGCCGCGGCCGCCCCCACTTGTCACCAGGGCCGCGGCCTTGCGGCACTCAGGCTTGCTGGCCCACCGGGAAATTTCCCGCTATCCCGGCAGGCCAGTCCGGCCCTGCGCTCGGCGCCTTTCGGGTGACAGCGCTGGGGTGCGGGGCACCCACTGCACCCCGTGTAGGATCGGCCCTGTTCCTTTGTTCACAAATGACTTGTACTAACTTGAACCCCTGGTCTAATTCGTGCCATTTTGGGATGTTAAATGATTATGTGTATTGAAAAGGGTGGGACATTGTATACGCTGAGTAGTGAGGTCTGTTCCATTGTCTCTCTGTGTGTATTGGCGATGTCCTTTGTCCTGAGAGATAATTTAATTACGTCTCGCTTGTCTCCAGGACAGAGGATATTGTGTATTCGCCTGCCTGTGATGATTGCATCAACCCAGAGTGAGGTAATTGTATCGCGGGCAGGGGGGAGGATTTTGTGTGGCAGTTTCTGAGTGTATTGTACGTGGTTATTGGCTGTTTTTACAAAACCCTGTGGGTGGTAACCTTGTTGGAAAATGTGTATAAATCAATGTTTGTGTGTTCCAATAAAGAGTTCCTGTTTTACCCTTCATCATGTTGAGGCTGGGTAACTGATCGACACTGGGGATTGCTATACGCTGAAGATTTGCTATACTCCCATGGCTATAACTATTAGCTCTTGTAAGAGCTGTTCCTGCTCTCTGGATTTAGGAGAGGTTCCCCCACTGGAGCCTGGAGCCTTGTCATAGGTCCAGGGTGGGTAGGAGATGGCAAGACCTCAACCAAGCTTCGGCGGTTCGTGGGGTCTGTGGCGGTTATGGTGTCAAGTGGAGTGCTTGGGGACCTCTGGAAGCACTAGGAGCACCTATCAACGGAGGTACTCGGTCGGGGTGCTAGGAGATCCGTTACAGTATATGTGCTACAGAGGACAGTATACCGTGTATATACTACAGAGGACAGTATACCATGTATATATACACACACTACAGAGGACAGTACACTGTATATACTACAGAGGACAGTATACTGTGTATATACTACAGAGGACAGTATGCTGTGTGTGTATATGCACACACTACAGAGGACGGTATACTGTATATACACTAGAGGACAGTATATACTGTATATACACTACAGAGGACATCAAAAGGGGCATAGATGCCCGTGATAAGAACATAGTCCTACTACTTTACACATCACTAGTCAGACCACACATGGAGTACTGTGTACAGTTCTGGGCTCCTGTGAACAAGGCAAACATAGCAGAGCTGGAGAGGGTCCAGAGGAGGGCAACTAAAGTAATAACTGGAATGGGGCAACTACAGTACCCCGAAAGATTCTCAAAATTAGGGTTATTCACTTTAGAAAAAAGATGACTGAGGGGAGATCTAATTACTATGTATAAATATATCAGGGGTCAGTACAGAGATCTCTCCCATCATCTATTTATCCCCAGGACTGTGACTGTGACGAGGGGACATCCTCTGCGTCTCGAGGAAAGAAGGTTTGTACACAAACATAGAAGAGGATTCTTTACGGTAAGAGCAGTGAGACTATGGAGCTCTCTGCCTGAGGAGGTGGTGGTGATGGTGAGTACAATAAAGGAATTCAGGAGGGGCCTGGATGTATTTCTGGAGTGTAATAATATTACAGGCTATAGCTACTAGAGAGGGGTCGTTGATCCAGGGAGTTATTCTGATTGCCTGATTGGAGTCGGGAAGGAATTTTTTCCCCCTTAAGTGGAGAAAATTGGCTTCTACCTCACAGTTTAGTTTTTTTTTTGCCTTCCTCTGGATCAACTTGAAGGATAACAGACAGAACTGGATGGACAGAGGGCTATATTCAGCCTTATAAACTATGTTACTATTGTGGAGGTGAGCAAAAACAGCTATTCCATCATTGTTTTTTTACATTATTTTTTACGGCGTTCATCTCACGGGATTAGGAACAAGATACTTTTATAGATCAGGTCGTTACGGACGCGGCAATACAAATTATATGTAGTATTTTTATTTTTTCATTTTTTTATGACATAAATGCCAATTTTTATTTTTTTTTAATTTTTTCTTATTTTACCTTTTCACAGCAGCGGCGCCCCGATGGAAGAGAGAGGGAGCTCCCTCCCTCTCAACCCCATGGATGCCGCGGGCGGCTACCGTCCGCGGCATCTATGGGGTTAAACGGCCGAGATCAGTGCCAGCACCGATTTCGGCTGTAGCAGCAAAGTGTCAGCGGCCATCATAGCCGCCAAGAAAGGAAGAAGCTGCAGGGGCATCGGCGGGCATATGGTAAACAATGGCGGCATATGGGGTGGGCTAATTACTATCAGGGGCACAGTAACAGTCACACCTGATTTCCTGCTGTGATCTCCACGCTGAAACCGGCATTTTCTCAATGAAGAGCTCCGATTGCTTAGTCTGCAGAGACTAGCCAATTGGAGCGCTGATTGGTCCCTTGTCGGCTTCCCTGGTGTCTCTGCGTGAAATGCTTAACCATTATGCTAACTAGGAAAGAAGTGCACCGATCCCTACCACCCAGATCTCTGAATGAAGCATAAGTCAGGGCTCGACAAATCCCAGGTCGCCATGGCGATCAGGAATTTTGTCCTGGCGCCTGGGTATTTGCCCTCACATGGCTGCCCCCCAGTAATCCGGGGCGCTCCCGGCACTCCGCCGCCTCTACGTGGACATCTCGGACAGTCTGGCAGGGAAGGAGTTACCCGGATCCGCCCCGCCCGCTCACTGGATGCTGCTCGTGGGCGGTGTGACCCGCGGGGTGGACAGGGTGGCATCATGGGAGCGGAGGAGGTAGGTAGGACGCAGTGGGTCCGCATCTGGCTGTAGTGCTGTCCAATCGCAGCGCAGCGCTTGGAGAAGGAACGCCCAGGAGAGAAGCTGATGTCTCCTCCCCATTGCTCCAATAGTAATTAGCATTTGGAGCAGGAGACAGTAATGGGGCACGGCGGGCAAACGGAGCGGCGCCCAGGAATAATAGTAAGTGCTGGGACATCTGTGGGCGCCGCTCTGTGTAGCCTGATACTTAAAGTCTGGACCCATATAACACATAATAATACAGGAGGCAGGTGCCGGCAGCAGAATTACACAGCCGGCACCCTGCCTCTGACAGGGAGCTGCGATCAGCGGCAGTTAACCCCTCAGGTGCGGCACCTGAGGGGTTAACTGCCACTGATCTGCTGCCAGTACCCGCCTCCTGTATTAAGGGTTAATTATCATTGGTGGCGCAGTGCTCCTTCCCCCCCCACCCCATTAAAAACATTGGTGGCACAGTGTGCCTGCCCCTCTCAACCCCCCTGTCACGAGGGTGTCAAGAGCCACGTCTGACTCCGTTATACCCGGGGTCAGGAAGTCGCAGCGGGTGGCTGCGCTCTCTATGTCTAAAGAACGCGCTGTTACTTAATGGTAGCTTTCTGTGTTTGCCTTGCAACCCTTTTTGGCTCACTCAGGGATCCGTAGCTCCTTCTCCTCAGCTGTTTCTTGTCCAGCACTCCCAACCTCCTTATATTCCTATCTCTCACTTCTCTTGTTGCCAGATATAGAGCTTCCTGCCTGGACTTCTATACTGACCCACTGGAGCTGTGTAGCTGTGTTCCCTGGTTGTTGTTCCAGAACGTTACCCTCCGGATCCCTGTTGGGCCTTGGTGGTCTGCTGTGGTCGCCCACCTGGATGTATATGTTTGTCTGTATTGCCTGTCCTCTCCCTGGTGTTTTCCTCTTAGTGTCAGTGGTGCGGACTAGTGATCCCACCGCCCCGTTCACTACGTAGGGCTCATCTTAGGGAAAGCCAGGGTTTAGGCACGTGATCGGCGTACGGGTGAGGAACCCGTCTAGGGATGTCAGGGCAGTCAGGTGCCAGCCGCAAGGTGAGTCAGGGGTCACCATCTTTCCCTCTCCCTTGGACAGGGCCTTCCCTTTTCCCTCCCTTTGCGTCATGTATGTGATCGGCACGCCGGTCGTGATGCCCCCCAGTATTAAAATCATTGGTGGCAGTGGCCACAGGGTCACCTCCACTCCTCTTCATTGGTGGCAGTGGCAGCTTCTGATTGGAGCCCCAGCAGTGTAATCCTGGGGCTCCGATCGGTTACCATGGCAGCCAGGACGCTACTGAAGCCGTCCATGGTAATCTCCCTGCTGCTGTGTGCACTATGCCCAGGGCAGCAGGGACACTGTGAGGTCCTAGTCACCCTGATAGAGATCTATTAGGGGGAATAGGACAAGGGATGAAAAGATCCAGGTTCTGGCCCCTAAGGGGGGAAATAGTTATTAAATAAAAAGTGTAAAAAGAAAAAAAAGTATAAATCCCCCCCCCTTTCCCAATTTCACATATAAAATATATAAACAATAAATAAACATATCACATATCGCCACATCAGAAAAGTCCCAACTATTAAAATATTAAAAAAAATCTATGCGGTGAAAGCCGGAACAGAAAAAAAATAAAACTGAGCGATTCGCCATTTTTTTTAAATGCGGAATGCAGGTGGCTTTTTTTGTTTATTTTTTCACGTGGTATCAAATGGTATCGAGTATCGCAATGGTTTTTTATGGTATCGAAATCGAATCAAAAAATTGGTATCGCAACAACTTTACTCTGTACACTGCCGCTGTATATGTGTGTGCGGTTCTGTACACTGCCGCTGTATATGTGTGTGCGGTTTTGTAAACTGCCGCTGTATATGTCTGTGCGGTTCTGTACACTGCCGCTGTATATGTGTGTGCGGTTCTGTACACTGCCGCTGTATATGTCTGTGCGGTTCTGTACACTGCCGCTGTATATGTGTGTGCGGTTCTGTACACTGCCGCTGTATATGTGTGTGCGGTTCTGTACACTGCCGCTGTATATGTGTGTGCGGTTCTGTACACTGCCGCTGTATATGTGTGTGCGGTTCTGTACACTGCCGCTGTATATGTGTGTGCGGTACTGTACACTGCCGCTGTATATGTGTGTGCGGTTCTGTACACTGCCGCTGTATATGTGTGTGCGGTTCTGTACACTGCCGCTGTATATGTGTGTGCGGTACTGTACACTGCCGCTGTATATGTGTGTGCGGTTCTGTACACTGCCGCTGTATATGTTGTTTGGTTCTAGACTTCTTTATATGTTAATTTAAGAGGTGTTATTTTTGTCGCTGAAAATAAGGCTTTATACGGTATAAAAAAAAAACAAACGGCTCCTAACTTTTTTAGCTGGCTCCTAGGTTCCAAGGAAATTTGTCCAGCCCTGGCATAAGTCCACTCTGCATAAGAGAGGTCGGCTAGACCAGGCCAGCCGATGGAGGAAGCCACCTGCTTGTATACCTCTGTATTAAAAGGGCAATGAAGCAGGAAGTGCTCCATGCTTTCCAGTATGTCGCCACACTCCTCCCGGGGACAACTTCTTTCATCAGTGTTCCTATACTTCAATTTTCCCCTTACATACAGCCTCCCATGGAAGCCGTGCCAAGCCAGATCCCAGTACTTGTGGGGGATCCTCACTGAATTTAAAAGTTTTAGTCCCACCTCGAGGACCTCACTTGGACAGTCTTTAAGCGCCAGGGGCTTCTGGAATGGGTCAACAAAACCCTACTGCCAAGTAACTTTCTTGACAAGGTCTTGATCTCCCGTACCTCCGGACTCCACCAACGAATCATCCTCAAAAATGGGGGCGGCATAAGCCGGGAGATGTCCATGGGGCATACGCAAGTCTTTCACTTGCCTTCCATTCTCCCATTCCTGGAAGAAAGGCTGAAACCATCCCCTACAAGAGGATATCCACTGAGGAGTCCTCTCTTGCCGCCAGAGGTTTGCTAGGTTCATCTTGACAAAGGTGTTCACAAGGAACACCACAGGGTCAACCATACCGAACCATCCTAGTCTCCTCGGTAGGTAAGTAACCTCCCTCTTGATTAGGTTAGGCTTATTCCCCCATAACATCTGGAAAAACTGGCTATAGACCCAAGTCCAGAGAGGTTCTGGCAAAATACATACACTGCCCAAGTATATTAACAATGGTAATAGGTAAGCCTTGACAAAGTAAACCCTTTCCCAACAGGTCAAAGACCAACCCTTCCACTGACCTACCTTCTGAGCAGCTATTTTCAGCCTACTGTCACAGTTTTTAATTGGGTAATCACTCGGGCCAAATTCTATGCCTAAGATTTTAGAAGACTCCTGAGGCTCTGGAAGGGTGTCTAGAGACTTTCACACTTGGACCCAGATGCTTCTGAGTAACGTTTTACTTCAGACATCACCCACTTTGCCTCCCCTCTCGAGGACACAAAGATAGTGATGTCGTCCATGTACGCAACCACCCTCTGAGTGGCTTCTGGGTCGTCCAAGTCCATCCTGACTCCCACCAATGGTCCACAATCAATCCTCCTAAGAAAAAGATCAATCGCGTCCACAACCGCCGTAGCTTAACTGGAGCCGCGCCGTCTTCCTTCCACCCTGAATGAACCTCCAGCATTCAGGACCATGTGGGAAAGATCTCTCCTCCAGGGAATATGCAGAGCATAGCAATCCCCAGCGTGATACAGCAATTCCCTCCAATAACGAGACGAGGCTGCGTTTTGAAGGGTTAGAAAAACATGAACTGAACATGAACTCTTTATTGAGGGCTACCCGCCCGTATTTATGCAGGTCCCCACAATGCATCATGGTCTCCTCCTCTCTGCCCTGGAGACACCCGAAGTGCAATTCAATTATCTCCTAGGACAAAGGGAGATCACCAATACACATGTGGGAACAATAGGAGAGGAATCACTACCCGAATACACAAAATCCTCTCTTCTGTCTGTGATATAATTATGGATTAACATAACTATCACAGACAGTAAAAATACAGTTTTTAAACATACACTGTAACTTTAAAACCATACATTCCATCTCCATAAAAATTACATATTTAAACTCTGCATACATCAAACATAAACACTTCCAAAAATCACACAAATCCCTCCAGCGGATCAAAAGTTTAGTGGAAGTCCTTTATGACCGACCGCAAGCACAACTTCCTGCCCAAAACAGTTCCATAGATTTGGGCTGTGCGGTCGGTCAATTCCATGCACAAAAATGACTAAGTCCCATCTTCGAACGGGACTTAGTCTCTGGAGCTGAAAGTTCAGTATGGCAGAAGGTAAGGGTCAGCGGCGTTCGTGTATCCGCGCATCCGATTCCAGCTCCACAGAATCCCCAGCATACACCGCTGACCGCGTTCGGTCCCACCAACAGTCCAGACATGCGGCACAGTTCTGTCACTGTTCCTGAAGGGCAACATGTCCCGGGGCCATAGTCGTAGGGCAGGAGGCTAGCCATAAGTCCTCTACAATGCCCAGTGGCAAATGGCAGTTTGTCACACATCTCCCCTTTGGGGGGAAGACTAACCAGGCACCTGACCTTCTGTCGGTCAGTGCCTCCGTTAGTCGATCCACCAACCCACAGTAACCAGATGCCCGAGTAGCCCACCCACAACAAACAGGTACAAGGGTGACCCACCCACAAGAGACAGTTACTGCACCTGGGTATTTTGCTGTGGTGATGGGACAACATGCTGTGGGGACTTGAGGGAGGGCAGAGGCCGACTGCACTCTGCCCAGCTGCCAGCTCTTCTGCTGGGGTGCTGAGACCATAGTCCGGCTCAGTAGCCAGAGGAACATGGGAGTCAGCAGGGGTTAACATCGCCTCTGTTAACCCTGAGGCCACGTTAGGAGTTAACTGGGGAGGGGAATTTGTACTTACCCCCTCCTCCTGTTGTCCTGGTGAGGGTAGTGGGGGATCTGGACAGGCTGTCCAGCATCCCGGTAGGTCAGGCGCAGAGACCACGGTCCCCTCTGCGCCGTCTGGGCGATTGGTGTCTCCCCTTGTTATGGTAAGCTGCCGCTGGGGAGAGAGGACTACACCTTCAGTTCCCTGGGGTTCACACTGCCGCTGGGGGGGGAGGACGACATCTTCGGCCCCCTGGGGTACACACTGCCGCTGGGGAGGAAGGAGGGCATCTTCAGCTCCCTGTAACACACACTGCCGCTGGGGAGGAAGTACGACACCTTCAGCTCCCTGGGGTTCACACTGCCGCTGGGGGGGAAGGACGACACCTTCGGCCCCCTGTGGTACACACTGCCGCTGGTGAGGAAGTACGTCACCTTCAGCTCCCTGGGTTTCACACTGCCGCTGGGGGGGAAGGACGACACCTTCGGCCCCCTGGTGTACACACTGCCGCTGGGGGGGAAGGACAACACCTTCGGCCCCCTGGGGTACACACTGCCGCTGGGGGGGAAGGACGACACCTTCGGCCCCCTGGGGTTCACACTGCCGCTGGGGGGGAAGGACGACACCTTCAGCCCCTTGGGGTACACACTGCCGCTGGGGGGGAAGGACGACACCTTCGGCCCCCTGGGGTACACACTGCCGCTGGGGGGGAAGGACGACACCTTCGGCCCCTTGGGGTACACACTGCCGCTGGGGGGGAAGGACGACACCTTCGGCCCCCTGGGGTTCACACTGCCGCTGGGGGGGAAGGACGACACCTTCGGCCCCCTGGGGTACACACTGCCGCTGGGGGGGAAGGACGTCACCTTCGGCCCCCTGGGGTACACACTGCCGCTGGGGGGGAAGGACGACACCTTCGGCCCCCTGGGGTACACACTGCCGCTGGGGGGGAAGGACGACACCTTCGGCCCCCTGGGGTACACACTGCCGCTGGGGGGGAAGGACGACACCTTCGGCCCCCTGTAACTCACGTTTTTGCTGGGGCGCAGGGATGGAATACTTCGCTATCTCTGCCCGATATTCTGCTTTCTGCTGCAGATACTCCGCCAGTTCTCTCCTCACTTCCGGTACAATTTCCTCTGTTAGGTGGGGCCCGTAGATAGCCAACCGCCTCTTCAGCATAGCGTCAAACCGTACGTGACTATACCAATACTCCAGTTTTGCTTGGTGTTCCCAGGATGCTGCTCCTCGCACTAGGGAAGCCATCCCACCGCTTGCCACCAATGTAACGGATCCGCTTCCGTTAATGGACGCTTCCTAGCTTGCGCCGAGGACCACAAGCACCGCACTGGACACCACGACCACAGCAGACTCCACAACCGCCGTAGCTTAACTGGAGCTGCGCCGTCTTCCTTCCACCCTGAATGAACCTCCAGCATTCAGGACCGTGTGGGAAAGATCTCTCCTCCAGGGAATATGCAGAGCATAGCAATCCCCAGCGTGATACAGCAATTCCCTCCAATAACGAGACGAGGCTGCGTTTTGAAGGGTTAGAAAAACATGAACTGAACATGAACTCTTTATTGAGGGCTACCCGCCCGTATTTATGCAGGTCCCCACAATGCATCATGGTCTCCTCCTCTCTGCCCTGGAGACACCCGAAGTGCAATTCAATTATCTCCTAGGACAAAGGGAGACCACCAATACACATGTGGGAACAATAGGAGAGGAATCACCACCCGAATACACAAAATCCTTCCTTCTGTCTGGGATATAATTATGGATTAACATAACTATCACAGACAGTAAAAATACAGTTTTTAAACATACACTGTAACTTTAAAACCATACATTCCATCTCCATAAAAATTACATATTTAAACTCTGCATACATCAAACATAAACACTTCCAAAAATCACACAAATCCCTCCAGCGGATCAAAAGTTTAGTGGAAGTCCTTTATGACCGACCGCAAGCACAACTTCCTGCCCAAAACAGTTCCATAGATTTGGGCTGTGCGGTCGGTCAATTCCATGCAGAAAAATGACTAAGTCCCATCGTCGAACGGGACTTAGTCTCTGGAGCTGAAAGTTCAGTATGGCAGAAGGTAAGGGTGAGCGGCGTTCGTGTATCCGCGCATCCGATTCCAGCTCCACAGAATCCCCAGCATACACCGCTGACCGCGTTCGGTCCCACCAACAGTCCAGACATGCGGCACAGTTCTGTCACTGTTCCTGAAGGGCAACATGTCCCGGGGCCATAGTCGTAGGGCAGGAGGCTAGCCATAAGTCCTCTACAATGCCCAGTGGCAAATGGCAGTTTGTCACACATCTCCCCTTTGGGGGGAAGACTAACCAGGCACCTGACCTTCTGTCGGTCAGTGCCTCCGTTAGTCGATCCACCAACCCACAGTAACCAGATGCCCGAGTAGCCCACCCACAACAAACAGGTACAAGGGTGACCCACCCACAAGAGACAGTTACTGCACCTGGGTATTTTGCTGTGGTGATGGGGCAACATGCTGTGGGGACTTGAGGGAGGGCAGAGTCCTCTACAATGCCCAGTGGCAAATGGCAGTTTGTCACACAACCCAACCCAGAAAGTCTCTGCCCCAGCGTACAAAGCCTGAAGCCAATGGACAAACTCCCCAAGTAGGCCGTACCTCAGAAGGACAGACCAGAGGTACTCATGGTTCACCTGGTCAAAAGCTTTAGCCTGGTCTAAAGACAGCATTTACCCCTTCCAGAAGCCTGCATTACTCTGCTCCACTGCCTCTCAGAAACCGAGCACAGCACTAAAAGTACTATGGCCTGGCACAGAACAATGCTGGGCCGACGAAAGGAGCTGGGGTGCAAACTTTACCAGCCGATTAAACAGTATTTTTGCCAGAATCTTTCTGTCCGTGTTAAGGAGCACTATGGGACGCCAATTCTCAATATGAGTCGAATCCTTACCCTTCGACAGAATGATCAAGAAAGACCTCTTTATTGACTTTGGCAGAATGCCAGAGGAAAGACCCTTATTAAAGACCACAGTCAAGAGGGGAATTAAAGTTCCTTTAAAGGTCTTATAGAATTCAGATGTTAAGCCATCTGGACCTGGCGATTTCTTAAGGGCAAGCCCTTCAATTGCCAGTCTGACGTCCACTTCCTTGATCAATTCTGTCAAAACATCAAGAGAGGGGTCTACCCCTGGTTATGGGACAGCTTCAGCCAAGAAAGTCGACACTTTATCTCGATCTAGATCCCTCTTTCCCAAAAGATGCAAGTAGAAGAATCTGATAACCTCCAGGATCCCTGATTCTTTTCAGGGATCCTGTACTGTCAACCAGTCCTGTGACCACTTTACTCTTCACTGACATCTTACAGCTCCTGTAGGGGTCAGGCGAGCTGTATTTCCCGTAATCCCTCTCAAGAACTAAAGATGTGTGCCTATCATTATGGCACATTTTCAGCAAAGATTTCACTCCAGAGATCTCCTCTCGGCTACCTCCAGTCAAGACTAAATGCTCTAGCTTCCTCCTCAGGCCCTGGTGTAGGCGGTACTTATTCACAGACCTGAGGCACGAGAGCTGGTGGAAATACTATGCCACCCACACATTGAACAGTTCCCACCAGTCTGACTTATGTGAGAGACAAGATTTGATTTCTCCTGTAGTACACATTTGTCTCCACTAGATGGCAAAAACTCAATTAGGAGCCTCATGTACATTTTCTTTGTTCTAAGATCATTAGTGAAAGAAAGGAGGAGTTAAGTTGCTAGTTTCAAATGTGCCAATCAACTCAGGAATAAAGTTAGTAAACTACTCCCTTTTTGTCACAGAGCCAATAAACTTTCATCTAGGACCACCCTTTTGTCTACCTCATGTTGCCTATATAAGTGTATGTAACTGTAATAAAGAGAGATATTTTCCATGATACCAGCCTGCATTGGTCTCATTGAGAAAGCTGTATGAGCTCATACTTATAATTCTAACTGATTTGGAGCCACACAAAAGAAGAAGTTGTGTCGTAGAATTTGCGACGACAAATTGGCGCCCGAACAGGGACAGACAGCTTGCGTAACTTCCGATTCAAACGCCAGGAGAGGACTTGCGTAAAACCTTCAGACGAGGCATAAGCTGCAGCAAGGTAAGAAGCTTTTATTCTTACAACCTCCTCTGAGTCTTTTGCCCAAGTGTTTTCTCAAGAGTTGAATTGGTGTTATTGTGATATAAGGGTTCAAATTATAGCTGATCTGTCCGTTAGAAAGAACCTGTTGAAATATTCCTTCTTTGTGTGGTGGAACATGCTGAAACTAAACGGAAGTTGTTAGACAGCTGAGTCGGATATCCTGTGACGTAGAATTGGATCCCAGCCAAGGTTCTGACGAGAATTTTGGGGAAAGGGTTAACACCAATTGTCATAGGCAATTGGAAGTTATTAAGATTTTGTATCCCGGTGAATTGACTAGGGGTCTTCACTTTGAGAGATTGTGGGCTCAATACTATTATATCATTTGAGCTTTGTGCAACTGCGCTTGAGTTAGTGGGTTCGGTGGCGATTACTTATAGTAATCGGATACCGTTTGATCTTTGTGCAACTACGCTTAAGTTTGCGGGTTTGATAAGTAGCAATTGTTTGATCTTCGTGTAACTACAATAATGGGAAATTCGAATGTTGCAGGACAGAGTGAAAAAATGTTAACAGCAGCTCAGTTGATGAGAGAAAGAGAAGGAAAAGTTTCAGTAACTAAGTTAAAATCGTTCATGCAGGCAATTGGTATGCATGAAACTGGAAGATTAGATGAAAGTTTATGGAAAAATATATTACAAGAAAAGAAAGGTTGGCTGAGAGATAATAATAGGCTGGTGCAAGCAGAGTTATGGTGGAAGTTGTCTGCAGATGTGACTGATGGAAAGTTAAAAGAAATTGAGAAGAATGGACAATATTGGTATAGTAAGATGGAGGATTTGGGTGTGGTAAGGAACAAAGAACAGGACAGTTTGCCATGCAGCATCCCTTCCCCCACCACCTCTGTTGTAAGTAATCCTGGGTCTTGTGGTCCAACAAACAATACTATTGCTTCTTCTGTTAGCCCCTCCTCTACACCATGTACTGGAATGTGCTTATCAGCACCACCCACTGTGCCTTCTGCTCCCTCTATCCTTTCCCCCTCCCCCAAAACTCTTTCCATAGAACATCAACCGCCTCCTTATGGGGGTGTGTGTGCAGTCACAGGAATGCTGAAACGAATAGCATGTGTGTTGTCTGTGGATTTCAAAGACAGGACACAATTCCTATCATAGTTCCCAACACTGGATTATATCCAGTGATGTCTGCCAATAACCCTTCCCAATTGTATGTCCCATCAGTTAAAAATGTACCTGCAGTAATTGCCCCTATGATGCCTACTAGAAATATTCCAGACCAGTCTACTCAATCTAGGAATGCACCCATTTTAAGTCCGACTTCAGACTTGAGTGGATTTCTATCACAGGAAAGTATGGGGTATCCAGCATCATTGTTGGATATGCGAAATCTGATGCACCCAGTTTCCCCTGTTATATCATCTACGCCAAATCCACCTCGACCTAATCTATTCTATCGTACGCCCAGGTACCTAACCCCTGGAGCTGCTCCTCTCAGAGGTCCAAATCACATGCCTGATGAGCCTGTGTATTGCCCTTGGTCCCCTAGTGAGATGCTGGCCATGATGAGTAGAATCCCCAATCCAGAGGACTTACCCATGCCGTTCTGTAGAGAGTTAGCGAAGATACGGAAAGCTTTCTCATGTTGCTGGAGGGATTTGGAAGATTTAGTCCAGTGTTAAGCTGGTGACTTCTTCTCTCAGATTATAGCCTCTGCAGTGGGATGTTATGAGGGAGATGATACTACTTTGTTGTCCGGTGAGCGATACATAGTAAGACTCACGGAATGGGGGAGAAAGCGATTAGGTGATCAGTCTGTTACGTTGTCGGATATGCATCAGGATAAAACGGAAAGTGTGGAGAAAGTTCACACTAGACTCCAGCAAAGATGGGTGGATTTGGGCTTTGAGTACACCTCAGACATGCATGAGAGAATTTTGAGTGCTGCTTTTGTGGATGGTCTTAGGGAAAGCATTCGCAAGGGTCTGGTATCAGCTAGGCCTGAATGGAGAACTATACAGCCCTCCATTTTGTTACAAGTAGCAAAGGGGGTAGAAGCTGAATTGAACAAAAGACCGAAGGCAGGTGTGGCCGCATACCAGCACTTTCCCCAAAAAGGGGGAAGGAACGCAAGGTATATCTTAAGATGTTATAACTGTGGCAAGGTGGGGCACTTTATGCGGGATTGCCAAACTCCTAACCCATGGGTTGAAGAAGAGGAGGAGAGAGCTCAGCCCCCTCAAATGCGACGCCCATAGGGAGTTGGCAATCCAGAGTCAAATGCTGTGCCCCTACTAAAAATTCAAACCTTAGGGCCTGCCCCAGTTGTCTCCTTGGCAATCAATGGGGGGGAGCCCATCCCCTTTTTGATTGACACTGGAGCAGCCAAAACTGTTATTCGCAGCAAACACGTAAAAAGATCCCTCATGTCTAAGGATAGTATTCCATGTGTAGGAGTAGATGGTATGAGGTTCCTACTCCTCTCACAAAGCCAATACAAATTGCATTTGCCCCAAACCAACAAATGCTAAGTCGCCTCTTAGTCAGTGACACCGCCCCTGTTAATTTGCTAGGAGCAGATGTGTTGCAGAGAATATATGCGCAGATAACATATCTTCCTGATTGTACTGTGAAGTAACAAGGCAAACTAGGAGAAGAGGATATATGTCTCTTAGCAGCCTGTGATTATAATCCATTCCACATGTACATGTCTACACTCTCTGAAGAGGGCGTGTCCCTTCTGCTGCAACAATTACCTGCACATCGGTGGGCCTCCGGACCTACAGATGTTGGCCGTTTATCTGTCCCTCCAATGATGATAGAACGTAAACCTGGTGCTCCTTTACCTCGAAAGGCGCAGTATCCCCTCAGTATACAACAAACGGATGCCATCACCAAAATAGTACTTGATTTTGTCAGTAATGGGGTACTAATTGAAACCACCTCTCCATGTAACACTCCCTTGTACCCCATTAAGAAAAGGGGGGAAAAAGGTCAGCCAGTGCAGTATAGAATGGTACATGATCTTAGGGCTGTTAATGAGGCTACAGTTTTTAATACCCCTGTGGTACCAAACCCACATACATTGTTGGCACAGATTCCCCACAGCGCCACCCATTTCACTGTGGTGGATCTTGCAAATGCATTTTTCTCAGTTCCATTACATCCAGATTGCAGATATCTTTTTGCTTTCACACATGACAGGAAGCAATACACCTGGACGGTCTTAGCACAAGGTGCCCATAATTCCCCCAGTATGTACAGTACTGCCTTAACCCAGGTTTTAGCAGATTGGCCCATTCCATCTGAAGGAGTTGTCTTACTCCAATATATAGATGACTTACTTCTTTGCTGCCCGGGAGAGGAGGTGTGTAAACAAACTTCGGTGTCTCTTCTCACCTTCCTGGCTGCAAATGGCTGTAAAGCTTCCCGCAAGAAGCTTCAATTTTGTTGTACCACGGTCACCTTTCTAGGGCACTGTGTATCTGCTGGGATTAGACATCTCACCCCAGACCGTATAACTGCAATCGAACATATTCCTTTGCCTACTACAGTGGGGGCTCTGAGAATTTATTTGGGTCTAGTCTCATACTGTAGGCCTTGGATCAGAAATGCCTCTGCTCTTTTGCAACCCTTGTATGATTGTCTCACCTCTCTTCCTTTTTCATTGACAGATAAGGCCGTGTAGAACTTTCATACATTAAAACTAGTCATCAGTTCCACACCAGCATTGGGTCTACCGGACTACAATAAAGATTTCAGACTCTACTGCACTGAATGTCTTGGCCATGCTTCAGCTGTTCTCACACAAGCTAGGGCTGGCCAACAGCGTCCAGTGGCGTATTACTCTGCCAGACTCGATCCAGTGGCTAGAGGAGCGCCATCTTGTGTCCGTGCGGTAGTGGCCGTACAACTCATGCTTGACAAGAGCTCTGAGATTGTGCTCAATTATCCAATCACTGTTTTTGTCCCTCATGACATCTCGGCCATTCTCACACAAGTACAGCCTAAATACCTGTCCACCGCCAGACACCTTAGACTAGAATGTGCACTACTTATGCCACCAAATGTCACCATCAAAAGGTGCACAACTTTGAATCCAGCTACTCTGCTGCCTCTGGAGGGGGGAGGGAGTAGTAGTAGAGTCATCTAGCCGAATATCTTCCTGACCTGGAAGATAAACACGACTGTCTCCAATTAATGTCCCAAGAGACAGCAGGGTTTGATCACGTGGTAGATACTTCCTTAGAAAACCCAGATTTAGAGCGCTTTGTGGATGGATCGCGGTATGGTGTCCAGGGAAAGTTTTATACTGGGTATGCAGTTGTCACTCAGCACGATACGATCAAAGCGGAATCACTGCCCTCTCACATGTCTGCACAAGAAGCTGAACTTAAGGCTTTGGAAGAGGCCTGCAGGTATGCGGAGGGAAAAACTGCAAACATCTATACAGATTCCAGGTATGCTTTTGGGATCACCCATGATTATGGTCTAATTTGGAAGGCTAGAGACTTCCTTACAGCAAATGGCAAGCCAATTAAAAATGGGAAAGGGGTGAAAGCCCTAATGGACGCTCTGCTGTTGCCAACGAGGGTGGCCATTATGAAAATTAAAGGCCATTCGTCAGGAAAAACTCTTGAAGCTCGAGGAAATCATTGAGCTGATCTGGCAGCAAAAGCTGCTGCACAGAAACCCAGAGATGATCCTGTAGGGATAGCAGTTGTACAAGAGCAAATTTCCCTGCCAGTCAACTATGAAACATTAAAAACCTTACAGTCTCAAGCAACCAAAGAGGAAAAGGCAGTATGGATAGAGAAAGGAGCTGTGATCACCCCAAAAGGAACATGGCAACTTAGAGGAAAGCTGTGTTTGCCCCGTGCTTTGTTCCCAGTCACAGCCCAGGCCACTCATGGGAATACTCACCTGTCCAAAACTGCCATGACTGCTCTTGTTAATAGTCACTGGTATGCCCCAGGATTCAGTGTAACTGCAGCCAAATTCACTCAGGCTTGTATGATTTGTGCACATCACAACATAGGAAGGACAGTAAAAACACCTTTGAGGCACTCTCCCAGGTCCGATTTTCCCTTCCAAAGACTGCAAATAGATTACATCCAACTACCCAAAGTGGGGACCCTAGAATACGTCTTGGTATGTGTAGATCTGTTTTCAGGGTGGCCAGAGGCCTATCCTGTGGCCAAAGCCACTGCACAAAACACAGCCAAGAAACTTCTGAATGAGATAGTTTGCCGGTATGGGGTCCCAGAGACAATTGAGAGTGACCGAGGTTCTCACTTTACAGGGGAGGTCATGCGTGAAATTATGGGAGCCCTGGGTATTGAACAAGCCTTCCATACTGCGTAACACCCACAAAGCAGCGGTAGAGTAGAGCGACTCAACGGCACAATTAAATCAAAAATACAGAAGGCAGAAGGCCATGGCTGAACTGAAAAAGCCATGGACAGAGTGTCTCCCTTTGGCACTCTTCTCCATCCGGTATACACCGACCCGGGAGACAGGCCTGAGTCCATATGAAGTACTCTTTGGGAATGCCCCTAGACTAGGACTCTATTTTCCACAACAACTCCAGATGCAGCATAATAGTCTTTCAAAGTACGTTATCTGTCTTACAAACAGACTGTCTAATGTGTATTCCCAAGTTTTTGCTTCTCTTCCAGATCCAGACAGCATAGAGGCAACTCATTCTCTACAACCAGGAGATTGGGTAGTGGTGAAACGACACGTGCGGAAAGTTCTAGAACCACGATTTGAGGGTCCACATCAAGTACTGTTAACCACCGCCACTGCTGTCAAGTTGGAAGGAAAGCCTAATTGGGTCCACGCATCACACTGCAAAAAAGTACCAGAACCTCAAGTGCTGGAATGACTGCAAGGGCCGTAATATCTTTTCATGTCTTACTGTTCATTTTATATTGTACAGGGGAAAATGCACAGTCAGATCAAATCCAAAATTCCATATTTAGAACAATATTAATACAAGGGAATCAGAATGCAATTACATCTCCTACAGCTTCACCCATGATTGACAAAATGGCCTTAGAGACAGGGTTTTCAGATACAAATGTATGGCTAGAATGGATCCGCTATACGGTTCTTTCCCAGAAGCGATCCAACTGCATAGCTTGTGCTGCAGCTCGACCTCATTTGGGTACGGTACCTTTCCCTTTGAGTGAGGTTACAGATCCTGAGGGTTTCAAGTGCATCCTTAAGATGTATACTGAAACCATTCCCAGTAATGACACCTCCCGCTGCAGGACATTAGAATTACTCTATCCTATTGTTCATGATAAAGATCATATGGGTTTCGGTATAACGCCATACCCTGGAAATTATACCTGTTTCAATCGTAACCATACAGGCAAAGACATTGGTGTTTTCCCTCCAGGATATTGTTCCTATAACATCTATCTAAATGAGACAAGTAGTGACTCTGATGCTTACCCTGACAAATGGTTTGTCCACCAAGGTTATCAACATTCGGATATCTGGTGGTTGTGTGGAGACATGAAGCTCCGACCCAGGATACGAATGGAATGGATTGGCCAATGTACCTTGATTAAGGTGCTGATGCCATTTGTTCTATTTTCGACTCTTGAGTGGGAGCAAGTCAGTACGCAAGCCAATGTCCGGTCACGGCAAAGGAGGTCACTCCCTACAGCTTTTGATTCTCATGTATACATAGATGCTATAGGAGTCCCTAGAGGAGTTCCTGATGAATTCAAGGCTAGAAACCAGATAGAAACATAGAATGTGTCGGCAGATAAGAACCATTTGGCCCATCTAGTCTGCCCAATATACAGCAGATAGCTGCTGGTTTTGAATCAATACTTCCCATAATTGGCATAAATAAAAATGTAGGATGGATTAACTATTTGTATTATAATCAACAGAGATTCGTAAATTATACCCGAGATGCAGTAAAAGGAATATCGGAACAACTGAGCTCTTCATCGGTGATGGCGTTACAGAATCGACTGGCCCTCGACATGATCCTAGCGGAAAAAGGAGGCGTCTACAAGATGATCGGAAGTTCCTGCTGCACCTTCATTCCGAACAACACTGCCCCTGACGGAAGCATCACAATTGCTTTGAATGGACTGACTTCTTTATCGAATGAACTAGAGGAAAACTCTGGAATCAACAACCCCATTACTTCATGGCTAGAACAGTGGTTTGGGAACTGGTCTAATGTGTTAGCCAATCTGTTAATGACACTGGTGGTAGTACTTGTGGTATTGGCATTATTAGGGTGTTGTGTGATTCCTTGTTTTAGAAAAATTGTTTTTAAAATGTTCAATTCAACCACACCTGCAACAACCATGTACATGCATTGTGAAACTGACAAACCTAAAGATTATTTGGAGAACCTCTTTGAGGAATGCGATTCCGTCCTAAAACAAATGAAATCTTGTTGATAGTTGCGGAATAAATAGAACCAGATGAAGGCAAACCCGAAAGGGATAGAACCAGTGTTCAAGTTCCCTCCAAAGACAACTTGTCGACCTGTAAAAGGGAAAGGCTTAATTCTCATGAAGAGACTTTTACGGTCCCACATTGTCTGGGGACCATAGATGTTAATCAGTCTCAACTCTTGTCCCTTCATAAGAACATCTAAGATTAAACACCTCCCCTTTTATAACTCGATTATCCGTCTGCATTCTACCGGTGCGGTAAAAAGAACCGCCACTCCGCTATATGGCTAAGCCGCAAGAGACCAGTAGGAGGCCCCTCTTCGTTATTCCCTCCTGGCTTTTATGACTTCTGCCAAATGTGACGGTCTGGTCTGCAAAAACAAAATATCAGCATCAACTTGGCTGAGAAAATGAAAGGCCGGAAGCCTAGCCGCATCAGACTTAATGCTGGCAATGTTAATGGATGCCAGCGTCAACGGAGTAGGCACCGCCATCATGGATAATTAAGTTAAATGGCTTGATTCTTTCCATCCTTCCCAAAGTCTAACTAGGAACCATCTGTATTTCGTTTTTTGGAGTTGGATAAATCCATCCCCTCGTCAGCACTGTTTATGTTTTTCTTCTTTTTCCTATTTAGTTCCCCATCCTCATCATTTGTTTCTAGGCCAACCTCCACCTCCGAAGAAAATGGTCCCTGCAGAGAGGGATGCTCAATGCCCCCTGCCAGCCTGAAGGACTTGGTACCGGTTAGGGGACAGCACCAGAGGGCTGCTAGTACGGCTTTCCTTGGTGAGGTTTAGGCCAGATTTAATTTAATCTGCTCCTCTTTGCCATAGGTCAGGGCTGTGAAATGGTCTGTTTGGGAGAAGGAGTACTGCAACCCCCAGCATTAAACGTAACATTACTTTGCGGTAGTGTAAACAATGGGGCCACTGAGGCTACCAGAGCAGCATCTGGTGCCGGACCACCCCCCTCCCACTGAGGAATGGCTAACAGCAACGGAGCCTTCCAATTTCGCGCCCACGTTTCTGCCACACTGCTTGTGCGAGTGATCACCCGACCCTCCTAACTTCCCTTTCGCCTACCACCCACGTCGTCAACCAACTTCAGGGTTACCCCATCACGTCGGAGGCCAACTTCCTGTCTGCGCCTTCAGCACAACCCGCACCACCCTCACTGCTGAGGACAGCCTCCAGCACCATCTTGGCTTCACTTACTCTGCTCTTCCTGCTCCCATATTCAAGCCCCACTTCAGAGGCAGAGGGGGCAAATGTGACTCGTACCCTGGACTGACTTTTCAGTCGGCTCAGAGAACGGGGGAGACCGTGATTTATATCAAAGTCTCGCTTGACCTTGTGCAGTCTTTTGCTTCTTGCTGTTTTTCTTACTCTTTTTGTTTTTCTTTGCTCTGTCCTTTGTAGGTAACGCTGAACCAATATACAGCTTCCCCCTTCTTGCAGGTGATTCCAAGGTGCAGATCTGGGTCAGCATGCCTGGTGGGTGGTCTTCCTCATCAGAGGTGCTATTTGGCGGACACACGCTGTCCAAGCTCTCCTCCTCCTGGGTCAGCTCCTTGAGCTTGGAATCCTGGAATGACCCTCCATTTTTAGTGTTGAGCGAACTTGTGTTTTTCAAGTTCGGGTACAGGTTCTGGTTATCACCCCGGAGCCTCTGCAGGGATCTTCCAGCCTCCTGGTATTCCTGAAGCTGGGCGTCTATACGAGAGCTGAAGGTAGATGTCGATTCTCCAGTTCTCAGCAGCCCCCACTCCTCCACCTCCCTGCGGCTCTGCTGGGCCCTTGATGCTTCTAGGCCTGCTTAGGTTAGGTTCTTTATTGAGAGGCTTTGGTGGCCTTAACGTTAGCCCCAACCTCAAGGGGGGCCAAGGCCGCATCACTGCGACCCCGAGCTGAGGCTGGGTGAGCAGTCCCAGACGATTGGGACAACCTCCTACCCCCCCCCCGCCTGCTTAATCCAGATACAAGAGCAGGTCCTGGGCAGGGATGGAAGGCAGGAGCTCCTCCGCCACACGTCTGCTCACAGGATAGGATTAGATACACATAATACAGTATCACACAGGATAGGATTAGATACAGGAGCTCAGGAGACATTATTACACTTGCTAGGATTAGATACAGTGTACTGTCTGTGTAAATTACTGGCAGGCAGTATATATTTTATAATTAGGCCGATGTCCGGATCACAAGGACGTCATTATCTTCCCGGATTCTCTGCAGTTTATTTAGGGAAATATTTATAAAATGTGGGAACCGAGAACCGGTAGAACAACATTCTCATCCCAGAGATCGCTGCGGAGACAATGGTGCAGATAATGGAGTACAGCATATACATCACAAAAATATATCACGTTAGTCTAACAGCTTAGAGACATGTATCCATATATACATTTTTCATACAGATGGCAAAAAACATAAACACCCTCTGGATATAATATAGTAGTTATATTCTTGTACATAGGAGACAGTATTATAGTAGTTATATTCTTGTACATAGGAGACAGTATTATAGTAGTTATATTCTTGTATATAGGAGCAGTATTATAGTAGTTATATTCCTGTACATAGGAGGCAGTATTATAGTAGTTATATTCTTGTACATAGGAGCAGTATTATAGTAGTTATATTCTTGTACATAGGAGCAGTATTATAGTACTTATATTCCTGTACATAGGAGCAGTATTATAGTAGTTATATTCTTGTACATAGGAGGCAGTATTATAGTAATTATATTCTTGTACATAGGAGGCAGTATTATAGTAGTTATATACTTGTACATAGGAGCAGTATTATAGTAGTTATATTCTTGTACATAGGAAGCAGTATTATAGTAGTTATATTCCTGTACATAGGAGCAGTATTATAGTAGTTATATTCTTGTACATAGGAGCAGTATTATAGTATTTATATTCTTGTACATAGGAGGCAGTATTATAGTAGCTATATTCTTGTACATAGGAGCAGTATTATAGTAGTTATATTCTTGTATATAGGAGCAGTATTATAGTAGTTATATTCTTGTACATAGGAGCAGTATTATAGTAGTTATATTCTTGTACATAGGAGCAGTATTATAGTAGTTATATTCTTGTACATAGGAGGCAGTATTATAGTAGTTATATTCTTGTACATAGGAGCAGTATTATAGTAGTTATATTCTTGTACATAGGAGCAGTATTATAGTAGTTATATTCTTGTACATAGGAGCAGTATTATAGTAGTTATATTCTTGTACATAGGAGTAGTATTATAGTAGGTATATTCTTGTACATAGGAGCAGTATTATAGTAGTTATATTCTTGTACATAGGAGCAGTATTATAGTAGTTATATTCTTGTACATAGGAGGCAGTATTATAGTAGTTATATTCTTGTACATAGGAGCAGTATTATAGTAGTTATATTCTTGTACATAGGAGCAGTATTATAGTAGTTATATTCTTGTACATAGGAGCAGTATTATAGCGGTTATATTCTTGTACATAGGAGCAGTATTATAGTAGTTATATTCTTGTACATAGGAGGCAGTATTATAGTAGTTATATTCTTGTACATAGGAGGCAGTATTATAGTAGTTATATTCTTGTACATAGGAGCAGTATTATAGTAGTTATATTCTTGTACATAGGAGCAGTATTATAGTAGTTATATTCTTGTACATAGGAGGCAGTATTATAGTAGTTATATTCTTGTACATAGGAGCAGTATTATAGTAGTTATATTAATTGTACATAGGAGGCAGTATTATAGTAGTTATATTCTTGTACATAGGAGGCAGTATTATAGTAGTTATATTCTTGTACATAGGAGGCGGTATTATAGTAGTTATATTCCTGTACATAGGAGCAGTATTATAGTAGTTATATTCTTGTACATAGGAGCAGTATTATAGTAGTTATATTCTTATACATAGGAGCAGTATTATAGTAGTTATATTCTTGTACATAGGAGGCAGTATTATAGTAGTTATATTCTTGTACATAGGAGGCAGTATTATAGTAGTTATATTCTTGTACATAGGAGCAGTATTATAGTAGTTATATTCTTGTACATAGGAGCAGTATTATAGTAGTTATATTCCTGTACATAGGAGGCAGTATTATAGTAGTTATATTCTTATACATAGGAGCAGTATTATAGTACTTATATTCTTGTACATAGGAGCAGTATTATAGTAGTTATATTCTTGTACATAGGAGGCAGTATTATAGTAGTTATATTCTTGTACATAGGAGGCAGTATTATAGTAGTTATATTCTTGTACATAGGAGGCGGTATTATAGTAGTTATATTCCTGTACATAGGAGCAGTATTATAGTAGTTATATTCTTGTACATAAGAGCAGTATTATAGTAGTTATATTCCTGTACATAGGAGCAGTATTATAGTAGTTATATTCTTGTACATAGGAGTCAGTATTATAGTAGTTATATTCTTGTACATAGGAGCAGTATTATAGTAGTTATATTCTTGTACATAGGAGCAGTATTATAGTAGTTATATTCTTGTACATAGGAGCAGTATTATAGTAGTTATATTCTTATACATAGGAGCAGTATTATAGTAGTTATATTCTTGTACATAGGAGGCAGTATTATAGTAGTTATATTCTTGTACATAGGAGCAGTATTATAGTAGTTATATTCTTGTACATAGGAGCAGTATTATAGTAGTTATATTCTTGTACATAGGAGCAGTATTATAGTAGTTATATTCTTGTACATAGGAGCAGTATTATAGTATTTATATTCTTGTACATAGGAGGCAGTATTATAGTAGTTATATTCTTGTACATAGGAGCAGTATTATAGTAGTTATATTCTTATACATAGGAGCAGTAATATAGTAGTTATATTCTTGTACATAGGAGCAGTATTATAGTAGTTATATTCTTGTACATAGGAGCAGTATTATAGTAGTTATATTCTTGTACATAGGGGCAGTATTATAGCAGTTATATTCTTGCACATAGGAGCAGTATTATAGTAGTTATATTCTTGTACATAGGAGGCAGTATTATAGTAGTTATATTCTTATACATAGGAGCAGCATTATAGTAGTTATATTCTTGTACATAGGAGCAGTATTATAGTAGTTATATTCCTGTACATAGGAGGCAGTATTATAGTAGTTATATTCTTGTACATAGTAGGCAGTATTATAGTAGTTATATTCTTGTACATAGGAGGCAGTATTATAGTAGTTATATTCTTGTACATAGGAGGCAGTATTATAGTAGTTATATTCTTGTACATAGGTGCAGTATTATAGTAGTTATATTCTTGTACATAGGGGGCAGTATTATAGTAGTTATATTTTTGTACATAGGAGCAGTATTATAGTAGATATATTCTTGTACATAGGAGCAGTATTATAGTAGATATATTCTTGTACATAGGAGCAGTATTATAGTAGTTATATTCCTGTACATAGGAGCAGTATTATAGTAGTTATATTCTTGTACATAGGAGGCAGTATTATAGTAGTTATATTCTTGTACATAGGAGGCAGTATTATAGTAGTTATATTCTTGTACATAGGAGGCAGTATTATAGTAGTTATATTCTTGTACATAGGAGGCGGTATTATAGTAGTTATATTCCTGTACATAGGAGCAGTATTATAGTAGTTATATTCTTGTAAATAAGAGCAGTATTATAGTAGTTATATTCCTGTACATAGGAGCAGTATTATAGTAGTTATATTCTTGTACATAGGAGTCAGTATTATAGTAGTTATATTCTTGTACATAGGAGCAGTATTATAGTAGTTATATTCTTGTACATAGGAGCAGTATTATAGTAGTTATATTCTTGTACATAGGAGCAGTATTATAGTAGTTATATTCTTATACATAGGAGCAGTATTATAGTAGTTATATTCTTGTACATAGGAGGCAGTATTATAGTAGTTATATTCTTGTACATAGGAGCAGTATTATAGTAGTTATATTCTTGTACATAGGAGCAGTATTATAGTAGTTATATTCTTGTACATAGGAGCAGTATTATAGTATTTATATTCTTGTACATAGGAGGCAGTATTATAGTAGTTATATTCTTGTACATAGGAGCAGTATTATAGTAGTTATATTCTTGTACATAGGAGCAGTATTATAGTAGTTATATTCTTATACGTAGGAGCAGTAATATAGTAGTTATATTCTTGTACATAGGAGGCAGTATTATAGTAGTTATATTCTTGTACATAGGAGGCAGTATTATAGTAGTTATATTCTTGTACATAGGAGGCAGTATTATAGTAGTTATATTCTTGTACATAGGAGCAGTATTATAGTAGTTATATTCTTGTACATAGGAGCAGTATTATAGTAGTTATATTCTTGTACATAGGAGCAGTATTATAGTATTTATATTCTTGTACATAGGAGGCAGTATTATAGTAGTTATATTCTTGTACATAGGAGCAGTATTATAGTAGTTATATTCTTATACATAGGAGCAGTAATATAGTAGTTATATTCTTGTACATAGGAGGCAGTATTATAGTAGTTATATTCTTGTACATAGGAGCAGTATTATAGTAGTTATATTCTTGTACATAGGGGCAGTATTATAGCAGTTATATTCTTGCACATAGGAGCAGTATTATAGTAGTTATATTCTTGTACATAGGAGGCAGTATTATAGTAGTTATATTCTTATACATAGGAGCAGCATTATAGTAGTTATATTCTTGTACATAGGAGCAGTATTATAGTAGTTATATTCCTGTACATAGGAGGCAGTATTATAGTAGTTATATTCTTGTACATAGTAGGCAGTATTATAGTAGTTATATTCTTGTACATAGGAGGCAGTATTATAGTAGTTATATTCTTGTACATAGGAGGCAGTATTATAGTAGTTATATTCTTGTACATAGGTGCAGTATTATAGTAGTTATATTCTTGTACATAGGGGGCAGTATTATAGTAGTTATATTTTTGTACATAGGAGCAGTATTATAGTAGATATATTCTTGTACATAGGAGCAGTATTATAGTAGATATATTCTTGTACATAGGAGCAGTATTATAGTAGTTATATTCCTGTACATAGGAGCAGCATTATAGTAGTTATATTCTTGTACATAGGAGGCAGTATTATAGTAGTTATATTCTTGTACATAGGAGGCAGTATTATAGTAGTTATATTCTTGTACATAGGAGGCAGTATTATAGTAGTTATATTCTTGTACATAGGAGGCAGTATTATAGTAGTTATATTCCTGTACATAGGAGCAGTATTAGGCCTCTTTCACACTACAGTATGTCCATTTCAGTGTTTTGCGTTCCGTTTTTCACAGATCCATTGTCCCGTTTTTGGGTTCCGTTGTGTCTCCGTTTCCGTTCAGTATGTCCGCAAAAACCTTTCAGTATGGTTTCCGTATGGTTCCCGTATACGGTCCGTTTTTCACGGATCAAAAACGGAAGCCACCTGTATTTGTGCTCAGCCAAAGTTTGGCAACAAGAAACACATGGCCACAGTGGGCTGGGCCTAGCATTTGTTAATGACGGATCCGCAAAAAACGGATGACATACGGATGACATACGGATGCCTTCCGTATGCATTCCGTTTTTTTGCGGACCCATTGACTTTAATGGAGCCACGGACCGTGATTTGCGGAGAAACATAGGACATGTTCTATCTTTCCACGGCACGGAAATACTGAAATACTGAAACGGAATGCACACGGAGACACTTCAGTATTTTTTGCTGAACCATTGAAATGAATGGTTCAGTATCTGTTCCGTATACTGAACTCAAAAAACGTCCAGTATACTGAACGCAAAATACTGTAGTGTGAAAGAGGCCTTAGGCCTCATGCACACGACCGTTGTGTGCACCCGTGGCCGTTGTGCCGTTTTCCGTTTTTTTTCGCGGACCCATTGACTTTCAATGGGTCCGTGGAAAAATCGGAAAATGCACCGTTTTGCAGCCGCATCCGTGATCCGTGTTTCCTGGCCGTGAAAAAAATATGACCTGTCCTATTTTTTTCACGGCCAACGGTTCACGGACCCATTCAAGTCAATGGGTCCGTGAAAGAACACGGATGCACACAAGATTGGCATCCGTGTCCGTGATCCGTGGCCGTAGTTTAGTTTTTATACAGACGGATCCGAAGATCCGTCTGCATAAAGCTTTTTCAAAGCTGAGTTTTCACTTCCTGAAAACTCAGAACCGACAGTATATTCTAACACAGAAGCGTTCCCATGGTGATGGGGACGCTTCTAGTTAGAATACACTACAAACTGTGTACAAGACTGCCCCCTGCTGCCTGGCAGCACCCGATCTCTTACAGGGGGCCGTGATCAGCACAATTAACCCCTTCAGGTGCGGCACCTGAAAGGGTTAATTGTACTATCATATCCCCCTGTAAGAGATCAGGGCTGCCAGGCAGCAGGGGGCAGACCCTCCCCCCCTCCCCAGTTTGAATATCATTGGTGGCCAGTGCGGCCCCCCCCCCCCCCTCCCTCTATTGTAATAATTCGTTGGTGGCACAGTGTGCGCCCCCTCCCTCCCTCTATTGTAATAATTCGTTGGTGGCACAGTGTGCGCCCCCCCCCCCTTCCTCCCTCTATTGTAATAAATCGTTGGTGGCACAGTGTGCGCCCCCCATTGCCCCCCCCCCTCTATAGCATTAACAACGTTGGTGGCCAGTGTGCAGCCTCCCATCTCCCCCCCCCCCCCTGCCCCCCATCATCATTGGTGGCAGCGGAGTTCCGATCGGAGTCCCAGTTTAATCGCTGGGGCTCCGATCGGTAACCATGGCAACCAGGACGCTACTACAGTCCTCGTTGCCATGGTTACTTAGCAATAGTACAATAGTAGAAGATTAATACTTACCTGCTGCTGCGATGTTCGTGTCCGGCCGGGAGCTCCACCTACTGGTAAGTGACAGTGACAGGTCTGTGCGGCGCATTGCTAAATGAACCGTCACTTACCAGTAGGAGGAGCTCCGGCCGGACACGAACATCACAGCTCCCAGGTAAGTATGAATCTTGTACTATTGCTAGTAACCCGCTGCCACCAATGATCGGGGGGGGGGGGGGGGCGCAAGATGGGAGGCCGCACACTGGCCACCAATGTTGTTAATGCTATAGAGGGAGGGGGGCCAATGATTGCCACCAACGATTTATTACAATAGAGGGAGGAAGGGGGGGGGGGGGCGCACACTGTGCCACCAACGAATTATTACAATGGAGGAAGGGGGGGGGGGCCGCACTGGCCACCAATGATATTCAAACTGGGGAGGGGGGGGGGGGGGTCTGCCCCCTGCTGCCTGGCAGCCCTGATCTCTTACAGGGGGATATGATAGTACAATTAACCCCTTCAGGTGCGGTACCTGAGGGGTTAATTGTGCTGATCACGGCCCCCTGTAAGAGATCGGATGCTGCTAGGCAGCAGGGGGCAGTCATGTACACAGTTTGTAGTATATTCTAACTAGAAGCGTCCCCATCACCATGGGAACGCCTCTGTGTTAGAATATACTGTCGGAAATGAGGTTTCACGATCTAACTCATATCCGACAGTATATTCTAACATAGAGGCGTTCCCATGGTGATGGGGACGCTTCAAGTTAAAATATACCATCGGATTGGAGAAAACTCCGATCTGATGGTATAAAAGGGACTCCGGACTTTACATTGAAAGTCAATGGGGACGGATCCGTTTGAAATGGCACCATATTGTGTCAACGTCAAACGGATCCGTCCCCATTGACTTGCATTGTAATTCAGGACGGATCCGTTTGGCTCCGCACGGCCAGGCGGACACCAAAATGACATTTTTTTCATGTCCGTGGATCCGCCAAAAATCAAGGAAGACCCACGGACGAAAAAACGGTCACGGATCACGGACCTACGGACCCTGTTTTTGCGGACCGTGAAAAAAAACGTTCGTGTGCATGAGGCCTTATAGTAGTTATATTCTTGAACATAGGAGCAGTATTATAGTAGTTATATTCTTGTTCATAGGAGCAGTATTATAGTAGTTATATTCCTGTACATAGGAGCAGTATTATAGTAGTTATATTCTTGTACATAGGAGGCAGTATTATAGTAGTTATATTCTTGTACATAGGAGGCAGTATTATAGTAGTTATATTCTTGTACATAGGAGGCAGTATTATAGTAGTTATATTCTTGTACATAGGAGGCAGTATTATAGTAGTTATATTCCTGTACATAGGAGCAGTATTATAGTAGTTATATTCTTGAACATAGGAGCAGTATTATAGTAGTTATATTCTTGTACATAGGAGCAGTATTATAGTAGTTATATTCTTGTACATAGGAGCAGTATTATAGTAGTTATATTCTTGTACATAGGAGGCAGTATTATAGTAGTTATATTCTTGTACATAGGAGCAGTATTATAGTAGTTATATTCTTGTACATAAGAGCAGTATTATAGTAGTTATATTCTTGTACATAGGAGCAGTATTATAGTAGTTATATTCTTGTACATAGGAGGCAGTATTATAGTAGTTATATTCTTGTACATAGGAGGCAGTATTATAGTAGTTATATTCTTGTACATAGGAGCAGTATTATAGTAGTTATATTCTTGTACATAGGAGCAGTATTATAGTAGTTATATTCTTGTACATAGGAGGCAGTATTATAGTAGTTATATTCTTGTACATAGGAGCAGTATTATAGTAGTTATATTCTTGTACATAGGAGCAGTATTATAGTAGTTATATTCTTGTACATAGGAGCAGTATTATAGTAGTTATATTCTTGTACATAGGAGCAGTATTATAGTAGTTATATTCCTGTACATAGGAGCAGTATTATAGTAGTTATATTCTTGTACATAGGAGCAGTATTATAGTAGTTATATTCTTGTACATAGGAGCAGTATTATAGTAGTTATATTCTTGTACTTTGGAGGCAGTTTTATAGCAGATATATTCTTGTACATAGGAGCAGTATTATAGTAGTTATATTCTTGTACATAGCAGCAGTATTATAGTAGTTATATTCTTGTACATAGGAGCAGTATTATAGTAGTTATATTCTTGTACATAGGAGGCAGTATTATAGTAGTTATATTCTTGTACATAGGAGGCAGTATTATAGTAGTTATATTCTTGTACATAGGAGCAGTATTATAGTAGTTATATTCTTGTACACAGGAGCAGTATTATAGTAGTTATATTCTTGTACATAGGAGGCAGTATTATAGTAGTTATATTCTTGTACATAGGAGCAGTATTAAAGTAGTTATATTCTTGTACATAGGAGCAGTATTATAGTAGTTATATTCTTGTATATAGGAGCAGTATTATAGTAGTTATATTCTTGTACATAGGAGGCAGTATTATAGTAGTTATATCCTTGTACATAGGAGGCAGTATTATAGTAGTTATATTCCTGTACATAGGAGCAGTATTATAGTAGTTATATTCTTGTACATAGGAGCAGTATTATAGTAGTTATATTCTTGTACATAGGAGCAGTATTATAGTTATATTCTTGTACATAGGAGCAGTATTATAGTAGTTATATTCTTGTACATAGGAGGCAGTATTATAGTAGTTATATTCTCCTACATAGGAGCAGTATTATAGTAGTTATATTCTTGTACATAGGAGCAGTATTATAGTAGTTATATTCTTGTACATAGGGGCAGTATTATAGTAGTTATATTCTTGTACATAGGAGCAGTATTATAGTAGTTATATTCTTGTACATAGGAGCAGTATTATAGTAGTTATATTCTTGTACATAGGAGCAGTATTATAGTAGTTATATTCCTGTACATAGGAGCAGTATTATAGTAGTTATATGCTTGTACATAGGAGGCAGTATTATAGTAGTTATATTCTTGTACATAGGAGCAGTATTATAGTAGTTATATTCTTGTACATAGGAGCAGTATTATAGTAGTTATATTCTTGTACATAGGAGCAGTATTATAGTAGTTATATTCACATATAATGACCACTACAGATGTCGACCGTTGTGTGCACCCGTGGCCGTTGTGCCGTTTTCTGGGTTTTTTCGCGGACCCATTGACTTTCAATGGGTCCGTGGAAAAATCGGAAAATGCACAGTTTTGCAGCCGAGACCGTGATCCGTGTATCCTGTCCGTCAAAAAAATATGACCTGTCCTATTTTTTGGACGGACAACGGTTCACGGACACATTCAAGTCAATGGGTCCGTGAAAGAACACGGATGCACACAAGATTGGCCTCCGATGATCCGTCTGCATAAAAGCTTTTTCAGAGCTGAGTTTTCACTTCAACTCAGAACCGACAGTATATTCTAACACAGAGGCGTTCCCATGGTGATGGGGATGCTTCAGGTTAGAATATACTAAAAGAACTGTGTACATGACTGCCCCCTGCTGCCTGGCAGGTGCTGCCAGGCAGCAGGGGGCAGCCCCCCCCCCCTGTAGTTAACACATTGATGGCCAGTGTGGCCGCCCCCCCCTCCCTCCCCTGTAGTTAACTCATTGGTGGCCAGTGCGGCCGGCCTCCCCCTCCCCTGTAGTTAACTCATTGGTGGCCAGTGGGCCCCCCCCCCCCTTCACCTGTAGTTAACTTATTGGTGGCCAGTGGGCCTTCTCCCCTCCCTCCCCCTCCTAATTAAAATCTCCCCCCTATCATTGGTGAGAGCGGAGTGTACCGATCGGAGTCCCAGTTTAGGCAGAGAGAGGCCAAACAAGTTATAAGAGCTTCTAAAGCACAGGCAGAAGAGAAATGAGATCAGTCAGGGAAAAAAGGCGATAAGGCATTCTTCAGATACATAAATGAAAAAAGGAAACTAAAACAAGGAATTACCAAAATAAAAACAAAAGAAGGAAGGAATATGGAAGAAGATAAAGAACTAGCTGACTGCCTCAATGAATACTTCTGTTCAGTTTTTACAAAGGAAAATGAAGGAAAAGGACCTCAGTTAGGAAAGAAGACTAATGAATCTTTTGATGCATGTGTCTTTACAGAGGAAGAGGTTCTGAGTCAGCTGTCTAAAATCAATACAAATAAGTCACAGGGGCCTGATGGGATACACCCAAAGCTATTAAAAGAGCTCAGCGGTGAACTAGCAAAACCATTAACAGATTTATTTAACCCAAATATTTAGAGAGGGCTCACCTACTGCTCAAGAATGGTGTGGGTGCACCTGCAAAAGGATTCACCCAATCCTTTGAAATAATTAAGAAAACAATTTAAAATAGTAGGGCACACCACCACTTGATACCACACGGAGAGTTAATATATAAAGATATTTATTATAACATATAGTATTTGTGACATATAATGTTAAAATTTACTAAAACACATAAATTATTACTATAAAATCTAAAATACAGTCATCAATAGTATAATCGGCTGGGCTATGAACAAAAGTTTTTATATATATAGCAGTCTTTTCTAAGGGTTAATTAACCCAAAATAGTGTCCCAGGAGGGGATTCAATCTGATAGTTGGATATAATACTTGAATAATAGTCACTTGTATTTTTTGTGTGGATTAGTTGCCACTTATCCTAAATCGCAGTAATGCCGCAAGTAAAACGCTGCCTAATTGCAAGACTGAACCGGAATGGTTTTACTCACTGTTTTTGGGTAATGCCGGTTTTCATATCACTCGTGGCGTCCCACGTGTAGTCAAAGTCTTTTATAGGCTGCGGTATAGTGCGGTTTTCACTTGCGGCAGAAATAATAGAAGAAACTGTCGGGATCCTCAGTGTTTGTAGTTAGCTCTGCCGTCTTAGAGATCACCTGGAAGTGTATACCTTCTGCGTTATTTGTTCATAATATGCAGGGTTAACTTTCACGAGGAAAAATAGGTCTCAGCACAAAATGACAGGTATCCAGCTTTTCTTTACAACAAGATGCAGATTCACCGATCCCTTTTCTTGAAGCGCTTATTGTTCTCCGGTTCTGTACTTTTATCTCATGGGATTAATTACCATACGCGTTTCGGAGTAGGCTACCAGTAGACAGAGGGGGGGCGCTCATGCCGCTCTACAGAGCACTAGTGAGACCTCATCTGGAGTATTGTGCGCAGTACTGGAGACCATATATCCAGAAGGATACTGATACTTTGGAGAGAGTTCAGAGAAGAGCTACTAAACTGGTCCATGGATTGCAGGATAAAACTTACCAGGAAAGATTAAAGGACCTTAACATGTAGAGCTTGGAAGAAAGACGAGACAGAGGGGAGATGAGAGAAACTGCTAAATACATAAAGGGAATCAACAAGGTAAAAGAGGAGAGAAGATTTACAAGAAGAAAAACTGCTACAAGAGGACATAGTTTTAAATTAGAGGGGCAAAGGTTTAAAAGTAATATCAGGAAGTATTACTTTACTGAGAGAGTAGTGGATGCATGGAATAGCCTTCCTGCAGAAGTGGTAGCTGCAAATACAGTGGAGGAGTTTAAGCATGCATGGGATAGGCATAAGGCCATCCTTCATATAAGATAAGGGCCGGGGGCTATCCATAGTACTCAGTATATTGGGCAGACTAGATGGGCCAAATGGTTCTTATCTGCCGACACATTCCATGTTTCTATGCAATTTAAACTAATCAAGATAGTGTATTTATTGTAAAAAGAAAAAACGGACTACATTTTTATTTAAAAAGTCATTTTATGTAAAAACATAGAGATATTATACAAATACATTTTATATACCGTCAAAGTAAAATTTACAACGATAACCAAGCCGTCTGTAGCAAAGTTATGTAGAACAAATAAAAACATTATCAGGCGCTACGTACGAATACATTCAAAGTAAGAGTTACAACGTTAACCAAGCCGTCTGTAACAAAGGTAATAAAGAGCCGCGCATTAACGCAGGTGTTCTTGTTACGATCGGCTAGTGCCTAAAAGGGGTACGAACTGTTTCAAAAGGTTCTTTGGACGACCCCCTTTTTAAATTATCGTAAAGTTCTCTCGTTCTTGTATTACCGATCACGGTTGATGGTGCGTTCAGTTCGGTGATGGTTTCCATGGTTTCCACGAGGCCTTTTAGCCTTAAGCAACCCGTGACAACTTGATCCAGTGATACTAGTTGTGACGTCACTCGGCCTGCGGTAAACAGTGAGAAGGCCGCAGCGCTCCTGGAGCGCCGCCGCCTTATCAAACAGCTGATCGGCGGGGGTCCCGGGTGTCGGACCCCCGCCGATCAGATGCTGATGATCTATCCAGAGGAAAGATCATCAGATTAAACAAACTGCAGAACCCCTTTAAGGATATTGAGAGCGATCTCGCCAATAGCAGATATCAAATCATTACTGGCGCTGCATAATATTGATTTTCGGACCGTCGGTTTTGTTTTGACTAGCGTTTTTAAAAGATTCCAATTACGTCAGATCCTGTTCGACATCTTCACAGGAGCGGCGACGCTACCAAGAATGACCGTCGAGATGCGAAATATCACATTTTAGAGCTTCTTTTTGCACACATAAACCGCCGGAAGATGTGGCGGGCACAAACCGGTTCTTAGCCGCAGTTCCTCGGGTGTGTCACATCTTAAATCTATGAGTAAATAGCCGTAAGGCGCGTGTGCAGCGTCTTCAAAAGCTTCTAAAAAGAAACGTGTTTTACCGGGGTACATCTGCCGAGCCAACGTAACAACTTTTATCACGCGGTTCGTATAAAGAACCATTTATTTAGTGTTTACATTTATGATCTGGCTTTTCTTACCCTGACAAAAAACGTTTTGAACGAGATGCTCAAATTTCCGTGGTTCACGTATTTGGTGAAAGCGTTTTGTATTTCAAGATTATTGATAGCCGCCTCCATACGATCATCGACAACCGCCAAATTTACCTTGTCCGGTGGGAATAGGTCATCGTCTGTAAAATTTTGCGGTATTCCCGCGATAAACCTGATATTTGTAAACAAACGGATTAGCTCGTCGTACAATTTCTGCCGACATGCGTAAAACCAAATGACATTGTCGGGTTTGTGCGACAATAGCGTATCCGCTTGTATTAACAATCGTTTTACAAAAAAACTCTTTCCGGAATTTAAGGGCGCTGCTAAAATACAAGGAAACGGGTGTTGAAATTGCGCGGCCATGTTTAATAACTGAAAGGTAGCGTCGTAAAGTCCGTTGTCGCACTTTTGCGTTTTACTTAGCGGTCTTCGTGCGCCAATGGTCTCTTGAGACCTACAATCCCTATAGGGGTCCCTAACTGATAATAAAATATTTATCTTTATTAATTATTTTTTTTAAAGTTTTTGTATTCACAATAAGGTGAAGACAAATAAGTCACAGGGGCCTGATGAGATACACCCAAAATTATTAAAAGAGCTTAGTGGTGAGCTGGCAAAACCGCTAACAGATTTATTTAACCAATCATTAGTAACAGGAGTCGTCCCGGAAGATTGGAAATTGGCAAATGTCGTGCCCATTCACAAGAAAGGTAGTAGGGAGGAATCGAGCAACTATAGACCAGTGAGTCTGACATCAATAGTAGGCAAATTAATGGAAACCCTATTAAAGGATAGGATTGTGGAACATCTAAAATCCCATGGATTGCAAGATGAAAAACAACATGGGTTTACTTCAGGGAGATCATGTCAAACAAATCTTATAGATTTTTTTGACTGGGTGACTAAAATAATAGACGGTGGAGGTGCAGTAGACATCGCTTATCTGGACTTTAGTAAGGATTTTGACACTGTCCCACATAGAAGACTTATCAATAAACTGCAGTCATTGAGCATGGACTCCCATATTGTTGAGTGGATTAGGCAGTGGCTGAGTGACAGACAACAGACTTTGACTACACGTGGGATGCCACGAGTGATATGAAAACCGGCATTACCCAAAAACAGTGAGTAAAACCATTCCGGTTCAGTCTTGCAATTAGGCAGCGTTTTACTTGCGGCATTACCGCGATTCAGGATAAGTGCCAACTAATCCACACAAAAAATACAAGTGACTATTATTCAAGTATTATATCCAACTATCAGATTGAATCCCCTCCTGGGACACTATTTTGGGTTAATTAACCCTTAGAAAAGACTGCTATATATATAAAAACTTTTGTTCATAGCCCAGCCGATTATACTATTGATGACTGTATTTTAGATTTTATAGTAATAATTTATGTGTTTTAGTAAATTTTAACATTATATGTCACAAATATTATATGTTATAATAAATATCTTTATATATTAACTCTCCGTGTGGTATCAAGTGGTGGTGTGCCCTACTATTTTAAATTGTTTTCAGATTTATTTAACCAATCACTGGCAACAGGAGTCGTCCCAGAAGATTGGAAATTAGCAAATGTTGTGCCAATTCACAAGAAAGGTAGTAGGGAGGAATCGGGCAACTATAGGCCAGTAAGCCTGACATCAATAGTGGGGAAAATTAATGGAAACCATACTTAAAGGGACTCTGTCACCACTTTCTAACCCCCCCTTTTAAAAGTATTGTTATCTCCATGGCGCCCCTGTGATTACAAAGGTGTTGTTAGAAGATAAATTCGCCGTCTCCTTTTGATAAAAAGAGCTTTTATCTAACCTGTCAATCTTCTTGATAAGGTGCCCAGGGCGTTTCTGTTGGTCTCAAGCTGCCGCCCGCCGCCGCCGCTGTTGGTGCCCAGCTCCTCCCCTGATGCTTTCAGCGCCGCCTGAATGTAATGAAATACGCCTCCGGCTCTCGCTCAGTGCCCCCTCCTCCTTTTCAAAGATCCCGCGCGTGCGCACAGGCCTGTGCCTGATGCGCCCGTGCGGACATTTACAATCAGCCTCATTGAGCGAAGTGCGCATGCGCGCACTTCGCTCAACCTCCTCATCAGACGAGCACTGCAGCCAGCCGGCTGCAGTGCTCGCCTGATGAGGAGGTTGAGCGAAGTGCGCGCATGCGCACTTCGCTCAATGAGGCTGATTGTAAATGTCCGCACGGGCGCATCAGGCACAGGCCTGTGCGCACGCGCGGGATCTTTGAAAAGGAGGAGGGGGCACTGAGCGAGAGCCGGAGGCGTATTTCATTACATTCAGGCGGCGCTGAAAGCATCAGGGGAGGAGCTGGGCACCAACAGCGGCGGCGGCGGGCGGCAGCTTGAGACCAACAGAAACGCTTTGGGCACCTTATCAAGAAGATTGACAGGTTAGATAAAAGCTCTTTTTATCAAAAGGAGACGGCGAATTTATCTTCTAACAACACCTTTGTAATCACAGGGGCGCCATGGAGATAACAATACTTTTAAAAGGGGGGGTTAGAAAGTGGTGACAGAGTCCCTTTAAGGAGAGGATTGTGGAACATCTAAAATCCCATGGATTGCAAGATGAAAAACAGCATGGGTTTACTTCAGGGAGATCATGTCAAACTAATGTTATAGATTTTTTTGATTGGGTGACTAAAATAATAGATGGCGGAGGTGCAGTAGACATCGCTTATCTGGACTTTAGTAAGGCTTTTGATACTGTCCCACACAGAAGGCTTATCAATAAATTGCAGTCTTTGGGCTTGGACTCCCATATTGTTGAATGGATTAGGCAGTGGCTGAGGGACAGACAACAGAGGGTTGTAGTGAATGGAGTATATTCAGACCAAGGTCTTGTTACCAGTGGGGTACCTCAGGGGTCTGTTCTGGGACCCATATTGTTTAATATATATTGCAGAAGGCCTCGATGGTAAGGTGTGTCTTTTTGCTGATGACACAAAGATTTGTAACAGGGTTGATGTTCCTGGAGGGATACACCAAATGGAAAAGGATTTAGGAAAACTAGAGGAATGGTCAAAAATCTGGCAACTAAAATGTAATGTTGATAAGTGCAAGATAATGCACCTGGGGCGTAAAAACCCAAGAGCAGAATATACAATCAGTGATACAGTCCTAACCTCAGTATCTGAGGAAAGGGATTTAGGGGTCATTATTTCAGAAGACTTAAAGGTAGGCAGACCATGTCTTAGAGCAGCAGGAGATGCTAGCAGAAAGCTGGGTGTATAAGGGAGAGGCATTACCAGTAGACAGAGGGGGGCGCTCATGGCGTTCTACAGAGCACTAGTGAGACCTCATCTGGAGTATTGTGCTCAGTACTGGAGACCATATCTCCAGAAGGATACTGATACTTTGGAGAGAGTTCAGAGAAGAGCTACTAAACTGGTCCATGGATTGCAGGATAAAACTTACCAGGAAAGATGAAAGGACCTTAATATGTATAGCTTGGAAGAAAGACGAGACAGAGGGGAGATGATAGAAACTTTTAAATACATAAAGGGAATCAACTCGGTAAAGGAGGAGAGAATATTTAAAAGAAGAAAAACTACAAGAGGACATAGTGTTAAATTAGAGGGGCAAAGGTTTAAAAGTAATATAAGGAAGTATTTCTTTACTGAGAGAGTAGTGGATGCATGGAATAGCCTTCCTGCAGAAGTGGTAGCTGCAAATACAGTGAAGGGGTTTAAGCATGCATGGGATAGGCATAAGGCCATCCTTCATATAAGATAGGGCCGGGGACTATTCATAGTATTCAGTATATTGGGCAGACTAGATGGGCCAAATGGTTCTTATCTGCCGACACATTCTATGTTTCTATGTTAACACACAACAAAAAAGATGAACTTTTAAAATTGTCAGTGTCCAGTGATCTATGGGATAATGTCCGTTGGAGTAGTGTACTTTCTTTGACACTCATCTGTTGAGGGCCCTCTTGTTTGATATAGGGTAATTTGCACGCTATTTATAGGTTAGTTGGTTATTTGCATGTGTATACATATAGAGTTCTGGTGGAGGTATTGCTCCTGCTGAGATTCGCTACTTTTGGCCCTTAATCTTAAGGTAACCATGCAGCTACGATGTTGCTGTCCTTTCAATAATTGTAGCTATTTGTTCTCTGCTGCAGGGCTGCCTCTGTATCCCTATTCAATCTTCACTGCTGTTTCCTAACTCTCAACCTATACCGCAGCTATACTAGGTCCTCTATTCCTATTCATAGAGGTCTCTGTAACGCTGTGAGTATCTATTGCCCTCACTTCTGACACTATCCTATCTGCTGCATCGTGCTGTATAACATCAATTTCCCTGCACGTGGACACTGTTTAAAATTGTCACACTATACCACCCCTCCCGACATGTTTCGCCACATACTGTGGCTTCGTCAGGGGATGTGGGGATATACTTAGCGGTCTTGTCTCTATGTCCCGATGCTTCCTATTTCTGAAAATGCCGTTTTGCTCAATACCTATTGTTTTCTGCGTATCGGGATCGGGATTGCGCAAGTAATCCAACTCAAATTATTTTAAGAATCAGCTCTGACAACAGTTTTGGGGGCGGAGGCTGGGAGGGTTTGTGGGCGGTGTCATGGGCGGGGATAGGGTCTCATCAAAGGTCCTAGATAAAATAGATAGATAGATAAATTGATAGATATGTGATAGATTGTTAGATAGATAGATAAAATATTTATCTATTCAACGATAGATTTGGCCTAGATAGATAATTAATTAGAACAGGACCTTCGGTGAGATAATCGAAGATCCTATAGATAGTTAGATATACGGATCAAATAACTATTGCCAATATTTATAATAGCTTAATAAGGTTTAATACAAGTTTAATATCATTTTATTTTTAAACATATTAAACTTAATTAAATTACTGACGCTTTTTTGGATCAAAAAAAATAAAAGGAGATTTAAATGGGCGATATTTTAGGCGTGGTTTGGTCGTGGTTATGGATGGAGTGGGCGGGGAAATGGGCTTAGTCACCTCTCGCTTTGAGTTTGATGAGAAGAGAATCCCTATACTACTTGCAGTAATCTCCTGAGCTCCCTCTAGTGATGACTGTATATATCTGTATATAGTAATCTCCTGAGCTCCCTCTAGTGGTGGCTGTATATATCTGTATGTAGTAATCTCCTGAGCTCCCTCTAGTGGTGGCTGTATATATCTGTATGTAGTAATCTCCTGAGCTCCCTCTAGTGGTGGCTGTATATATCTGTATGCAGTAATCTCCTGAGCTCCCTCTAGTGGTGGTGGCTGTATATATCTGTATGTAGTAATCTCCTGAGCTCCCTCTAGTGATGACTGTATATATCTGTATGTAGTAATCTCCTGAGCTTCCTCTAGTGATGACTGTATATATCTGTATATAGTAATCTCCTGAGCTCCCTCTAGTGGTGGCTTTATATATAGCTGTATGTAGTAATCTCCTGAGCTCCCTCTAGTGGTGGCTGTATATATCTGTATGTAGTAATCACCTGAGCTCCCTCTAGTGGTGGTGGCTGTATATATCTGTATGTAGTAATCACCTGAGCTCCCTCTAGTGATGACTGTATATATCTGTATATAGTAATCTCCTGAGCTCCCTCTAGTGGTGGCTTTATATATAGCTGTATGTAGTAATCTCCTGAGCTCCCTCTAGTGGTGGCTGTATATATCTGTATGTAGTAATCACCTGAGCTCCCTCTAGTGGTGGTGGCTGTATATATCTGTATGTAGTAATCACCTGAGCTCCCTCTAGTGGTGGCTGTATATATCTGTATGCAGTAATCTCCTGAGCTCCCTCTAGAGGTGGCTGTATATATCTGTATGCAGTAATCTCCTGAGCACCCTCTAGTGGTGACTGTATATATCTGTATGCAGTAATCTCCTGAGCTCCCTCTAGAGGTGGCTGTATATATCTGTATGCAGTAATCTCCTGAGCTCCCTCTAGTGGTGACTGTATATATCTGTATGTAGTAATCTCCTGAGCTCCCTCTAGTGGTGGATGTATATATCTGTATGTAGTAATCTCCTGAGCTCCTTTTAGTAGTGGCTGTATATATGTGTATATAGTAATCTCCTGAGCTCCCTCTAGTGGTGGTTGTATATATCTGTATGCAGTATGCTCCTGAGCTCCCTCTAGTGGTGGCTGTATATATCTGTATGTAGTAATCTCCTGAGCTCCCTCTAGTGGTTGCTGTATATATCTGTATGTAGTAATATCCTGAGATCTCTCTAGCGGTGGCTGTATATATCTGTATGCAGTAATCTCCTTAGCTCCCTCTAGTGGTGGCTGTATATATCTGTATGTAGTAATCTCCTGAGCTCCCTCTAGTGATGACTGTATATATCTGTATATAGTAATCTCCTGAGCTCCCTCTAGTGGTGGCTTTATATATAGCTGTATGTAGTAATCTCCTGAGCTCCCTCTAGTGATGACTGTATATATCTGTATGTAGTAATCTCCTGAGCTTCCTCTAGTGATGACTGTATATATCTGTATATAGTAATCTCCTGAGCTCCCTCTAGTGGTGGCTTTATATATAGCTGTATGTAGTAATCTCCTGAGCTCCCTCTAGTGGTGGCTGTATATATCTGTATGTAGTAATCACCTGAGCTCCCTCTAGTGGTGGTGGCTGTATATATCTGTATGTAGTAATCACCTGAGCTCCCTCTAGTGATGACTGTATATATCTGTATATAGTAATCTCCTGAGCTCCCTCTAGTGGTGGCTTTATATATAGCTGTATGTAGTAATCTCCTGAGCTCCCTCTAGTGGTGGCTGTATATATCTGTATGTAGTAATCACCTGAGCTCCCTCTAGTGGTGGTGGCTGTATATATCTGTATGTAGTAATCACCTGAGCTCCCTCTAGTGGTGGCTGTATATATCTGTATGCAGTAATCTTCTGAGCTCCCTCTAGAGGTGGCTGTATTTATCTGTATGCAGTAATCTCCTGAGCACCCTCTAGTGGTGACTGTATATATCTGTATGTAGTAATCTCCTGAGCTCCCTCTAGTGGTGGCTGTATATATCTGTATGTAGTAATCTCCTGAGCTCCCTCTAGTGATGACTGTATATATCTGTATATAGTAATCTCCTGAGCTCCCTCTAGTGGTGGCTTTATATATAGCTGTATGTAGTAATCTCCTGAGCTCCCTCTAGTGGTGGCTGTATATATCTGTATGTAGTAATCACATGAGCTCCCTCTAGTGGTGGTGGCTGTATATATCTGTATGTAGTAATCACCTCAACTCCCTCTAGAGGTGGCTGTATATATCTGTATGCAGTAATCTCCTGAGCTCCCTCTAGTGGTGACTGTATATATCTGTATGTAGTAATCTCCTGAGCTCCCTCTAGAGGTGGCTGTATATATCTGTATGCAGTAATCTCCTGAGCTCCCTCTAGTGGTGACTGTATATATCTGTATGTAGAAATCTCCTGAGCTCCCTCTAGTGGTGGATGTATATATCTGTATGTAGTAATCTCCTGAGCTCCTTTTAGTAGTGGCTGTATATATCTGTATGTAGTAATCTCCTGAGCTCCCTCTAGTGATGACTGTATATATCTGTATATAGTAATCTCCTGAGCTCCCTCTAGTGGTGGCTTTATATATAGCTGTATGTAGTAATCTCCTGAGCTCCCTCTAGTGATGACTGTATATATCTGTATGTAGTAATCTCCTGAGCTTCCTCTAGTGATGACTGTATATATCTGTATATAGTAATCTCCTGAGCTCCCTCTAGTGGTGGCTTTATATATAGCTGTATGTAGTAATCTCCTGAGCTCCCTCTAGTGGTGGCTGTATATATCTGTATGTAGTAATCACCTGAGCTCCCTCTAGTGGTGGTGGCTGTATATATCTGTATGTAGTAATCACCTGAGCTCCCTCTAGTGATGACTGTATATATCTGTATATAGTAATCTCCTGAGCTCCCTCTAGTGGTGGCTTTATATATAGCTGTATGTAGTAATCTCCTGAGCTCCCTCTAGTGGTGGCTGTATATATCTGTATGTAGTAATCACCTGAGCTCCCTCTAGTGGTGGTGGCTGTATATATCTGTATGTAGTAATCACCTGAGCTCCCTCTAGTGGTGGCTGTATATATCTGTATGCAGTAATCTCCTGAGCTCCCTCTAGAGGTGGCTGTATATATCTGTATGCAGTAATCTCCTGAGCACCCTCTAGTGGTGACTGTATATATCTGTATGTAGTAATCTCCTGAGCTCCCTCTAGTGGTGGATGTATATATCTGTATGTAGTAATCTCCTGAGCTCCTTTTAGTAGTGGCTGTATATATCTGTATGTAGTAATCTCCTGAGCTCCCTCTAGTGATGACTGTATATATCTGTATATAGTAATCTCCTGAGCTCCCTCTAGTGGTGGCTTTATATATAGCTGTATGTAGTAATCTCCTGAGCTCCCTCTAGTGGTGGCTGTATATATCTGTATGTAGTAATCACATGAGCTCCCTCTAGTGGTGGTGGCTGTATATATCTGTATGTAGTAATCACCTCAGCTCCCTCTAGTGGTGGCTGTATATATCTGTATGCAGTAATCTCCTGAGCTCCCTCTAGAGGTGGCTGTATATATCTGTATGCAGTAATCTCCTGAGCTCCCTCTAGTGGTGACTGTATATATCTGTATGTAGTAATCTCCTGAGCTTCCTCTAGTGGTGGATGTATATATCTGTATGTAGTAATCTCCTGAGCTCCTTTTAGTAGTGGCTGTATATATCTGTATGTAGTAATCTCCTGAGCTCCCTCTAGTGATGACTGTATATATCTGTATATAGTAATCTCCTGAGCTCCCTCTAGTGGTGGCTTTATATATAGCTGTATGTAGTAATCTCCTGAGCTCCCTCTAGTGATGACTGTATATATCTGTATGTAGTAATCTCCTGAGCTTCCTCTAGTGATGACTGTATATATCTGTATATAGTAATCTCCTGAGCTACCTCTAGTGGTGGCTTTATATATAGCTGTATGTAGTAATCTCCTGAGCTCCCTCTAGTGGTGGCTGTATATATCTGTATGTAGTAATCACCTGAGCTCCCTCTAGTGGTGATGGCTGTATATATCTGTATGTAGTAATCACCTGAGCTCCCTCTAGTGATGACTGTATATATCTGTATATAGTAATCTCCTGAGCTCCCTCTAGTGGTGGCTTTATATATAGCTGTATGTAGTAATCTCCTGAGCTCCCTCTAGTGGTGGCTGTATATATCTGTATGTAGTAATCACCTGAGCTCCCTCTAGTGGTGGTGGCTGTATATATCTGTATGTAGTAATCACCTGAGCTCCCTCTAGTGGTGGCTGTATATATCTGTATGCAGTAATCTCCTGAGCTCCCTCTAGAGGTGGCTGTATATATCTGTATGCAGTAATCTCCTGAGCTCCCTCTAGAGGTGGATGTATATATCTGTATGTAGTAATCTCCTGAGCTCCCTCTAGTGGTGGATGTATATATCTGTATGCAGTAATCTCCTGAGCTCCCTCTAGTGGTGGCTGTATATATCTGTATGTAGTAATCTCCTGAGCTCCCTCTAGTGGTGGCTGTATATATCTGTATGTAGTAATCCCCTGGGCTCCCTCTAGTGGTGGCTGTATATATTTGTATGTAGTAATCTCCTGAGCCCCTTCTAGTGGTGGCTGTATATATCTGTATGTAGTAATCTCCTGAGCTCCCTCTAGTGGTGGCTGTATATATCTACATGTACTAATCTCCTGAGCTCCCTTTAGTAGTGGCTGTATATATCTGTATGTACACTGCTCAAAAAAATAAAGGGAACACTTAAACAACACAATGTAACTCCAAGTCAATCACACTTCTGTGAAATCAAACTGTCCACTTAGGAAGCAACACTGAGTGACAATCAATTTCACATGCTGATGTGCGAATGGGATAGTCAACAGGTGGAAATTATAGGCAATTAGCAAGACACCCCCAATAAATGAGTGGTTCTGCAGGTGGTGACAACAGACCACTTCTCAGTTCCTATGCTTCCTGGCTGATGTTTTGGTCACTTTTGAATGCTGGCGGTGCTTTCACTCTAGTGGTAGCATGAGACGGAGTCTACAACCCACACAAGTGGCTCAGGTAGTGCAGCTTATCCAGGATGGCACATCAATGCGAGCTGTGGCAAGAAGGTTTGCTGTGTCTGTCAGCGTAGTGTTCAGAGCATGGAGGCGCTACCAGGAGACAGGCCAGTACATCAGGAGACGTGGAGGAGGCCGTAGGAGGGCAACAACCCAGCAGCAGGACCGCTACCTCCGCCTTTGTGCAAGGAGGAACAGGAGGAGCACTGCCATAGCCCTGCAAAATGACCTCCAGCAGGCCACAAATGTGCATGTGTCTGCTCAAACGGTCAGAAACAGACTCCATGACGGTGATATGAGGGCCCGACGTCCATAGGTGGGGGTTGTGCTTACAGCACAACACCGTGCAGGGCGTTTGGCATTTGCCAGAAAACACCAAGATTGGCAAATTCGCCACTGGTGCCCTGTGCTCTTCACAGATGAAAGCAGGTTCACACTGAGCACATGTGACAGACGTGACAGAGTCTGGAGACGCCGTGGAGAACGTTGTGCTGCCTGCAACATCCTCCAGCATGACCGGTTTGGCATTGGGTCAGTAATGGTGTGGGGTGGCATTTCTTTGGAGGGCCGCACAGCCCTCCATGTGCTCGCCAGAGGTAGCCTGACTGCCATTAGGTACCGAGATGAGATCCTCAGACCCCTTGTGAGACCATATGCTGGTGCGGTTGGCCCTGGGTTCCTCCTAATGCAAGACAATGCTAGACCTCATGTGGCTGGAGTGTGTCAGCAGTTCCTGCAAGACGAAGGCATTGATGCTATGGACTGGCCCGCCCGTTCCCCAGACCTGAATCCAATTGAGCACATCTGGGACATCATGTCTCGCTCTATCCACCAACGTCACGTTGCACCACAGACTGTCCAGGAGTTGGCAGATACTTTAGTCAAGGTCTGGGAGGAGATCCCTCAGGAGACCGTCCGCCACCTCATCAGGAGCATGCACAGGCGTTGTAGGGAGGTCATACAGGCACGTGGAGGCCGCACACACTACTGAGCCTCATTTTGACTTGTTTTAAGGACATTACATCAAAGTTGGATCACCCTGTAGTGTGTTTTTCCACTTTAATTTTGAGTGTGACTCCAAATCCAGACCTCCATGTGTTGAAAAATTTGATTTCCATTTTTTAATTTTTGTGTGATTTTGTTGTCAGCAGATTCAACTATGTAAAGAACAAAGTATTTCAGAAGAATATTTAATTAACTCAGATCTAGGATGTGTTATTTTTGTGTTCCCTTTATTTTTTGAGCAGTGTAGTAATCTCCTGAGCTTCCTCTAGTGGTGGCTGTATATATCTATATGCAGTAATCTCCTGAGCTCCCTCTAGTGGTGGCTGTATATATCTGTATGTAATAATCTCCTGAGCTCCCTCTAGTGGTGGCTGTATATATCTGTATGTAGTAATCTCCTGAGCTCCCTCTAGTGGTGGCTGTATATATCTGCATGCAGTAATCCCCTGAGCTCCCTCTAGTGGTGGCTGTATATATCTGTATGCAGTAATCTCCTGAGCTCCCTTTAGTGGTGGCTGTATATATCTGTATGTAATAATCTCCTGAGCACCCTCTAGTGGTGGCTGTATATATCTGTATGTAGTAATCTCCTGAACTCCTTCTAGTGGTGGCTGTATATATCTGTATGTAGTAATCTCCTGAGCTCCCTCTAGTGGTGGCAGTATATATCTGTATGTAGTAATCTCCTGAGCTCCTTCTAGTGGTGGCTGTATATATCTGTATGTAGTAATCTCATGAGCTCCCTCTAGTGGTGGCTGTATATATCTGTATGTAGTAATCTCCTGAGCTCCCTCTGGTGGTGGCTGTATATATCTGTATGTAGTAATCTCCTGAGCTCCCTCTAGTGGTGGCTGTATATATCTGTATGCAGTAATCTCCTGAGCTCCCTCTAGTGGTGGCTGTATATATCTGTAGATAGTAATCTCCTGAGCTCCCTCTGGTGGAGGCTGTATATATCTGTATGTAGTAATCTCCTGAGCTCTCTCTAGTGGTGGCTGTATATATCTGTAGATAGTAATCTCCTGAGCTCCCTCTGGTGGAGGCTGTATATATCTGTATGTAGTAATCTCCTGAGCTCCCTCTAGTGGTGGCTGTATATATATGTATGTAGTAATCTCCTGAGCTCCCTCTAGTGGTAGCTGTATATGTCTGTATGCAGTAATCTCCTGAGCTCTCTCTAGTGGTGGCTGTATATATCTGTATGTAGTAATCTGCTGAGCTCCCGCTAGTGGTGGCTGTATATATCTGTATGCAGTAATCTCCTGAGCTCCCTCTGGTGGTGGCTGTATTTGTCTGTATGTAGTAATCTCCTGAGCTCCCTCTGGTGGTGGCTGTATATATCTGTATGTAGTAATGTCCTGACCTCCCTCTAGTGGTGGCTGTATATATCTGTATGTAGTAATCTCCTGAGCTCCCTCTGGTGGTGGCTGTATATATTTGTAGATAGTAATCTCCTGAGCTCCCTCTAGTGGTGACTGTATATATCTGTATGTAGTAATCTCCTGAGCTCCCTCTGGTGGAGGCTGTATATATCTGTATGTAGTAATCTCCTGAGCTCTCTCTAGTGGTGGCTGTATATATCTGTAGATAGTAATCTCCTGAGCTCCCTCTGGTGGAGACTGTATATATCTGTATGTAGTAATCTCCTGAGCTCCCTCTAGTGGTGGCTGTATATATATGTATGTAGTAATCTCCTGAGCTCCCTCTAGTGGTAGCTGTATATGTCTGTATGCAGTAATCTCCTGAGCTCTCTCTAGTGGTGGCTGTATATATCTGTATGTAGTAATCTGCTGAGCTCCCGCCAGTGGTGGCTGTATATATCTGTATGCAGTAATCTCCTGAGCTCCCGCCAGTGGTGGCTGTATATGTCTGTATGTAGTAATCTCCTGAGCTCCCTCTGGTGGTGGCTGTATATATCTGTATGTAGTAATCTCCTGAGCTCCCTCTAGTGGTGGCTGTATATATCTGTATGTAGTAATCTCCTGAGCTCCCTCTAGTGGTGGCTGTATATATCTGTATGTAGTAATCTCCTGAGCTCCCTCTAGTGGAAGCTGTATATATCTGTATGTAGTAATCTCCTGAGCTCCCTCTAGTGGTGGCCGTATATACCTGTATGTAGTAATATTCTGAGCTCCCTCTAGTGGTGGCTGTATATATTTGTATGTAGTAATCTCCTGAGCTTCCCCTAGTGGTGGCTGTATATATCTATGTAGTTATCTCCTGAGCTTCCTTTAGCGGTGGCTGTATATATCTGTAGGAAAAAAAAGGGACAATGCAGCAGCACTCTGCAAATCAGACAAAGTACAACAATGCTTACAAAAATGATGGTGCTAATACTACGCTTATTTATAAAAGCGAGATGCTTGGACAATGCATTTTGTACAAAACCATCTAAGCCCGTCTGCCGAACGTCAAGGCGATCTCTGTTAGACGGGTCCTTACACTAAATACTACCTGTTATGCGCCATAAAATTCAGGGAGTGTTGGACCCACATGCATATTGGATCCTCTAGGTCTTTGCCATGGCAGCGTGCACCTGCGCACTGGGAGGTGTTGACTAACCCCCTTTTTTTGTATATATCTGTATGTAGTAATCTCCTGAGCTCCCTCTAGCGGTGGCTGTATATAGTAATCTCCTGAGCTCTCTTTAGTGGTGGCTACATATATCTGTATGTAGTAATCTCCTGAGCTCCCTCTAGTGATGACTGTATATATCTGTATGTAGTAATCTCCTGAGCTCCCTCTAGAGGTGGCTGTATATATCTGTATGCAGTAATCTCCTGAGCTCCCTCTAGTGGTGGCTGTATATATCTGTATGTAGTAATCTCCTGAGCTCCCTCTAGTGGTGGCTGTATATATCTGTATGTAGTAATCTCCTGAGATCCATCTAGTGGTGGCTGTATATATCTGTATGTAGTAATCTCCTGAGCTCCCTCTAGTGGTGGCTGTATATATCTGTATGTAGTAATCTCCTGAGCTCCCTCTAGTGGTGGCTGTATATATCTGTATGTAGTAATCCCCTGGGCTCCCTCTAGTGGTGGCTGTATATATCTGTATGTAGTAATCTCCTGAGCCCCTTCTAGTGGTGGCTGTATATATCTGTATGTAGTAATCTCCTGAGCTCCCTCTAGTGGTGGCTGTATATATCTACATGTACTAATCTCCTGAGCTCCCTTTAGTAGTGGCTGTATATATCTGTATGTACACTGCTCAAAAAAATAAAGGGAACACTTAAACAACACAATGTAACTCCAAGTCAATCACACTTCTGTGAAATCAAACTGTCCACTTAGGAAGCAACACTGAGTGACAATCAATTTCACAGGCTGATGTGCGAATGGGATAGTCAACAGGTAGAAATTATAGGCAATTAGCAAGACACCCCCAATAAAGGAGTGGTTCTGCAGGTGGTGACAACAGACCACTTCTCAGTTCCTATGCTTCCTGGCTGATGTTTTGGTCACTTTTGAATGCTGGCGGTGCTTTCACTCTAGTGGTAGCATGAGACGGAGTCTACAACCCACACAATTGGCTCAGGTAGTGCAGCTTATCCAGGATGGCACATCAATGCGAGCTGTGGCAAGAAGGTTTGCTGTGTCTGTCAGCGTAGTGTTCAGAGCATGGAGGCGCTACCAGGAGACAGGCCAGTACATCAGGAGATGTGGAGGAGGCCGTAGGAGGGCAACAACTCAGCAGCAGGACCGCTACCTCCACCTTTGTGCAAGGAGGAACAGGAGGAGCACTGCCATAGCCCTGCAAAATGACCTCCAGCAGGCCACAAATGTGCATGTGTCTGCTCAAACGGTCAGAAACAGACTCCATGACGGTGATATGAGGGCCCGACGTCCATAGGTGGGGGTTGTGCTTACAGCACAACACTGTGCAGGACGTTTGGCATTTGCCAGAAAACACCAAGATTGGCAAATTCGCCACTGGTGCCCTGTGCTCTTCACAGATGAAAGCAGGTTCACACTGAGCACATGTGACAGACGTGACAGAGTCTGGAGACGCCATGGAGAACGTTGTGCTGCCTGCAACATCCTCCAGCATGACCGGTTTGGCATTGGGTCAGTAATGGTGTGGGGTGGCATTTCTTTGGAGGGCCGCACAGCCCTCCATGTGCTCGCCAGAGGTAGCCTGACTGCCATTAGTTACCGAGATGAGATCCTCAGACCCCTTGTGAGACCATATGCTGGTGCGGTTGGCCCTGGGTTCCTCCTAATGCAAGACAATGCTAGACCTCATGTGGCTGGAGTGTGTCAGCAGTTCCTGCAAGACGAAGGCATTGATGCTATGGACTGGCCCGCCCATTCCCCAGACCTGAATCCAATTAAGCACATCTGGGACATCATGTCTCGCTCTATCCACCAACGTCACGTTGCACCACAGACTGTCCAGGAGTTGGCAGATGCTTTAGTCAAGGTCTGGGAGGAGATCCCTCAGGAGACCGTCCGCCACCTCATCAGGAGCATGCACAGGCGTTGTAGGGAGGTCATACAGGCACGTGGAGGCCACACACACTACTGAGCCTCATTTTGACTTGTTTTAAGGACATTACATCAAAGTTGGATCACCCTGTAGTGTGTTTTTCCACTTTAATTTTGAGTGTGACTCCAAATCCAGACCTCCATGTGTTGAAAAATTTGATTTCCATTTTTTAATTTTTGTGTGATTTTGTTGTCAGCAGATTCAACTATGTAAAGAACAAAGTATTTCAGAAGAATATTTAATTAACTCAGATCTAGGATGTGTTATTTTTGTGTTCCCTTTATTTTTTTGAGCAGTGTAGTAATCTCCTGAGCTTCCTCTAGTGGTGGCTGTATATATCTATATGCAGCAATCTCCTGAGCTCCCTCTAGTGGTGGCTGTATATATCTGTATGTAATAATCTCCTGAGCTCCCTCTAGTGGTGGCTGTATATATCTGTAAGTAGTAATCTCCTGAGCTCCCTCTAGTGGTGGCTGTATATATCTGCATGCAGTAATCCCCTGAGCTCCCTCTAGTGGTGGCTGTATATATCTGTAGGCAGTAATCTCCTGAGCTCCCTTTAGTGGTGGCTGTATATATCTGTATGTAATAATCTCCTGAGCACCCTCTAGTGGTGGCTGTATATATCTGTATGTAGTAATCTTCTGAACTCCTTCTAGTGGTGGCTGTATATATCTGTATGTAGTAATCTCCTGAGCTCCCTCTAGTGGTGGCTGTATATATCTGTATGTAGTAATCTCCTGAGCTCCCTCTGGTGGAGGCTGTATATATCTGTATGTAGTAATCTCCTGAGCTCTCTCTAGTGGTGGCTGTATATATCTGTAGATAGTAATCTCCTGAGCTCCCTCTGGTGGAGGCTGTATATATCTGTATGTAGTAATCTCCTGAGCTCCCTCTAGTGGTGGCTGTATATATATGTATGTAGTAATCTCCTGAGCTCCCTCTAGTGGTAGCTGTATATGTCTGTATGCAGTAATCTCCTGAGCTCTCTCTAGTGGTGGCTGTATATATCTGTATGTAGTAATCTGCTGAGCTCCCGCTAGTGGTGGCTGTATATATCTGTATGCAGTAATCTCCTGAGCTCCCTCTAGTGGTGGCTGTATATATCTGTATGTATTAATCTCCTGAGCTCCCTCTGGTGGTGGCTGTATATGTCTGTATGTAGTAATCTGCTGAGCTCCCTCTGGTGGTGGCTGTATATATCTGTATGTAGTAATCTCCTGAGCTCCCTCTAGTGGTGGCTGTATATATCTGTATGTAGTAATCTCCTGAGCTCCCTCTAGTGGTGGCTGTATATATTTGTATGTAGTAATCTCCTTACCTTCCTCTAGTGGTGGCTGTATATATCTGTATGTAGTAATCTCCTGAGCTCCCTCTAGTGGTGGCTGTATATATTTGTATGTAGTAATCTCCTGACCTCCCTCTAGTGGTGGCTGTATATATTTGTATGTAGTAATCTCCTGAGCTCCCTCTAGTGGTGGATGTATATATCTGTATGTAGTAATCTCCTGAGCTCCCTCTAGTGGTGGCTGTATATATCTGTATGCAGTAATCTCCTGAGCTCCCTCTAGTGGTGGCTGTATATATCTGTATGTAATAATCTCCTGAGCTCCCTCTAGTGGTGGCTGTATATATCTGCATGCAGTAATCCCCTGAGCTCCCTCTAGTGGTGGCTGTATATATCTGTATGCAGTAATCTCCTGAGCTCCCTTTAGTGGTGGCTGTATATATCTGTAAGTAGTAATCTCCTGAGCTCCCTCTAGTGGTGGCTGTATATATCTGCATGCAGTAATCCCCTGAGCTCCCTCTAGTGGTGGTTGTATATATCTGTATGCAGTAATCTCCTGAGCTCCCTTTAGTGGTGGCTGTATATATCTGTATGTAATAATCTCCTGAGCACCCTCTAGTGGTGGCTGTATATATCTGTATGTAGTAATCTCCTAAACTCCTTCTAGTGGTGGCTGTATATATCTGTATGCAGTAATCTCCTGAGCTCCCTCTGGTGGTGGCTGTATATGTCTGTATGTAGTAATCTCCTGAGCTCCCTCTGGTGGTGGCTGTATATATCTGTATGTAGTAATCTCCTGAGTTCCCTCTAGTGGTGGCTGTATATATCTGTATGTAGTAATCTCCTGAGCTCCCTCTAGTGGTGGCTGTATATATCTGTATGTAGTAATCTCCTGAGCTCCTCTAGTGGTGGATGTATATATCTGTATGTAGTAAGCTCCTGAGCTCCCTCTAGTGGTGGCTGTATATATTTGTATGTAGTAATCTCCTGAGCTCCCTCTAGTGGTGGCTGTATATATCTGTATGTAGTAATCTCCTGAGCTCCCTCTAGTGGTGGCTGTATATATCTGTATGTAGTAATCTCCTGAGCTCCCTCTAGTGGTGGCTGTATATATTTGATTGTAGTAATCTCCTGAGCTTCCCCTAGTGGTGGCTGTATATATCTATGTAGTTATCTCCTGAGCTTCCTTTAGCGGTGGCTGTATATATCTGTAGGGAAAAAAAGGGACAATGCAGCAGCACTCTGCAAATCAGACAAAGTACAAAAATGCTTACAAAAATGATGGTGCTAATACTACGCTTATTTATAAAAGCGAGATGCTTGGACAATGCATTTTGTACAAAACCATCTAAGCCCGTCTGCCGAACGTCAAGGCGATCTCTGTTAGACGGGTCCTTACACTAAATACTACCTGTTATGCGCCATAATGACCGGCATAAAATTCAGGGAGTGTTGGACCCACATGCATATTGGATCCTCTAGGTCTTTGCCATGGCATCGTGCACCTGCGCACTGGGAGGTGTTGACTAACCCCCTTTTTTTGTATATATCTGTATGTAGTAATCTCCTGAGCTCCCTCTAGCGGTGGCTGTATATAGTAATCTCCTGAGCTCTCTTTAGTGGTGGCTACATATATCTGTATGTAGTAATCTCCTGAGCTCCCTCTAGTGGTGGCTGTATATATCTGTATGTAGTAATCTCCTGAGCTCCCTCTAGAGGTGGCTGTATATATCTGTATGCAGTAATCTCCTGAGCTCCCTCTAGTGGTGACTGTATATATCTGTATGTAGTAATCTCCTGAGCTCCCTCTAGTGGTGGATTTATATATCTGTATGTAGTAATCTCCTGAGTTCCTTTTAGTAGTGGCTGTATATATCTGTATGTAGTAATCTCCTGAGCTCCCTCTAGCGGTGGCTGTATATAGTAATCTCCTGAGCTCTCTTTAGTGGTGGCTGTATATATCTGTATGTAGTAATCTCCTGAGCTCCCCTTAGTGGTGACTCTATATATCTGTATGTAGTAATCTCCTGAGCTCCCTCTAGTGGTAGCTGTATATATCTGTATGTAGTAATCTCCTGAGCTCCCTCTAGTGGTGGCTGTATATATCTGTATGTAGTAATCTCCTGAGCTCCCTCTAGTGGTGGCTGTATATATCTGTATGCAGTAATCTCCTGAGCTCCCTCTAGTGGTGGCTGTATATATCTGTATGCAGTAATCTCCTGAGCTCCCCCTAGTGGTGGCTGTATATGTCTGTATGCAGTAATCTCCTTAGCTTCCTCTAGTGGTGGCTGTATATATCTGTATGTAGTAATCTCCTGAGCTCCCTCTAGTGGTAGCTGTATATATCTGTACGTAGTAATCTCCTGAGCTCCCTCTAGTGGTGGCTGTATATATCTGTATGCAATAATCTCCTGAGCTCCCTCTAGTGGTAGCTCTATATATCTGTAGGTAGTAATCTCCTGAGTTCCCTCTAGTGGTGGCTGTATATATCTGTATGTAGTAATCTCCTGAGCTCCCTTTAGTTGTGGCTGTATATATCTGTATGTACTAATTTCATGAGCTCCCTTTAATAGTGGCTGTATATATCTGTATGTAGTAATCTCCTAAACTCCCTTTAGTGGTGGCTGTATATATCTGTATTTAGTAATCTCCTGAGCTCCCTTTAGTGGTGGCTGTATATATCTGTATGCAGTAATCTCCTGAGCTCCCTTTAGTAGTGGCTGTATATATCTGTATGCAGTAATCTCCTGAGCTTCCTTTATTGGTGGCCGTATATATCTGTATGTAATAATCTCCTGAGCTCCCTCTAGTGGTGGCTGTATATATCTGTATGTAGTAATCTCCTGAGCTCCCTCTAGTGGTGGCTGTATATATCTGTATGTAGTTATCTCCTGAGCTTCCTCTAGCGGTGGCTGTATATATCTGTATGCAGTAATCTCATGAGCTCTCTCTAGTGGTGGCTGTATATATCTGTATGTAGCATTCTCCTGAGCTCCCTCTAGTGGTGGTTGTATATATCTGTATGTAGTAATCTCCTGAGCTCCCTCTAGTGGTGGCTGTATATACCTGTATGTAGTAATCTCCTGAGCTCCATCTAAGGGTAGCTCTATATATCTGTATGCACTAATCTCCTGAGCTCCTTCTAGTGGTGTCTGTATATATCTGTACGCAATAAGCTCCTGAGCTCCCTCTAGTGGTGGCTGTATATATCTGTACGCAGTAATCTCCTGAGCTCCCTCTAGTGGTGGCTGTATATATCTGTATGTAGTAATCTCCTGAGCTCCCTTTAGTAGTGGCTGTATATATCTGTATGTAGTAATCTCCTGCGCTCCCTCTAGTAGTGGCTGTATATATCTGTATGTAGTAATCTATTGAGTTCCCTCTAGTGGTGGCTATATATATCTGTATGCAGTATTCTCCTGAGCACCCTCTAGTAGTGGCTGTATATATCTGTATATAGTAATCTCCTGAGCTCACTTTAATAGTGGCTGTATATATCTGTATGTAGTAATCTCCTGAGCTCCCTCTAGTGGTGGCTGTATATATCTGTATATAGTAATCTCCTGAGCTCTCTTTAGTGGTGGCTGCATATATCTGTATGTAGTAATCTCCTGAGCTCCCTCTAGTGGTGGCTGTATATATCTGTATGTAGAAATCTTCTGTGCACCCTCTAGTGGTTGCTGTATATATCTGTATGCAGTAATCTCCTGAGCTCCCTGTAGTGGTGGCTGTATATATCTGAATGTAGTAATCTCCTGAGCTCCCTGTGGTGGTGCTGTATACCTTTGTATGTAGTAATCTCCTGCGCTCCCTCTAGTGGTGGCTGTATATATCTGTATGAAGTAATTTCCTGAGCTCCCTCTAGTGGTGGCTGTATATGCCTGTATGCAGTAATCTCCTGAGCTCACTCTAGTGTTGGTTCTATATATATGTATGTAGTCATTTCCTGCGCTCCCTCTAGTGGTGGCTGTATATACCTGTATGCAGTAATCTCCCGAGCTCCCTCTAGTGTTGGCTCTATATATCTGTATGTAGTAATCTCCTGAGCTCCCTCTAGTGGTGGCTGTATATATCTGTATGTAGCAATCTCCTGAGCTCCCTCTAGTGGTGGCTGTATATATCTGTATGTAGTAATCTCCTGAGCTCTCTCTAGTGGTGGCTGTATATATCTGTATGCAGTAATCTCCTGAGCTCCCTCTAGTGGTGGCTGTATATATCTTTTTGCAGTAATCTCCTGAGCTCCCTCTAGTGGTGGCTGTATATACCTGTATGTAGTAATCTCCTGAGCTCCATCTAAGGGTAGCTCTATATATCTGTATGCACTAATCTCCTGAGCTCCCTCTAGTGGTGTCTGTATATATCTGTATGCAGTAAGCTCCTGAGCTCCCTCTAGTGGTGGCTGTATATATCTGTACGCAGTAATCTCCTGAGCTCCCTCTAGTGGTGGCTGTATATATCTGTATGCTGTATTCTCCTGAGCACCCTCTAGTGGTGGCTGTATATATCTGTATGTAATAATCTCCTGAGCTTCCTCTAGTGGTGGCTGTATATATCTGTTTGCAGTAATCTCCTGAGCTCCCTCTAGTGGTGGCTGTATATACCTGTATGTAGTAATCTCCTGAGCTCCATCTAAGGGTAGCTCTATATATCTGTATGCACTAATCTCCTGAGCTCCCTCTAGTGGTGTCTGTATATATCTGTATGCAGTAAGCTCCTGAGCTCCCTCTAGTGGTAGCTGTATATATCTGTATGTAGTAATCTCCTGAGCTCCCTCTAGTGGTAGCTGTATATATCTGTATGTAGTAATCTCCTGAGCTCCCTCTAGTGGTGGCTGTATATATCTGTATGTAGTAATCTCCTGAGCTCCCTCTAGTGGTGGCTGTATATATCTGTATGCAGTAATCTCCTGAGCTCCCTCTAGTGGTGGCTGTATATATCTGTATGCAGTAATCTCCTGAGCTCCCCCTAGTGGTGGCTGTATATGTCTGTATGCAGTAATCTCCTTAGCTTCCTCTAGTGGTGGCTGTATATATCTGTATGTAGTAATCTCCTGAGCTCCCTCTAGTGGTAGCTGTATATATCTGTACGTAGTAATCTCCTGAGCTCCCTCTAGTGGTGGCTGTATATATCTGTATGCAATAATCTCCTGAGCTCCCTCTAGTGGTAGCTCTATATATCTGTAGGTAGTAATCTCCTGAGTTCCCTCTAGTGGTGGCTGTATATATCTGTATGTAGTAATCTCCTGAGCTCCCTTTAGTTGTGGCTGTATATATCTGTATGTACTAATTTCATGAGCTCCCTTTAATAGTGGCTGTATATATCTGTATGTAGTAATCTCCTGAGCTCCCTTTAGTGGTGGCTGTATATATCTGTATTTAGTAATCTCCTGAGCTCCCTTTAGTGGTGGCTGTATATATCTGTATGCAGTAATCTCCTGAGCTTCCTTTAGTAGTGGCTGTATATATCTGTATGCAGTAATCTCCTGAGCTTCCTTTATTGGTGGCCGTATATATCTGTATGTAATAATCTCCTGAGCTCCCTCTAGTGGTGGCTGTATATATCTGTATGTAGTAATCTCCTGAGCTCCCTCTAGTGGTGTCTGCATATATCTATATGTAGTAATCTCCTGAGCTCCCTCTAGTGGTGTCTGTATATATCTGTGTGCAGTATTATCCTGAGCTCCTCCTAGTGGTGGCTGTATATATCTGTATATAGTCATCTCCTGAGCTTCCTCTAGCAGTGGCTGTATATATCTGTATGTAGTAATCTCCTGAGCTCCCTCTAGTGGTGTCTGTATATATCTGTACGTAGTAATCTCCTGAGCTCCCTCTAGTGGTGGCTGTATATATCTGTATGTAGTTATCTCCTGAGCTTCCTCTAGCGGTGGCTGTATATATCTGTATGCAGTAATCTCATGAGCTCTCTCTAGTGGTGGCTGTATATATCTGTATGTAGCATTCTCCTGAGCTCCCTCTAGTGGTGGTTGTATATATCTGTATGTAGTAATCTCCTGAGCTCCCTCTAGTGGTGGCTGTATATACCTGTATGTAGTAATCTCCTGAGCTCCATCTAAGGGTAGCTCTATATATCTGTATGCATTAATCTCCTGAGCTCCTTCTAGTGGTGTCTGTATATATCTGTACGCAATAAGCTCCTGAGCTCCCTCTAGTGGTGGCTGTATATATCTGTACGCAGTAATCTCCTGAGCTCCCTCTAGTGGTGGCTGTATATATCTGTATGTAGTAATCTCCTGAGCTCCCTTTAGTAGTGGCTGTATATATCTGTATGTAGTAATCTCCTGCGCTCCCTCTAGTGGTGGCTGTATATATCTGTATGTAGTAATCTATTGAGTTCCCTCTAGTGGTGGCTATATATATCTGTATGCAGTATTCTCCTGAGCACCCTCTAGTAGTGGCTGTATATATCTGTATATAGTAATCTCCTGAGCTCACTTTAATAGTGGCTGTATATATCTGTATGTAGTAATCTCCTGAGCTCCCTCTAGTGGTGGCTGTATATATCTGTATATAGTAATCTCCTGAGCTCTCTTTAGTGGTGGCTGCATATATCTGTATGTAGTAATCTCCTGAGCTCCCTCTAGTGGTGGCTGTATATATCTGTATGTAGAAATCTTCTGTGCACCCTCTAGTGGTTGCTGTATATATCTGTATGCAGTAATCTCCTGAGCTCCCTGTAGTGGTGGCTGTATATATCTGAATGTAGTAATCTCCTGAGCTCCCTCTAGTGGTGGCTGTATCTATCTATCTGTATGTAGTAATCTCCTGAGCTCCCTCTAGTGGTGGCTGTATATATCTGTATGTAGTAATCTCCTGAGCTCCCTCTAGTAGTGGCTGTATATATCTGTATGTAGTAATCTCCTGAGCTCCCTCTAGTGGTGGCTGTATATATCTGTATGTAGTAATCTCCTGCGCTCCCTCTAGTGGTGGCTGTATATATCTGTATGAACTAATTTCCTGAGCTCCCTCTAGTGGTGGCTGTATATGCCTGTATGCAGTAATCTCCTGAGCTCACTCTAGTGTTGGTTCTATATATATGTATGTAGTCATTTCCTGCGCTCCCTCTAGTGGTGGCTGTATATACCTGTATGCAGTAATCTCCTGAGCTCACTCTAGTGTTGGTTCTATATATATGTATGTAGTCATTTCCTGCGCTCCCTCTAGTGGTGGCTGTATATACCTGTATGCAGTAATCTCCCGAGCTCCCTCTAGTGTTGGCTCTATATATCTGTATGTAGTAATCTCCTGAGCTCCCTCTAGTGGTGGCTGTATATATCTGTATGTAGCAATCTCCTGAGCTCCCTCTAGTGGTGGCTGTATATATCTGTATGTAGTAATCTCCTGAGCTCTCTCTAGTGGTGGCTGTATATATCTGTATGCAGTAATCTCCTGAGCTCCCTCTAGTGGTGGCTGTATATATCTTTTTGCAGTAATCTCCTGAGCTCCCTCTAGTGGTGGCTGTATATACCTGTATGTAGTAATCTCCTGAGCTCCATCTAAGGGTAGCTCTATATATCTGTATGCACTAATCTCCTGAGCTCCCTCTAGTGGTGTCTGTATATATCTGTATGCAGTAAGCTCCTGAGCTCCCTCTAGTGGTGGCTGTATATATCTGTACGCAGTAATCTCCTGAGCTCCCTCTAGTGGTGGCTGTATATATCTGTATGCAGTATTCTCCTGAGCACCCTCTAGTGGTGGCTGTATATATCTGTATGTAATAATCTCCTGAGCTTCCTCTAGTGGTGGCTGTATATATCTGTTTGCAGTAATCTCCTGAGCTCCCTCTAGTGGTGGCTGTATATACCTGTATGTAGTAATCTCCTGAGCTCCATCTAAGGGTAGCTCTATATATCTGTATGCACTAATCTCCTGAGCTCCCTCTAGTGGTGTCTGTATATATCTGTATGCAGTAAGCTCCTGAGCTCCCTCTAGTGGTAGCTGTATATATCTGTATGTAGTAATCTCCTGAGCTCCCTCTAGTGGTGGCTGTATATATCTGTATGCAGTAAGCTCCTGAGCTCCCTCTAGTGGTAGCTGTATATATCTGTATGTAGTAATCTCCTGAGCTCCCTCTAGTGGTGGCTGTATATATCTGTATGTAGTAATCTCCTGAGCTCCCTCTAGTGGTGGCTGTATATATCTGTATGTAGTAATCTCCTGAGCTCCCTCTAGTGGTGGCTGTATCTATCTATCTGTATGTAGTAATCTCCTGAGCTCCCTCTAGTGGTGGTTGTATATATCTGTATGTAGTAATCTCCTGAGCTCCCTCTAGTAGTGGCTGTATATATCTGTATGTAGTAATCTCCTGAGCTCCCTCTAGTGGTGGCTGTATATATCTGTATGTAGTAATCTCCTGAGCTGCCTCTAGTGGTAGCTGTATATATCTGTATGTAGTAATCTCCTGAGCTCCCTCTAGTGGTGGCTGTTTATATCTGTATGTAGTAATCTCCTGAGCTCCCTCTAGTGGTGGCTGTATATATCTGTGTGCAGTAATATCCTGAGCTCCCTCTAGTGGTGGCTGTATATATCTGTATGCAGTAAGCTCCTGAGCCCCAACTAGTGGTGATGAAAGTAGAATATTATTTTATAATTCAGTTTTTTTGTGGAGGATTTGTCAGGAATTTCTAATAAATAGTTAGTACTGACCACTTTATTACAATGATAATCAGTGGAAAATGTTGGGTCTATAGATAATAGAATGGTAAAGGAACCATTTATGAGAAATGCCCTGTTTCTATAGGAAACCACATCGCAATTACATTTTGTCTGTGGGTTTCTCCTTTAGAAGTCACTGCAGTGAAAAATGCAGCAGATGTGAGACCAAGCGGCAGTGGGCAGAGAATGGATTGTGCGTTAGGATCTGTAGGCTGCAGTGAACCCTATGGAGCAGGAACTCTAGGAGATGTATTGGGGGGGGGGGTCTCCATCACTAATATCCAGAGGAATTGTTTCTGCCTTTGTGCTCCTTGTAGTACATTAAACCGGAAATGTCCATACAACGAGTCTTCTCCATTCACCATTCAATTATCCTGCGGACTCTTGAACATTCCATTCCTAATAAAATTCTTAGAAATATCTGCAGCCGACTTGTTCTCAGACGGCGGCTGAATCCTGTAGCGCCGGCTTCTGCTTTATAAAACTATAATTTCCAAATTCATAACAATAATTTTACATATTTCTTTAAACCTTTTCATTGTTTTACAGATGGAAAATTGTGGCATTAAAAATAGAAATAACAATAGGTAAGACTGTCCGTACTTGGGGTCTCCCTGTCACCCCCGTCGCCTGCGACAGATATATGAACAGCCAATCGCAGAGCGTTTTAAGTAATGAAGGCGGAGCTCTGATTGGTTGCCATCCGCAGGGCGCCATTGATGTGAGGCGAAACGTCTCCTGTTCTCAGAAGTCTGAGACCTTCCTACAAAACGGCCATATTCAGCAGATTATAACATTGGATGACACCTCCATAATACGGCGCCGTGAGAAAGAAGCGCTCTGTGTGCCTCCATGTTTATTCATAGGCTCATAGGAGTGCAATGCGGACCTGTGAAGCCTTAGGCCTCATTCACACAAGCAAGTTTTCCGTCCGGATGCAATGAGTGTTTGAATGCATTTTTCACATACGATCTTTCCGGTCAGGAGAAATCGCAGCACGTTCTATATAGTGCTTTTATTCACACACTGAACGGAATCGCAGAACAAAATGATTGAACTTCCATTAAAAAAAAATCAGTTTTCCCTGAACAGATCTTGAAACAATCCGTATCGGTGTAAAACATGCAGTAAGCACGCAGGCGCTGCTGTATGGCGGTATATAATAAGTCACACTATGAAATATGAACATAGTACAGCATCCGACGGAACATGACATAGTTGTCCCATGAATTCAGAAGCACAAGTGGATTTAGCAAACATGAGAAAGATAATTCCTTGATTTCAGGCTGAGACCAGGTAAATCCTTATGGTCAGAGTGACAGGAGGAATGGCCTGAGGGACAAAGACAAAATACATTACAGATGGAAATATGGACCATGTCTCCTCCTGTGATTGATAGAAAGGTCACCTTAAGGCCTCATGCACACAACCGTATTTTTTTGCGGTCCGCAAAATGGGGTTCCGTTTTTCCGTGATCCGTGACCGTTTTTTCATCCGTGGGTCTTCCTTGATTTTTGGAGGATCCACGGACATGAAAAAAAAGTCGTTTTGGTGTCCACCTGGCCGTGCGGAGCCAAACGGATCCGTCCTGAATTACAATGCAAGTCAATGGGGACGGATCCGTTTGACGTTGACACAATATGGTGCAATTGCAAACGGATCCGTCCGCCATTGACTTTCAATGTAAAGTCAGGAGTTAATATACCATAGGATCAGAGTTTTCTCCAATCCGATGGTATATTTTAACTTGAAGCGTCCCCATCACCATGGGAACGCCTCTATGTTAGAATATACAGTCGGATATGAGTTACATCGTGAAACTCAAATCCGACAGTATATTCTAACACAGAGGCGTTCCCATGGTGATGGGGACGCTTCAGGTTAGAATATACTAAAAGAACTGTGTACATGACTGCCCCCTGCTGCCTGGCAGGTGCTGCCAGGCAGCAGGGGGCAGCCCCCCCCCCCCCACCCCCCCCCCCGTAGTTAACTCATTGGTGGCCAGTGCGGCCGGCCCCCCCCCCCCCCCCCCTGTAGTTAACTCGTTGGTGGCCAGTGGGCCCCCCTCCCCTGTAGTTAACTCATTGGTGGCC